>NC_069507.1:165711291-166078791 GCF_027579735.1 Bombina bombina
TTGTCTTCAGGAGATTCAATGCATTGCACCTTTGTGTGCAACTTTTACTCTGCTTATTAAACACATAAAAAAAAAGAGAATTCATTTAGAAATAAAATGCCTTATCGCAATTGAGCTTTTTATTTTTACACTGTAATGTTCTTCTTAAATAAAATAGTAATATTATATACCACAACTAATACTCTGTAATTGTTGCATCTAAATTGCTCAAGTGCTATGACTACTCCCATATATAAATGTATAAAACAAGTGTCATATAACAATAAATAAATGAAAACAGATGTTAGAGCAATACATTACAGATAATTAATAAATGAAATAGTAATTCATTAAGACAGCTTATTATGATACCCTATTGTAATAACTCTTAGCTCAAATTGCAGCTTTGTTCATAATATGGGTTGATAAAAGAAACTATTTTAAAGTGCCTCTAACCAAAACTGTGCAGTCATTTTTTTCTATGCTCTGAATCCATAATGAAAAATAAATTTCTTTAAAATTGTATCAAAAATGCTATACATGATATATATTATAGTAACATTTTATTTCAATGAACACACATAGATAGAGACATTGGGCTCTATTTATCAAGGTCTGGCGGACCTGATCCGACACTGCGGATCAGGTCCGCCAGACCTCGCTGAATAGGGCGAGCAATACAAGAGCTGCTGGTGCAACGCCGCCCCCTGCAGACTCGGGGCCAATCGGCCACCAGCAGGGGGTGTCAATCAACCCGATCGTACTCGATCGGGTTGATTTCAGGCAATGTCTGTCTGCCTGCTCAGAGCAGGCGGACAGGGTTATGGAGCACTGGTCTTTGTGACCGCTGCTTCATAACTGCTGTTTCTGGCGAGTCTGAAGACTCGCCAGAAACACGGCCCTTCAAGCTTCATACGGAGCTTGATAAATATGGGCCATTGGGGTAGATTTACCAATGTCTGTCCGACATGATACGCTGTAGTGTATCATGTTCGACAGACATTGCTGAATGCAGACAGCATATGCTGTTGGCATTTATCATTGCACAAGCAGTTCACCATCATTGCCGCTAGCAGGGGGTGTCAGTCAGCCTGAAGGTATAGGATTGGGCGGATTGAAGACCACAGCCTCAGAGGCAGCGGACAAGTTATGGAAACAGCGGTCTTTAGACCTCTCACAGAAACTAGGGGAACAAGGTCCATTCAGCCCATTGTTTTAATAGGTTCCAACTTACAATCAATAACCTTGAATCTATTTTGTCTTCATTTAAAAAAATGTGCCGACTCATCAATATTTAATCATTGTTATACTGTTATTAATTACAAATAGAAAAATTAAATGGCATTCAAAGTAATTTTATATCTAGTACTTATAGCATTCATATCCAAAAAAATGAACATACCCATAGTAAATATATCAAATCATTTTCATCACTTTCATCTTGCATATGTTGCAGGTCTTCTTAAAATTAGGAACATCCAAAAGCTCAATCTAAATAATATTTTTTTTTTTTTATCCTTTCATTTGGTGTGATATTTAACCTATTAACTGGGCAATTTCTGAATGAAAGACATCACATATAAATCAGTTAACATGATTATTATTGATATGTTCACTCTTTCCATTCATAATTGTGAAACTTTCATGAGAAGTTAAGTAGTATTGCTTAGTGAGAAGGCAGTTTCATATGACAAGTTAACTCACCATCCCCAATTAAAAAAAAAGACTTTGAGTCATCCATACAAATCATACCACTCCATATCTTAGTTCATTATGGACTATATTTTTCAATATTTTAATGCCATAAAATAAATAAATAGATAATTAACTCATTTAATACTAAATACAGTGTTTGAGTACATAAAGAATAGGTATATGCATTTGTCATTAGTTTGTATGAACATAGACGTGTGCAGCATACTACATTAGAGTGTGCACACATTGAGTGTGCACACTCATGCACATATACACATGTATTCATATACACACACATGTACACATTCATATATACACTTACACACACTGATTATAATTACATATATACACATATACACTGACCCCCACCCATGCCCATACCCCTTCTCTCTACCCCCTCCCATTCCCATACCCCTTCTTACTCCCCCTCCCATGTCCATACCCCTTCTTACTCCCCCTTCCTATGCCCATCCCCCTTCTTACTCCCTTTCCCATGTCCTTACTCCTTCTCTCTCACTCCTTCCATGCCCATTCTTTCTCTCCTCTTCCATGCCCATACCCAATCTATCTCACCTCATATCCTCTACTTCCCACACCGATTGGCTGCTGTGTTCCAAAATGTCCTGCAGGGGAGCCTGGGAAAACAATAGCCAAAGCCAAATATGGCCGTGGGTAGTGAAATTTGGCTCTTATATATATAGGTATGGACATATTGCACACAACAAACATCAGATATATGTAGAAATATTTATTTATGAATAGATAGAATATATTCTTCTATGTGATGAACATTGGTGTCATGAGATGCAGGACATATGCAGGACACATCAATGATGGTACAACTCTATTTTATTACAGAGCATAGGAACATACATCTAGTCAGGTTGATTGCACTAACTAACTGGGAAACAAACTACCGGACCTAAGCCCCGCCCCCAACCTAGTGACATCACTTCCTGCTCTCATCACATCTTCCCCTTTTTCAAAGGCGAAGCATAAATTTGAATATAACAAATAACAAGGTATATGAACAGAGCATACAACAACATTTTTGAACAGTATATAAACAAATAGGTTCAGAAAATATAAACACATAAATTACATCCTGACTTGGACATCGGGGTAGACTACCCTAGTCCACAGTGACCATGGGATTATTCTGCCCATACTTCCGGTCACTGTTCTAGCTAAAGTCAGTCCCTGTATCGGGCCGGAAGTTTCACCACTCTTTCGCTTGATGTAACTTTGCATGAACTGTCCTCTGATACAGAAGAGAGTGAGGAGGCAAAGACATATCCCCGCTGTGATCTTGCTGAGGGGAAGGCACCTCTCTTAGAACAGGGGATCCCACCGGTGGTGGTACTGAGGCATCCAGTTCCAGACTCTCAGGTACAGGCTGAAGATGTCTTCGGTTACGGCGTGTAACCATCCCTCCATCAGTAAGGACTGCATAAGACCTTGGTTCTGGAGAGCATCCAATTACCGTAGCAGGCGTCTTCCATTTCTTCTCATCATCCAGTTTAATTCTGACACTTTGCCCCGCATTTAGTTCCTGTAAGGGCCTGACAAAATGTCTTGTCGTAGAAGAAACAATAACCCTTTTTGGCCTCTTCATCCCTCCTAAGGACTTCATCCCGAGGAACAGGGCCAGGCGGCTTGAAGACACCCACTGAGGGTAAGGTGGTGCGAATCTGGCATCCTAGCATCAGCTGCGCCGGGCTAAACCCGGTGGCTTGAATGGGCGTTGCCCTGTATGACAAGAGGGCTAGGTACAGCTCCAATTGCTTCAAAATGAACTTTGTGGTTTGAACTGCCCTTTCAGCCATTCCGTTGGCCTGCGGGTAGTGTGGACTTGACGTGGAATGTACAAAGTCATATTCCCTGCTGAAAGCACTGAACTCTGTGGAAGCGAACTGCATACCATTATCACTCACCAGCTCCATCGGAATGCCCCACCGGGTGAACAGGCTCTTCCGACGAATGATAACGGATTGACTTGCGATATCATTCAAAGGTGCAATTTCCAAATACCTGGAATAGTAGTCGATCACAACAAGGAACTTTTTCCCGTGCAGTTCACACAAATCTGCAGCTATTTTCTGCCACGGCCCCGCATGCAGCAGAGTAGAAATTAAAGGCTCCCTTCTCTGAGTAGGCTGGCGTTCCTGACAAAAGGCACATCTAGACATGTGATTTGCAATGTCGGAGCTGATCCCAGGCCACCACACAGCTGTAGCTGCCCTTTCTCTGCACTTTGTAATGCCTAAGTGGCCATCGTGAATCCTGTTTAACATCTCCTTCCTCATGCTTGCAGGAATAACGATGCGGTCTTGGAACAAGCACCAACCCCTCCAGCTCTGTGAGCTGCGACCTCTCCGACTGGTAAGAACTTAAAGACATCCAGGCTGCCCGGCTCTCGGGCCAGCCTTCTTTTATGTACTTTATAACCTCTCGCAGATCTGTGTCGAAATATGTCTTTTTCTTTATTTCTTCCAGTTTCCTTGAAGAAATGGACTTTGAGGCCAGAACCGAATCAACATACACTTTCACATCAGATTCAGTTAAGGATTCTTCAGCAGCAGCCAGCGGGAGCCTGGATAGTGTATCTGCCACAACCAGTTGTTTCCCCGGCACATGCACTGCCTGAACATTGAACCTGAGTAGTCTCATTAAAAGTCTCTGGCACTCTTTCTCAATTTGAGCGTATTTTGATTCAGTCAGCAGCCGTCAGTGTGCGGGAACAGTAGGCGATGGGTTGTAGTTTATTTTCATTTAACTGCAGAAGAGCAGCCCCCAACCCATAACTGCTTGCATCAGCACTAACCACAGTCTTTTTGGAAGGGTCAGCACAGGGGCAGACCCCAGCAGGGATTTGGCCTGCATAAAAGATTTTTCCTGTGAAGGTCCCCAGACCCAGGCAACATCTTTCTTTAGCAACTCTGTGATAGGGTGTAGAACTGTCGATAAATCTGGAAGAAATTTGCCCACATAATTTACAAGGCCCAATATCTGTCTCAGCTCATGTACATCAGAAGGACTTTTCATCTGTTCAATAGCATGAATTTTCTTGGGGTCTGACTTGATGCCATCCCCATTGATGATATGCCCAAAGTAACATAATTCAGTTTTCCTAAAATGGCATTTTTCTTTATTTAACTTCAGCCCAGACTCTTTGATAGCCTGCAGCACACAACTTAAACGCTGATCATGCTCCTCCACTGTAGACCCATACACTAGAATGTCGTCCATAACGTGGTCACTTAGAAGAGAACTCATTTCCCTTTGAAAAATTTCTGGGGCAGAGGATATCCCGAAGGGGAGTCTGCAGAAGCAAAGCCGACCTACCGGTGTAATAAAGGTAGTCAGTTTGTGGCACTTTGGATCCAGGGGGATCTGCCAAAAGCCGCTAGAAGCGTCTAATGTAGAAAAGAACTTCGCCCCAGCCAACTTTGGAGCTATGTCTTCTAATGTCGGCAGCACAAATTTCTCTCTCTTCACTGCCTCATTCAACCTTTTCAGATCCACACAGATGCGCACCTTTGCATTTTTCTTTGCAACAGGAACAATGGGGGCACACCAGTCAGTTGCTTCAACAACCTCTTCAATAACCCCCATAGACTTCATGCGCATAAGCTCCTTCTCCACTTGAGGCATGAGTGGGAACGGAATTCTACAGGGAGTAGAAATACTGTATGGGACTGTGTCACTTTTAAGTGCTATACGAACTGGCTTGCAATTCAGTAGGCCCAATTCACCAAACATATCTTCAGAGATCTCATTCACTCTGGCCACAAGGCCCAAATCACAGGCTGCTTTTCTGCTCAATAAATTGCTAACACACTGACCTCGAATCACATGCACCCACATGGTGAATTTTCTTTGCTTGTACTCACAGCTGGCAAGAAATTTCCCCGCACAATCAATGCAGCCACCGGGACTATGGATATTCTTAGTAACCTTCGCCAGCTGGGGCTGTCGAGGCAGTTTCATAAATGCAGCAAAAGACATTACAGTGATATCTGCTCCTGTGCCAATCTTAAAATCAACTTTGTCTCCCATTACAGTAAAAGTAACCTTCCAATCTTCCTCTGAGCTTGGCCGTTCCACAACAGACCCCACAAAAGACACTTCCTGACCCTCTTGGTCACTGTCCACCTGCATCTCCTTAATGTATTCAGTTTTACACACCACTTCAAAATGGCCCATTCTGTTACATTTTATGCATCTTTTATCTCTGGCCGGGCATATAACACTCTGATCATGGGCACGGTAGCACCGTGTGCATCAGGCATGCTGCGCCCATCCACTTCTAGGTCTATCCATTATTTTAGATCTACCGCTCACACTGTGCCTTTCACTAGCAGTTTTCCTGGACTGTTGCACTTCATCCACAATACTCTCAGACCTCAGATCAGCACTTTGCTTTTTCACCAGTTCACTCTGGTGGGCCATCCTAATAGCCCCATCTAATGTTAAATCAGGCTCTAACTGCAGCTTCAGTGAGACTTCAGCATCTGCAATTCCAATAACTATTCTGTCTCTGATTTGCTCTTCTTTAGCAACACCAAACTCACAGAATTCAGCTAGTTCATACAGGCTGCGCAAAAATGACTCCACAGATTCTCCCACACGCTGATCACGTTTGTGAAAACAAGCTCTCTCATGAATCACATTTCTTTTGGGCACAAAGTGGGCACTAAGTTTATCCATAACTATATCAAAGTTAAATTCTTCCCCTTCTTGGAAAGTAAAAGCATTGAACACTGGCTCCACATCTTTCCCCATAGAGTATAACAGAGAATTAACTTGTATTTCACCACTCTCCTTGTCCAGCTTGTAAGCAATCCTGAAGCGCTGAAACCGCTGACGCCATGTGGGCCAAGCTGCAGGCTGAGAAAAGTCAAAAGGCTCAGGTGGGGTAAACTTTGACATCGTCATCGATCAGGAACAGAAGCGCAGGTCAGAACTTCTGACACCATGTCATGAGATGCAGGACATATGCAGGACACAGCAATGATGGTACAACTCTATTTTATTACAGAGCATGGAAACATACATCTAGTCAGGTTGATTGCACTAACTAACTGCGACACAAACTACCGGACCTAAGCCCCGCCCCCAACCTAGTGACATCACTTCCTGCTGTCATCACAATTGGAATGGGAAATATTCATATTTTCATGTCGGGTTAGTGCACGCGATCAGGTTTGCACGAGAGTAGGGTGTTAGTTTACTTTTAACTCATAATGCGAGTGCAACCCAATGTGCGCAAAAAGCTTACTTCCAGCGGGAACTTTAATTAGTTCTCTACTTATAATCCGGCCTTATATTTAGTACTTAATTAATTAATTTATTTATTTATTATATATTTATTTAATTATTTATGAATATATCTAATTATCTAGCTAGGTTCAGTACAATTGGTAAGATGACACTATTGGCTGATAGCACAAAGCCTGTATAAACTTTAAAGACCTCTAAATCTCTTCAAAGATTAGGCCAAATTTTCTGAAGATTTGTCTCAATAGTACTTCATGGTCCCTATAAGAATTTAGAATAGCAAATGTTAGCTTGAGAGCTATTTATCTCATTATGTAGGCTTCTGGATATGAATAACAATAATGGTTATCTCCATGACGGTAGTAACATAGATGATGGACAGATGTCTTCATTATCAATTTCAAACATTTGCCTGAATATCTCCCATTACGTTTGTTTACCGTCATCAAGTTTATTTAGAAAAAATATGGTACTGTGTATTTAAAGAAACATTTTTTTATACACCATGTCAAATTACATTGTTCTCTTTAAGCAGAAAACCAAATATGGACTAAATTATGAGTGGAGCAATATTTAGCGCTCCCGCGCTAAATTTGCTCGACTGCAGCTTTTTGTGTGTGTCGGATACCGCGCTTATTACAAGTTAAAGGTAAAACATTTGCGCTCACGCACTAACCCATATATATTTAGAAATATCTATTTATAAATACTTGGAACATATTCCCCTATGTGAAGAACATTGGAATGTGAAATACTTACATTACATACACAGTTAAAAACTTATTAAAGGGACAGTCTACACCAGAATTTTTATTGTTTTAAAAGATAGATAATCCCTTTATTACCCATTCCCGAGTTTTGCATAACCAACACAGTTATAATAATATACTTTTAACCTCTGTGATTATCTTGTATCTAAGCCTCTGCAAACTGCCCCTTTATTTCAGTTCTTTTGACAGACTTGCAGTCTAGCCAATCAGTGCCTGCTCCCAGATAACTTCACGTGTACGAGCACAGTGTTATCTATATGAAATACGTGAACTAACACCCTCTAGTGGTGAAAAACTGTTAAAATGCATTCTGAAAAGAGGTGTCTTTCAAGGTCTAAGAAATTAGCATATGAACCTCCTAGGTTAAGCTTTCAACTAAGAATACCAAGAGAACAAAGCAAAATTGGTGATAAAAGTAAATTGGAAAATTGTTTAAAATTACATGCTCTATCTGAATCATGAAAGTTTATTTTGGCCTAGACTGTTCCTTTAAATTGTGCAGAACAAACAAATTAAATTAAACACTACACAATACACACTAAAATATGCACACACAAAAAACAAAACTTGAAAATACTTAAAGAGGATAAATAAAAGGAAAAGCAAGACAATCTCTTTAGTAGTGAAGTCATGAGACACAACAACAAGATAAGCTACTTTACAAGGGCAATAGTGTCTTTATGCATTCTGCATGCTGTGCTGAGGTGTAGGCAAAAATCCTGGCCGATAATTGATAAATGACGCTACAGTATACTCAAATTAGATGGAGCACTGGACACAGAGAGGAGGCCAAAACCTAACCAGTGCAGTGATTAAAGGCATCTGAAACCCCAATTTTTTTTTTTTTGTGGTTCAGATAGAGAATACAATTTTAAATAGCATTCCATTTTACTTCTATTAGCTAATTTGCTTCATTCTTAAGATATCTTTAGTTGAAGAAATAGCAATGAACATGGAAATGCCAATCATACGAGGCATCTATGTGCAGCCACCAATCAGCAGCTACTGAGACTTTTTATATATGGTTTTTAACAAAGGGTATAAGAGAATGAAGCAAATTAGAAAATAGAAGTAATTCGAAAGTTGTTTAAAATCGCATACTCTTTCTAAATCCTGAAATAAAAAAATTGGGTTTCATGTCAATTTAGCCTATTTTTAATCTTGAAGCTAATTTATTGGGAAGTTTCCAAAGAGGTCTACAGTGGACAGTTTCTATGTACTTATACTGACTTTTGTACCATTTAAGGTTAGCACCTGTGTACCGCTTGCTGATTGGTGGCTAAATGTAGCCACCAGTTAGCAAGCGCTATCCAGGGTCCTAAACCATAAATGGTCCAACTCCTAAGCTTTCATTCCTGCATTTTCAAAAACACTACCAAGAGAACAAAGAACATTTGATAATAGAAGTAAATTAGAAAGTTGCTTAAAATTGAATGCTCTATCCAAATCATTAAAAAAAAAAAAAAATGCCTAACACTAACCCCCGAAGATCCACTTACAGTTTTTGAAGTCCCACTTGAACGTTCTTAATCCTGGAGTTGAAGTCCTCATCCAGCCGGCAAGAAGTCTTCATCCAGGCGGCCTCTTCAATCTTCATCCCGGCATTGAAGTCCTGATCCAAGCAGCGAGAAGTCTTCATCCAGGCGTCCTCTTCAATCTTCATCCAGACGGCATCTTCTATCTTGATCCCAGAAGCGTGGAGTGGGTCCATCCTGAAGACATCCGACGCTGAGCATCCCTCTTCATGTGGGTCGCGAGTTGAAGATGGCATCCATCCTGAAGACATCCGGTGGTGGAGCATCCTCTTCAATGCAAGGGACGTGATTGAAGATGGCGTCCCTTGCATTCCTATTGGCTGAAAAATTTGAATCAGGCAATAGGAATTAGGGCTGCTAAAATCCTATTGACTATTCAAATCAGCCAATAGGATTTAAGTAGCTCTCATTCTATTGGCTAATTCAAATTAGCCAATATTGTAACTTTAGTTTAGCTCTAGTTTAATTTTGTTTAAGTTAGGGGGCTTTAGGGTTAGGGTTACGTTAGGGTTAGGTTTAGGGGTTAATATAGTTTAATTTAGATTTTTGCAATGTGGGGGGCTAACGGTTAAGGGGTTAATAGATTTATTTAGTGGTAGTGATGTAGGAGACCAGAGGTTTAAGGGTTAATAACTTTATTTAGTTGTGGCAGTCAGGGAGTGGCAGAATAGGGGTTAATAACTTTAATATAGTGGCAGCGATGTTGGGGTGCAGCGGAATAGGGGTTAAAAGCTTAATATAGTGGCGGCGATATCAGGGGGATGGCAGATTAGGGGTTAATAACATTATGTAGGTGGCGGCGATGTCAGGGGCAGCAGATTAGTGGGTGGTTTAGGACTCGGTGTTTTATGTTAGGGTTTTCTTTCCCATAGACATCAATGGGGCTGCATTACGGAGCTTGTCTTTCCGCGATCACAGGTGTTAGGTTTTTTTCTGATACCTTCTCCCCATTGATGTCTATGGGGGAAGCGTGCACGAGCACGTACACAGCGCTTGTTTTGTGTGCGGTATGGAGCTCAACGCAGTCATATTGCCCGCTCAAGCTGTTTTTTTTTTAAAAACTTGTAATGGCAGCGCTATAGGGGGTTAAATAACGCAACTTTTTTTTTACGTTCTTTACTTTCCTATAGCACTCAAAACTCATAATCTAGCTGATAGTTTCTTAAAGGGATACTAAACCCATTTTTAAGGTTTTTGGGGGAGTTTTTTAGTTTAGGGACAGGATTTGGCAAGGTAAAAGAGCTAATTGGCCTTTTAAGGGCAATGCCCATACACAAATGCCCTTGTCAGGGACAATGGGTAGCTTAGGTTTTTTTTAGAATTAGGTTTTTTATTTTGGGGGGTTGGTTGGGTGTGGGTTTTACTGTTGGGGGGGTCTTTGTGTTTTTTTTTTACAGGTAAAAGAGCTGATATCTTTGGGGCAATGCTACACAAAAGGCCCTTTTAAGAGCCATTGGTAGTTTATTGTAGGCTAGGGGTTTTTTTTTTCATTTTGGGTGGGCTTTTTTATTTTGATAGGGCTATTAGATTAGGTGTAATTCTTTTTTATTTTGGATATTTTGTTCGTTATTTTCCGTAATTTAGTGTTTGTTATTTTTTGTAACTTAGTATTTTTTTGTTTTATAATTAGTTTGTAATTTTAGTTTTATTTAAGTGGTAGCTAGTTTAATTTTAGTTTAATAATTATATTAGTTTAATCGTTAGTTTAAGCTTAGTTTTTTTAATTTGACAGGTAAGTTTTAATTTAATTTAAGATAGGGAAATTGTAATTTTAATCTAAAGTTAGGGCCTTAGGTTTAGTGGTTACTAGTTTAAATTAGTTTATTGCGATGTGGGGGGCGTTCGGTTTAGGGGTTTAGTTTACTTTAGTATATTTCGTTGTGAGGGGCTTGCAGTTTAGGGGTTAATAGGTTTATTATAGTGGCGGCGGTGTATGGCTTAATAACTTTAGTATAGTAGGGGCGATGTAGATGGATGGCAGATTAGGGGTTAATTATATTTGAATAGTGTTAGCGATGGAGGGCGGTGGTTTAGGGGTTAATACATTTACTATAGTGGCGACGATGTCAGGGAGTGGCGCAATAGGGGTTAATATTTTTTTAAAGTGCCAGCGATATCGGGAGTGGCAGATTAAGGGTTAATACATTTATTATAGTGTTTGCAATGCGGGAGGGCCTCGGTTTAGGAGTTAATAGGTAGTTTATGGGTGTTTAGTGTACTTTTTAACACTTTAGTTATGAGTTTTATGTTGCAGATTTGTAGCGTAAAACTCATAACTACTGACTTCAGGTGGCGTTACGGATCTTGTAGTTTTAGGCTGTAACACTGTTTTCTTAGCCAGAACGCAAAACTCGTAATGTCAGCGATATGGGAATCCGATTAAAAAACGTAATTTTTAAGAATGTGGTACTGACGTTGCGTTACAGGCTGAAAGGCTTGCGGTACAGCTATACCGAAAAGACTTGTAATGGCTGTGTTAGGGAAAATTATGCGTTATGGGCCACATCGCTGCTATTTGACTCATAACGCACAAATCATAATCTAGCTGTATGTCAGATATACTAGACCAAAATTATTTAGAAAATAATACATTAACCCCTTAACGACCGAGGACGTGCAGGGTACGTCCTCAAAAAAAAAAGGCAGCTTAATGCTGAGAACGTACCCTGCACGTCCTCGGTGTGGGAAAGCAGCTGGAAGCGATCCTGCTCGCTTCCAGCAGCTTTTCCGGTTATTGCAGTGATGCCTCGATATGGAGGCATCCTGCAATAACCTTTTTGAAGCCATCCGATGCAGAGGAGAGCCACTCTGTGGCCCTCTCTGCACCGGAGATCGGTGGCTTCCTTCGTTGGTGGGTGGGAGCAGTACCGGGAGGGGGCGGGGGGGGGAGGGTGGCGGCCATCGATGGCCCTGGAGTGTGGAGGGGGGGGGGGCGGGATCGTGGGCGGGGATGCCCGGGGGCTCGCCTAGGGACGCGCGCGTGCACGGGGGGAGGGCGGGGGGGCGGGCGCGGTGCACGGGGAGGTAGCGGGTGTGGAACCGCTACACTACACAGAAAAAGGCAATCAGTTTAAAAAAATTGTAAAAAAAAAATACGATTCAATGAGGGTGGTTGGGGTTTGTGGTGGGGGGTGTTTGGGGAAGCTACACTACAGAAAAAAAAAACACTAAGAAAAAAAAAAAAAAAAGCCCTTTTTTGTGCAAGCTGGGTACTGGAAGACAGCTGCCAGTACCCAAGATGGCCCCCAATAAGGCAGATAGGGAGGGGTTACAGAGCTGTTTTGGGGGGGATCAGGGAGGTTGGAGGCTAAGGGGGGGTCCTACACAGCAGAAGAATAATTTTTTATTTTTTTAAAAAACCTAAACCCCCCAAAAAGCTTTTATTTTAGTACTGGCAGACTTTCTGCCAGTTCTTAAGATGGCGGGGACAATTGTGGGGTGGGGGAGGGAAGGGAGCTGTTTGGGAGGGATCAGGGGGTCTGATGTGTCAGGTGGGAGGCTGATCTCTACACTAAAGCTAAAATTAACCCTGCAAGCTCCCTACAAACTTCCTAATTAACCCCTTCACTGCTAGCCATAATACACGTGTGATGCGCAGCAGCATTTTGCGGCCTTCTAATTACCAGAAAGCAACGCCAAAGTCATATATATCTGCTATTTCTGAACAAAGGGGATCCCAGAGAAGCATTTTACAACCATTTGTGCCATAATTGCACAAGCTGTTTGTAAATGATTTTCAGTGAGAAAACCTAAAATTGTGAAAAATTTAACGTTTTTTTTTTTATTTGATCGCATTTGGCGGTGAAATGGTGGCATGAAATATACCAAAATGGGCCTAGATCAATACTTTGGGTTGTCTACTACACTACACTAAAGCTAAAATTAACCATACAACGCTCCCTACAAGCTCCCTAATTAACCCCTGCACTGCTGGGCATAATACACGTGTGGTGCGCAGCGGCATTTAGCGGCCTTCTAATTACCAAAAAGCAATGCCAAAGCCATATATGTCTGCTATTTCTGAACAAAGGGGATCCCAGAGAAGCATTTACAACCATTTGTGCCATAATTGCACAAGCTGTTTGTAAATAAATTTTCAGTGAGAAACCGAAAGTTTGTGAAAAAATTTGTGAAAAAGTGAACGATTTTTTGTATTTGATCGCATTTGGCGGTTGAAATGGTGGCATGAAATATACCAAAATTGGCCTAGATCAATACCTTTGGGATTGTCTTCTAAAAAAATATATCTACATGTCCATTGATATTCAGGGATTTCCTGAAAGATATTAGTTGTTCCAATGTAACTAGCGCTATTTTTGAAAAAAAGTAGTTTGGAAATAGCAAAGTGCTACTTGTATTTTATGGCCCTATAACTTGCAAAAAAGCAAAGAACATGTAAACAATAGGTATTTCTAAACTCAGGACAAAATTTAGAAACTATTTAGCATGTTTTCTTTTTGGTGGTTGTAGATGTGTAACAGATTTTGGGGGTCAAAGTTAAAAAAGTGTGTTTTTTTCCATTTTTTCCTCATATTTTATAAAATTTTTTATAGTAAATTATAAGATATGATGAAAATAATGGTATTTTTAGAAAGTTAATTTAATGGCGAGAAAAACGGTATGTAATATGTGTGGGTACAGTAAATGAGTAAGAGGGAAATTACAGCTAAACACAAACACCGCAAAAATGTAAAAATAGCCTTGGTCCCAAACGGACAGAAAATGGAAAAGTGCTGTGGTCATTAAGGGGTTAAACTAGTTTATTATTTTTCATTGCTGTGGTATTTAAATCCTTATTAACCATAAGAATTTCTTCATGAAGCATTTGGATTTTTTCTGTTCTATTTAAATGAGATGTTTTAAAATGGATTTTCCTGCGATGAATAAACCAGCTTTTTATGTTGGAATTTTCTCTATCAGCCAGTAAGCATTTCCCAGGACCCAGCGGTAGACAAACAGGCACTTCCAGCTAATTTGACCTAAAATGAACTCAGCTTTTAATTGACCTTTTTATGCAAAGAATATCTCACCATGTTTAAAGGGACACTGAACACAAATTTATTTATTTCATGATTCAGATAGAGCATGACATTTTAAGCAACTTTCTAATTTACTCCTATTATCAAATTTTCTTCATTCTCTTGGTATCTTTATTTGAAATGCAACAATGTATGTTTAGATGCCGGACCATTTTTGGTGAACAACCTGGGTTGTTCTTGCTGATTGGTGGATACATTTATCCACCAATGAACAAGTGCTTTCCATGGTACTGAACCAAACAAATAGCTTAGATTCCTTCTTTTTCAAATAAAGATAGCAAGAGAACGAAGAAAATGTGATAATAGGAGTAAATTAGAAAGTTGCTTAAAATTGCATGTTCTATCTGAATCACGAAAGAAAAAAAAAATGGGTTCAGTTTCCCTTTAACAGTTGCACATCATAGAAAATGACATAGTTAAAAGGATACTAAACCCACATTTTTTTCTTTAATGATTCAGATAGAGCATGTCATTTTAAGCAACTTTCTAATTTACTCCTATTATCAAATTTTCTTTGTTCTCTTGGTATCTTTATTTGAAAAAGCAGGAATGTAAAGCTTAGGAGTCGGTTCACTTTTTGTTCAGCACCTGGGTACTGCTTGCTGATTGGTGGCTAAATGTAGTCACAAATAAGCAAGTGTTATCAAGGGTTCTGAACCTAAAATGGGCCGACTCCTAAGCTTTACATTCCTGCTTTTTAAATAAAGATAGTAAGAGAACAAAGGAAAAGTTGGTATTAGAAGTAAATTAGAAAGTTTCTTAAATTGCATGCTCTATCTGAAACATTAAAGAAAAATGTGGGTTTAGTGTCCTTTTAAAACGTATTTATTCAGGGCTTACATAAAAACATGAGAATTGTTAAAAAGGTCATTTAACCCCTCGAGTGCTAATGACGGCTCTGAGCCGTCACAGAGTTTCCCACTCTGGTGCTAACGACGGCTAGAGCCATCGCTAGCACTCTCCCACCTTGAGGGAGATCTGGGGACTCCCACCTGCTCCTAACCCGGCAATTGGGCCTGCATAGTGACAGGCATTGCCGGGGCTTCGTCACGCGCCGGGGTGACGTCACGTGCAATGACGTGATGACGTCACCACGCAACTTTATTTATACTTTACAATGTTAAGTATAGGAGCAGGGGGCATGCTGCTTAGAAGCCTGTATCTCAGGCATCTAAGCAGCTACAGACCTCCAAGACCCACCATTGGAAAGGCAATCGCCCAACCTTTCCAACAATGTAAGGGGGTGTCTTGGGGGTCTGAATAAAAGAAAAAGCTAAAAAAAATGTTCAAAAAATAAAAAAATAAAAAAAACTTAAAAAATCTTAGCACCCAGGTGGGAAAGTGCTTTACACTCAAAGGGTTAAAAAAAGGTGGTCCTGCTTGGTTTAGGTAGATGTTTAATGTCTCTCTAAAAAAGAGGGGAAGAAAGAACATTCTTGTATAAACCAAATCATATATATTTCAGGCCTTGTCACTTGAATAACTTATACAAAATATGAAACAGCTATAACTTTCTTTATTTTACAAAATAATATGGAAGCTCTCTACTTTTTTTGGTGTCATGAAAATTATTCTCATTGTTTACAATCCTCAAATAATAGCTAATTATGGATAAATTATTTTCTCGTCAGTTTATTATTATACAGTATTATATAATCAAAATATAGTTTCTGTAATATCAATAAAGTATGCAGTTCAGAGTAAATCCACTTGAGGGCAATATAATACACTCTATCACTAGTAGAAACCCAGCTGCATACTGACAATTATCTTCTATCTCACCAGTAACTTCAAAGACACTTTCTGTTCATCTGTGTGAACGCTCCACTTAAACTGCACACACATGTGAAAAGGTCAATATTTGCTGTTTAAGAACCAGCCTTTAAATGGTTCTTTCTTTTGACAAATGGCCCACAGATTTTTCACAATGGTGTGACAGAAATGTCAAAGTTTTACCACTACAGAGAACACATATTTACAAGAGACTAGAACTGTATGGCCAGTTTGATTTTAATTGTGTTTTGGACTCTATATTGTTTTCTAGAGATGCTCAGGCAACTTCTGCCCTCTATGGATGCAAACATTGTCAAAATTATCATAAGGATTTTACAGTGGCAAGTGAACGTAAGGCTCCCTAAAGATAAAGTCATTTTAGTGGCATCTTTACCAAGTGTTGCTTTGGGATACTCATTTTTACAAACTATTACTAACAATACCTGGCTTGACCTATGCATTTAAAAAAAGGGAAGGGTCAAAAACTTTAAACCCTACAAAAATGGCTAATTAAAGGTACATTCTAGTGCAAAAGGATATGCACTAATTTGTTAGAGAATGTCATTTTAGCACTACTGCCCTGTAAACTGTAATGTGTTTAAAGGGACAGTGTAGTCAAAATTAAACTTTCATTTTAAACAACTTTCCAATGTACTTGTATCATCAAATTTGCTTTGTTCTCTTGGTATTCTTTTTTTAAAGCTAAACCTAGATAGGCTCAAACTGATTTCTAAACTGTTGAAAACATTTTGATAGTTTCACATGGTTAGACAGGGCTAGCTCATGTGTGCCATATAGATAGCATGTGCTCGCTCCAGTGGAGTTATTTAGGAATCAGCACTGATTGGCTAAAGCACATGTCTTTCAAAAGCACTGAGATAAAGGGGCAGTCTGCAGAGACTTAGATACAAGGTAATCAAAGAGGTAATAAGTGTATTAATATAACTGTGTTAGTTATGCAAAACTGGGTAATCCTATATTATAAAAGACAAGAGTTTGTCTGAAGCCGTCATGCGCAGTTCAGACAAACTCTTGCCGCGAGGACCCGGCAGCAGCTCAGCTGTGAGAGGCGCGCGAGGACCCGGCAGCAGCTCAGCTGTGAGAGGCGCGCGAGGACCCGGCCACGCAGCTCAGCCTGTGAGAGGCGCGCGAGGACCCGGCAGCAGCTCAGCTGTGAGAGGCGCGCGAGGACCCGGCAGGCAGCTCAGCTGTGAGAGGCGCGCGAGGACCCCGGCAGCAGCTCAGCTGTGAGAGGCAGCGCGAGGACCCCGGCAGCAGCTCAGCTGTGAGAGGCGCGCGAGGACCCGGCAGCGAGAATGGGAAAGAAGAGAGAGAGAGATGAGAGAGAGGAATTCGGGGGAGAGAGAGAGAGAGAGAGAATGGGAGAGAGAGAGATGAGAGAGAATGGTAGGAGAGAGAGAGAGAGAGAGAATGGGAGAGAGATGAGAGAGAGAGAAAGAATGGGGGAGAGAGAGAGAATGGGAGAGAGAGAGAAAGAATGGGGGAGAGAGAGAGAATATGAGAGAGAGAGAGAGAGAGAGAGAGAGAGAGAGAGAGAGAGAGAATGGGAGAGAGAGAATGGGAGACAGAGAGAAAGAATGGGGGAGAGAGAGGAGAGAGAGAGAGAGAATGGGAGAGAGAGAGAGAGAGAGAATGGGGGAGAGAGAGAGAATGGGAGAGAGGAGAATGGAGAGAGAGAGAAAGAATGGGGGAGAGGAGAGAGAGGAGAGTAGAGAGAGAGAGAGAATGGGAGAGAGAGAGAAAGAATGGGGAGGAGGAGAGAGAGAATGGGAGGAGAGAGAGAAAGAATATGGGAGAGAGAGAGAGAGAGAATGGGAGAGAATGAGAGAGAGAGAGAGAGAATGGGAAGAGAATGAGAGAGAGAGAGAGAGAGAGAGAGAGAATGGGAGAGAGAGAATGGGAAGAGAGAGAGAAAGAATGGGGGAGAGAGAGAGAGAGAGAGAGAGAGAGAGAGGAGAGAGAGAGAGAGAGAGAGAGAGAGAGAGAATGGAGAGAGAGAGAGAGAGAGAGGAGAGAGAGAGAGAGAGAGAGAGAGAGAGAGAGAGAGAGAGAGAGAATGGGGAGAGAGAGAGAATGGGAGAGAGAGAATGGGGAGAGAGAGAGAAAGAATGGGGGAGAGAGAGAGAGAGAGAGAGAGAGAGAGAGAATGGGAGAGAGAGAGAAAGAATGGGGAGAGAGAGAGAGAATGGGAGAGAGAGAGAAAGAATATGGGAGAGAGAGAGAGAGAGAGAGAGAGAATGGGGAGAGAGAGAGAGAGAGGAGAGAGAATGGGAGAGAGAGAGAGAGAAAACCAGCTGGAGAATGGGAGAGAGAATGGGAGAGAGAGAGAGAAAACCAGCTGGAGAATGGGAGAGAGAGAGAAAACCAGCTGGAGAATGGGAGAGAGAGAGAAAGAAAGGGGGAGATGAGAGAGAATTGGACGAGAAGAGAGAAAGCATTTGATTTGGAGAGAGAGAGAGAGAGAGACGAGGAGACGAGAATGGATGAAGAGATCTGATGAGGAGAGAGAGAGAATGGGAGAGAATGAGAGAGAGACGAGAGAGAGCGAGAGAGGAGAGAAAGAGAGAGAGAGTGGAGTAGAGAGAGATGAGGACGAGAGATAGGAGAGCCAGAGAGAGGAGAGAGACGAGCATGAAGAGAGTGAGACGGAGAGAGAGAAATGGGAGAGAGAGAATGGGCAGAGAGAGAGAAAAGAATGGGGGGGACGGAGAGAGAGAAGAATGGGAGCGAGAGAGAAAGCTATGGAGAGAGAGAGAGAGAGAGAGAGAGAGAATGGGAGAGAGAGAGAGAGAGAGAATGGGAGAGAGAGAGAGAGAGAGAGAATGGGAGAGAGAATGACGAGGAGAGAGAAAGATGGAGGGGACGAGAGAGAGAATGGGAGGGCGTGTGAGAGAGAGAGAGAGAGGGAGAGAGAGAGAGAGAGAGAGAGAGAGAATGGGAGAGAGAGAAGAGGAGAGAGGAATGGGGAGAGAGAGAGAGAGAGAGAGAATGGGAGAGAGAATGAGAGAGAGAGAAAGAATGGGGGAGAGAGAGAGAATGGGAGAGAGAGAGAGAGAATATGTTGAGAGAAGAGAGAATGGAAAAGGTATGAAGAGAGAGACTGGGAGAGAGAGAGAAAGATGGGGGGAGAGAGAGAGAGAGAGAGAGATCGGAATAGGGAGAGAGAGAGAGAGAGAGAGAGAGAATGGGGAGGAGACTGTGAAGAGAATGGGAGAGAGAGAATGGGAGAGAGAGAGAAAGAATGGGGAGGAGAGAGAGAGAGAGAGAGGAGAGAGAGAGGAGAGAGAGGAGGGAGAGAGAGAGAGAGAGAGAGAGAATGGGAGAGAGAGAGAAAGAATGGGGGAGAGAGAGAGAGAATGGGAGAGAGAGAGAAAAAATATGGAGAGAGAGAGAGAGAGAGAGAATGGGAGAGAGAATGAGAGAAGAGAGAGAGAGAGAGAATGGAGAGAGAATGAGAGAGAGAGAGAGAGAGAGAGAGAGGAGAGAGAGAGTGAGAGAGAGAGAGAATGGGAGAGAGAGAATGGGAGAGAGAGAGAGAGAACTGGGGGAGAGAGAGAGAGAGAGAGAGAATGGGGAGACGAGAGAGAGGAGAGAGAGAGAATGGGGGAGAGAGAGAGAATAGGGAGAGAGAGAATGGGAGAGAAGCGAGAAAGAATGGGAGGAGAGAGAGAGAGAGAGAGAGAGAATGGGAGAGAGAGAGAAAGAATGGGGGAGAGAGAGAGAGAATGGGATGAGAGAGAGAAAGAATATGGGAGAGAGAGAGAGAGAGAGAGAGAATGGGGAGAGAGAGAGAGAGAAGAGAGAGAATGGGAGAGAGAGAGAGAGAATGGGGAGAGAGAATGAACGAGAGAGAGAGCGAATGGGAGAGAGAGAGAAAGAATGGGAGAGAGAGAGAGAGAGAGAGAGAAGAGAGAGGAGAGAGAGAGAGAATGGGAGAGAGAGAGAGAGAGAATGGGAGAGAATGAGAGAGAGAATGGGAGAGAGAGAATGGGAGGAGAGAGAATGGGAGAGAGAGAATGGGAGAGAGAATGGGAATAAGAATGGGAATAACCACGGCCCGTGTCAACGGGCTTTAGGACCTAGTGTGTAATAAAGGGATTATCTATCTTTTTAAACAATAAAAGTGGTTCAAGTAGACTGTCCCTTTAACGCCACACATAAGTAAAGATTCTGCTCAGAAGAAACCCTCAGAAGAATACCTTTATGGAGGTTAAAACACAGAGGTCTCAGTTGAGACGTGGGCCTGGCATTCGCCTACGTTCTCCAAACATAGGGCCTTATAGTACCTCTGTCTCATTGAGTAACTGAAGAAACCAGAGGAGTCACCAAAAAGCTTTGCATGCACTGCTACTTAGCTTGCTTTGATTGCCACGTAACTTTATTTGTTACATTCCTTCCTTAAAGGGTTAAAAAATGAAATGTTCCCTCTGAGATCGTGTGCCTTGCGCTGCTAAACTGGATCAGCGATGGTCTTTCCGTTTGAGACCAGCAGTGCTTTGCAGGTTCCCAAAGCTGTACTTCTACTGTACATTTTATTTCATTTTGTGGGGGTTAATCACACAGTAGTGTAGGGTTGATATTCTTAAAATACATATGTTCTGATGAATTAGAGCATGACCATTTGTTTACTAGTACGGGTCCATTAAAGGGACCATTAAACACTTTGCCGATGGAAATATAAAATTAAAAAATCGTATATATATATAACCAAACTTTGCAATATACCTTTCGTTATTTATGTCTGTCCCCCTTTCCCTGTAATTCCATTCTGAAATTGTGAGCATTTCAGTTCCTGTTAGAAATGGAAGTGCTGAACACTGTTATAATCCACACAGCCATTGGTCTGCACACCTCTAGTGACCAATTTATAAACTGTCCCCTAATTGGCCACAGCAGAGAAAGTAACCTAAGTTACAACATGGCAGCTACCATCATTTTATAGACACAAAAATTTTACCCTTATTTTGTCAATATTTTAACATCTAATAAAACTTTAAAAATACATCTACATGTTCAATTCTCAGACTAATCTTTTCTTTCATTGCATCATTCTATCTAGCATTTAATTAATGTTTAATGTCCCTTTAAGTGAGATGTGCAGCCTCAGTAAAGCATACATTAAAATAATTTACAGATATGCATCAGAATCCCCTGCTTTTTATAGGATTTGCATGTGCAATACATGTTTTCAAAGCAATTAAATTGTTGGTTTATCATTGTTCTGCAGTCATGGAAACACCCCTTGAAAAGCTTCTTGAGTGTTTTTTATGTTATCTTCTTTGCTGCACCCAATTAGACAGATATAAATGAACTACTGCACTGATCAAGCAATCGCTAAGAAGTAAATGGGAGGGTTAGCTTTCTCAATTCTATGGAATGAACTTTAACCTCTGTGGGGTCAAGGTAAAAAGTTTTCTGATGAAATTACAATAAAAGTAGGCATAATAAACAATGAGGGCTAGATAACAAGTGGAGCGCTAAATTATTGCGTGCCAGCAAACAGCCACGTCGATAGTTAATCAGCCATTAAAGTGTTTGATTATTTCTACCACGAGCTTGCGGTAGCAATTAGCCCTTATAAAATTAACCAGAGATCAGATCTCTGATTAATTTTATAAATCTGCCCCAAATGGCCCCAAAATATTGTGTAGTTTATTTTATTAAAAAAAATAATGATAGCAGCATCTTTATTTTTTTAACAAAATTACTGCATTTAGGCAGTATTTTGGGGCTTAAGTTAGTGGGAATGGGATGTTAGAAAAAAAACGGCACTGAAAAGTGCCTTTACATTGCGGTCAATGGGAACTGTATGTTCCCAGTAAATATATATGTATATGCTTATATACATATATATATATATTCATGTGTTTATATGTGTATATAAACATATTAACACATAAATATATATGTATACAATCTTATACATATATATTTAAGTTTGCTGCCATCGCTGCGCTACTTACCCCTTTGCTGCGCTTAGATTCTGATGCTGTCTCTGACGGCATCAGAACGAGGCCCCCATAGGGGCTGCCCGGCAATGCGAATGCGAGGTCGCGTTCGCATTGATGAAAACTTGTAATACCAATGCACATTAGCATGCGCTGGCATTAAACAATGAAGCACAAATAACGCTTTTGTGAAAGCGATATTTAGCGCTCCACTTGTAATCTGGCCCTGAATGTGTACTGCAATTTTGTTTTTACTGTGCAAAATTAAACTTTCTATGAGAAGTTAAATTTTGATTTTAAATCTATTTATATGGAAAATAAACGTATATTTTCCTTATTTATTTTTATCCGTCTCCTTGATTACGCAGCACATATTGTGCAACATCAGAAAAATATTATTATTTGTTTATTACATTTATATTTTAATTTGTATAAAAAAATCTAATTAGACTTTGAAAGTATTAAAGAAAGGTACATTGTGTCCTCTTTGTCACCTTGGTTTAATATCTGACTATCCAGTCACAGGTCATTTCAGGTTCTTGGCTGGTAGCAAGCTGTTTCCACAACTTCTGCATTACGAGTGCCAATGTGTGATTTCATCTGTCACTTTCTTAAGATTTGTTGAACCTGGACTGAATAAAGGAATATAGGAAATGTCCTTTCTATCATCACGTCAGGTGTGTTGAAGACAGTTTAATGTATCCCTTCCATTCCAACACAACTTTTTTTTTTGCTAAAAAAGGGGCCTACTCTTAAAGGGACAGTCTATTCCAAAATGTTTACTGTTTAAAAAGATAGATAATCTCTTTTGTACCCATTTCCCAGTTTTGTACAACCAAACAGTTATATTAATATACCTTTTACCTCTGTGATTACCTTGTATCTAAGCCTATTTTGACCCCTTATTACATGGCTATTTATCTATTGACTTGCATTTTAGCCAATTAGTGCAATGTCCTGCACAACTCCACAGGAGAGAGCACAATGTTGTCTATCTGGCACACATGAACTAGCTTGTCTTGTGTAAAGCTAATAAAAAGCATGTGATAAGAGGCTTTCTGTAGTGGCTTAGAAACAGTCAGAAATTTTAAAGTTTAAATGTTATAAAGTATATTCATATAACAATGTTGGTTGTGCAAAGCTCAGGAATAGGTAGTAAAGGCTTTCTCAATCTTTTTAAACATTAAACAATTTTGGTGTTGACCGTCCCTTTAACACTTAACATTTTCTCAGTTTTTAGCAGAACATGCACACACAAAGGGACATAAAGCCAAACCTTTTTTTTTTTCATTATTCAGATAGAGCATACAAATATAAACAACTTTCCAATTTACTTCTATTATATAATTTGCTTCATTCTCTTGGTATCCTTTGTTGGAGAATCAGCAATGCATTTCTGGGAGCTAGTTGAATACATAAGGTGAGACAATCACAAGAAGCTGATATCTGCAGTTACCAATCAGCACCTAGCTCCCAGTAGTGCATTACTATTCTTGAGCCTACCTAGGTATGGTTTTTAGAGATGTGCACAGAAGAAAATTTTGTTTCGGATTACATTTTTGTTCTGAATATTCAAGGAAATTTGTTTCCCCGAATATTCGTTGCCTATACTATTTGATTTTTCATTTAATTTAAAACTAAATGAAAATCGAATTTTCGTTAAACATTTACATTCGTTTTCGTTAAACGAATGTAAATGTTTCAAAGCTACAGGAGAAAAGTTCACCTATAGCTACAATACTTACCTTAATGAGCTTTGGAGTGCGCGCTAACCTGAAGATTAAGTTAGTGCAGGTCATGGGTGCTAAGTGCGCTAACCCGAAGCTGCAGGTCCTAGCTGCCGAACGCGTTAAGCCTCCTGTTAGCGCGGCAAGAGACCTAGAAAGGAATAGGGTTAAGGTACGTTTTAAGCCTTTAAAAGTAATTTAAAGGGACACTGAACCCAAATTTTTTCTTTTGTAATTCAGAAAGAGCATGCAATTTTAAGTAACTTTCTAATTTACTCCTATTATCAATTTTTCTTCGTTCTCTTGCTATCATTATTTGAAAAAGAAGGCATCTAAGCTTTTTTTTTTGGTTTCAGTACTCTGGACAGCACTTTTTTATTGGTGGATGAAATTTATCCACCAATCAGCAAGGACAACCCAGGTTGTTCACCAAAAATGGGCCGGCATCTAAACTTACATTCTTGCATTTCAAATAAAGATACCAAGAGAATGAAAAAAATTTGATAAAAGGAGTAAATTAGAAAGTTGCTTAAAATTTCACGCTCAATCTGAATCATGAAAGAAAAATTTTGGGTACAGTGTCCCTTTAATGAAAACTAATAAATACTGATGAAATTCCTTTTGCTTTACATTTTGCTGGTGCATTCATTTGGATATTAATTTTCATTTATGAAAACAAAAATCAGATTTCATTCATCTGAAAACTGCACATCTCTAATGCTTTTTAAACAAAGGATATCAAGAGAACAAAGCAAATTAGACAATAGAAGTAAATTGTAACGTTTAAATTTGCATGTTCTCTCTGAAGTGTGTAAGAAAAATATTAGGTTTCATGTCCCTTTAAGTTTGAAGGGTGGTTAATCCCTGTGTTAAACTCTGTTTTTAGATGTTTGTAAAATTGTAACATGTAAACACATTTCTTGGGCATTTGGCTGTTTTGTGGGGACCCTTAGTGACTGGAAATTGTGAAAATTTGAAGTTAACTGCTTGAGTATTTATGGAGTTATTCTTTCTGTCTACAGCAAAAACAGCTGCACCAGCCTTAATGAAGTGTGGCATGCAGACAGATTTTATTGTCTAGCAGGTGTTTTGATGAAAAAAAAAATAATAATGGCTTCTGCAAATTGACCTCTTAAAGGGATACTAAACCCAATTTTTTTCTTACGTGATTCACATAGAGCAGGCATCCCCAAACTTGGCCCTCCAGAGGTTTTGGAACTACATTTCTCATATTATATGATATGATGATATGTTGGCTGAGCATCATGGGAAATGTAGTTCCAAAACCTCTGGAGGGTCAAGTTTGAAGTTGTTTGAGATAGAGCATGCAATATTAAGCAACTTTCTACTTTACTCCTATTATAATTTTTTCTTCATTCTCTTGGAATCTTTATTTGAAAAAGCAGAAATCAAGCCTAGGGAGCCGGCCCATTTTTTTATTTAGCTCCGTGGATAGTGCTTGCTGATTGGTGGATACATTTAGCCACCAATCAGCAAGCACAACCCAGGTTCTGAACCAAAAATGGGTTGGCACCTAAGCTTACATTCTTGCTTTTCAAAAAAAAGATAGCAAGATAATGAAGAAAAATTAAGAATCAAGAATGAAGAAATGTTTGGGAGGGATCAGGGGGTGGGAGATATCCAATGAGAGGGTAATTTCTTCACTACAGCTAAAATTAAACTTACTGCTGAGAATTTAAAGGGACACTGTACCCAGATTTTTTCTTTTGTAATTCAGAAAGAGCATGCAATTTTAAGCAACTTTCTAATTTACTCCTATTATCAATTTTTCTTCATTCTCTTGCTATCATTATTTGAAAAAGAAGGCATCTAAGCTTTTTTTTTTTGGTTTCATTACTCTGGACAGCACTTTTTTATTGGTGGATTGATTTATCCAGCAATCAGCAAGGACAACCCAGGTTGTTCACCAAAAATGGGCCGGCATCTAAACTTACATTCTTGCATTTCAAATAAAGATACCAAGAGAATGAAGACAATTTGATAATAGGAGTAAATTAGAAAGTTGCTTAAAATTTCAAGCTCAATCTGAATCACGAAATAAAAATTTTGGGTACAGTGTCCCTTTAAGAAGTATGCTGTGCAGCTGCTATTAGTAGTCTCCTAATTGCCAAAAACAGAGAAGCTTTTTAATCCATTTGTGTTATGACTGCACAAGCGGTATGAAAATCATTTCAGTGAGAAACCCAAAGTTTGTTAAAAAGTTTACTTTTTTTTTAATATAATCGCAATTTAGCGGCCAAAACGGTGGAGTTAAATATAATAGGGCCTCGATCAATACCTTGGGTTGTCTACTAAAAAAATATATATAGTTTTGATAAGTAAATTAAAAAACCAAGGCTCTATTTCTTTTGAAATGGAGTGATAGGAAAAATGCTTTTTTTCCCTCTGAAATTTCCTTATCTTAAAGGGACATGAAACCCATTTCCCCCCCCCCCCATGGTTCAGATAGTGAATACAATTTTAAACAACTTTCCAATTTACTTCTATTATTTAATTTGCTTCTTTCTTTTGTTATCCTCTGCTGAAAGATTTATATAGGAAAGCTCAGGAGCAGCAAAGAACCTAGGTTTTAGCTGCCGATTTATGGCTGCATATATAATATATAGCGATTTTTATTAGCTCATCCATGTGTTCAGTCAGCAACCAGAAGAACATTGCTGCTCATTCAACAAAGCATACCAAGAGAATGAAGAAAAAATGATAATAGAAGTAAATTAGAAAGTTGCTTAATTGCATGCTCTGTTTTTTAAGGGGATAAAAGAATAAAAATATGAGTTAAGAAATGGTACATATTTCAATAATACTTAGCAATACTTAGCAGAGGCAACAGTTGAAAATAAAAAATAAATGCTCAGTAGGGATTTGGCAGCAGAGGCTTGGATGTTGCAGTCACAGATATTGGCGCTCAATCCGATAGGCAGCGTCGCCCGCAAATGCCGGCGACGCTGAATTTTGCACTGGTTTGGTATCCTATATACGGCGTAACCTAGACGTTACGCTTGTATATTTCTGCCGTAGCCCGTAGTTTTTTGGGCCATATGCAGGTATACCAAACCAGCGCAGTTTGGTATCCAATATACAGCGTAAGGACTTATGTGGCCACAAAAAGCAGCCGTAGTAAGCCTTGCGCTGTGTATTGGAGCCCCGTAACTCCCCAAGCTAGCTACAAAATAAAACCTAACACCTAACGCATGTGCAATGTCTATGTACATGTCAACCGCGATCCCTGCCGCAATCCCTAATAAAATATTTAACCCCTAAACCGCCACTCCCGGACCCCGCTGCCACCTACATTAACTACCCCCTAATGTGATCCCCCAACACCGTCGCCAACTATATTAAACTACCCCCTAAAGTGAGCCCCTTACACCGCCGCCATCTACCTTACCTACCCACTAAAGTGAGCCCCCATCTACCTTACCTACCCCCTAAAGTGAGCCCCTACCCCGCCGCCATCTACCTTTAATTAATTTAACCTTTAAATTAATTAACCCCTAATCTAATCCCCCTACCCCGCCGCCAGCTATATTAAATTAATTAACCCCTAATCTAATCCCCCTACCCCGCCGCCACCTATATTAAATTAATTAACCCCTAATTTAATCCCCCTACCCCGCCGCCAGCTATATTAAATTATTTAACCCCTAAAATACTAAACTATCCCTACCACTAAACCTAAGTCTAACCCTACAAATAGCCCTGAAAAGGGCTTTTTGCGTGGCATTACCCCAAAGTAAACTCATCTATTGCCAGCCCTTAAAAGGGCTTTTTGCGGGGCATGCCCCAAAGAAAACTGCTCTTTTACCAGCCCTTAAAAGGGCTTTTGGCGGGGCTTTGTCACAAAGCAAACTGCTCTTTTGCATCTAATTTAAATACCCCTACACCGCCGCCACCTATAATAAATGTTTTAACGCCTAATCTAATCCCCCTACACCGCCGCCAGCTATATTAACTATATTAACCCTAATTATATTAGGGTTAATATAGTTAATATCGTTATTATATTATAGATATATTAAGTATAATAACCCTATCTAACTCTAACATCCCTAACTAAACGCTTATTAAAATAAATCTAAAATTAATATTATTAATTTAAATATTCCTATTTAAATCTAAATACTTACCTATAAAATAAACCCTAAGATAGCTACAATGTAATTAATAATTACATTGTAGCTATTTTAGGGTTTATATTCATTTTACAGGTAACTTGGTATTTATTTTAACTAGGTACAATAGTTATTAAATAGTTAATAACTATTTAATAGCTACCTAGTTAAAATAATTACCAATTTACCTGTAAAATAAATCCTAACCTAAGTTACAAATACACCTACACTATCAATAAATTAAATAAACTACAAATATATAACTAAAATACAATTAAATAAACTAAACTAAATTACAAACACAAACAAACACTAAATTACAAAAAATAAAAAAAAGATTACAAGATTTTTAAGCTAATTACACCTATTCTAAGCCCCCTAATAAAATAATAACGCCCCCAAAATAAAAAAATTCCCTACCCTATTCTAAATTAAAAAAGTTAGCTCTTTTACCTTACCAGCCCTTAAAAGGGCCTTTTGCGGGGCATGCCCCAAAGAAAACTGCTCTTTTGCCTGAAAAAACCCCACAATACCACCCCCCAACATTACAACCCACCACCCACATACCCCTAATCTAACCCAAACCCCCCCCTTAAATAAACCTAACACTACCCCCCTGAAGATCTCCCTACCTTGTATTCACCCAGCCGGGCAGAACTCTTCATCCAATCCGGGCGATGTCTTCAATCAAGCGGCAAAGAAGTCTTCTTCCATCCGGGCAATGTCTTCAATCAAGCGGCAGAGAGTCTTCTTCCATCCGGCGATGTCTTCAAGCAAGCGGCAGAGAGTCTTCTTCCATCCGGTGATGTCTTCAAGCAAAGCGGCATCTTCAATCTTCTTTCTTCGCTCCTCCGCCGCGGAGCATCCATCCGGCACAACGACTTCCCGACGAATGAGGTTCCTTTAAATGACGTCATCCAAGATGGCGTCCGTTGAATTCTGATTGGCTGATAGGATTCTATCAGCCAATCGGAATTAAGGTAGAAAAATCTGATTGGCTGATTGAATCAACCAATCAGATTCAAGTTCAATCCGATTGGCTGATTGGTTCACGACGAGGCCCATAGGAGGCCGAAACGATCGTCTGGGGTTGTCATGTTCCTTGTTCAGAGGAGAATTGCCTGGTATTTCGGGGCTGGACTGACCTTACCTGGCAGGATCAGACTGATATACTTCAGGAAAGTTTTCTTCTGTGAAAAGCACACTGGTCTAAAAGAGGCTGCTTCCGGGTAGTAAATCGCCATAGAACAAGCCACTGAGCTGTTGTTCGTTCCTGGTAGAGCGCTTCTCTCTTTGTATGCAAATTTTTATGTCTACACCTAACACCCTAACATGAACCCTGAGTCTAAACACCCCTAATCTTACACTTATTAACCCCTAATCTGCCGCCCCCGACATCGCCGACATCTACATTATATTATTAACCCCTAATCTGCCGCTCCAGACACCGCCGCCACCTACATTATACTTAGGAACCCCTAATCTGTTGCCCCCAACATCGTCGACACCTACATTATATTTATTAACCCCTACCCTGCCGCCCCCAATGTCGCCGCAACCTACCTACAAATATTAACCCCTAATCTACCGCCCCCAACGTCGCCGCCACTGTAAAAAAGTTATTAACCCCTAAACCTAAGTCTAACCCTAACCCTAATACCCCCCTAATTTAAATATAATTTAAAATAATCTAAATAAAATTACTACAATTAAATAAATTATTCCTATTTAAAACTAAATACTTACCTATAAAATAAACCCTAAGCTAGCTACAATATAACTAATAGTTACATTGTAGCTATTTTAGGATTTATTTTTATTTTACAGGCAACTTTGTATTTATTTTAACTAGGTAGCCAGGGTGCAAAGCCCATAGGGAAAATTACACAAAAATAAATAAATTATAACAACATGTTATTAATCCCTGTAGTGCTATATTCTTGAATATATGCTAAAAACCCCATTAAAAAGTATATTTTGGGTTCTTTCCTCAGTCTTAAATTTGCTCAGATCCCATTTGCCAGTGTAGATGGCGTGTTTTTAACAAGCAATTAGATATCAGTAATCATAACTGAGTTGAGAGATATTTGAGAAGCGATGTGTAATGCTGCTGTCAACACGTTTCACTGTCCTTTTTTGAGAAAATTTGGATGGATAGGCTGGAACGCTGCATTCTCAGTTTAATTACTATTGCATTCTAGCTCCAAGTGCAAAGGCCACATACGCTACTCATAGCTGGCCAGAAATAAGTTATCATCACTGTTGAGATTGAACTTGTCCTACATTGCAAAAAGTTCAAGGTTAAAGGGACTTTAAACTCATAGCATGTATCAGTAATTAAAGGACCATTATAGTGTTAAAAGTAACACTAAAATGTTAACACTAGCGGTGCTGTAATATTATGTGTTTAACCCCCGCAAAGAGGTTAAACACATAGGTAAAGTTCTAGCTGTATAACTAGCCCTGCTGATTGGCTCAATTGCAGTTTCTACTCTGGACAAGCAGTGCTCCATGAGTCCCGAGCGGGACTTTAAATGTGTGATTAACCCCTTTGCCGGAGTTAACCACATAGCATTACAGCATCACTAGTGTTAAAATTACATGCTCTAACAAATTTGAGCATGTAATTTAACACTATAATGACCCTTTAATTACTGATATATGCGCTATAAGTTTAAAGTCCCTTTAATGTCCCTTTAAATACTGCATTGCAAGATAAGGCCCATATTGGTTCAGTGTCCCTTTAATAAACCCTAAACCGCCATCCTCCCACAACGCAATATATCTTAATAAACTATTAACCCCTAATCCGCCATTCACCCACATCGCAATCTACCTAATAAGTGTATTAACCCCTAAACAGCCATCCCCCACAATGCAATATACCTAAATACCCTATTAACCTCTAACCCCCCCCCCCCACAATGCAATAAACCTAATTACACTATTAACCCCTAAATGGCCAACCCTCCACAACGCAAATATACCTAATTAACTTATTAACTCCTAAACCGCCATCCCCCCACAACGCAAATAACTAATATAATCACTAAGCCCCCTAACCTAACACCCCTAATTAGAAAAAATAAAAAATACTAAGTTAAAATTAAATTAAAAAAACCTAACATTACTTTAAAAAAAACAACCTAAGATTAAATTAAAATAAATAAATCTAAAATTACAACAAAAAAGGTCTAAAATTACAAAAAAAATAAACCATATTATCAAAGATAAAAAAATTAAACCTAATGTAATCCCCCCAAAATAAAAACAACCCCGAAACTAAACTACCAATAGCCCTTAAAAGGGCTTTTTGTAAGGCATTGCCCTAAGTTAACTGCCTGTGACTCTGGAGACAGTGCAGCTTCCTGAGAGTGCTTTTGTGCACCCAGGGCTGTGCATGTTGCAGGGTCATGGGATGTGTACCCGGTCTGGTCTGAGAGTGCTGCCCCCTTCCGTGTTTTGTATATGTCTAGGGTGATTTTATAAGCCTGTGCACCCTTCACTTGTGCCCAGTTTGTTGGATTGAGAGCTTGCATTATGTGGCTGTTTAGGGACTCAGGTTTTGTAGTAGACCTTGACGTGGTGATGGGCTTGTCCCATTTGGCCAGATGCGGTAACTGACTCTTCCATTTTTGCTTTTGATCTTAGAAAAAAACAATAGATAGAGGCGCCAATGGTGCAGATCAATGGTGATTCCAGAACACTTGTAACAAGTGATATACACAGGGTACTCACATGTATAGAAGGCAATAAGTTATGCCTATAAAGACAGGCTGGATTTCTACAGCAATCCAGCTGGCTGATCCAAGATACAAAGGCAGGATACTGATGCAAGGGGTTCTCACCCTAAACGTAGCGTAGCAATAGACCATACACAGCACTCAGAGAGGTAAAATTAAAAACACATTTATTAAAAAGTTTATACATATTTACCACTCATATCAGTGCCAAAATAAGTTATGGCTAGTGGAGAAACAGTGCAACACGTTTCTCAGATAAACTGTTTCCTCAGGCTTTTGATCTTGGCTGAGAGCTTGTAGGTGAGTGCTGGACTTTCTCTGTGTGCTGTATTAATTTGTTTTGTAATTTTCCCTATGGGCCTTGCACCCAGACCTGTCTGGGGTTAACTGTCTGTGACTCTGGGAACAGTGCAGCTTCCTGAGAATGCTTTTGTGCACCCAGGGCTGTGCATGTTGCAGGGTCATAGGATGTGTACCCGGTCCGGTCTGAGAGTGCAGTCCCCTATATATAAATATTCTTAAAAGGGTTTATTTTATTTTATATGTTTATCTACTACAACAACAGCAAAAATAACGGAACCCTCAAAACATTACACATATATTTTTTATAATGTTTTCAGTGGTTTGACTAAATCATTGGAATTACTGTGAAACTGGGGGAAAAACAATACTAAGCTGCTTTCCAGAACTTACCAAGTATTTAAAAAAAAGACTGAAATCCCAGTCAATGCCTACAAACAGGAATTTCACTGCAATAGACACCACTGTTCACTAATGTATGTGAAATTACCTAATGGCACTCAGATTTGAACTGTATTTGCAGTGTTGCTCATACAGCAATTCTTGTTCCCACAGCTTGTCACACGTTAGAGGGGACAGAATATCTTATGTCATCTGGAAGAGAAAACTGCAACACCGTCCACTGACATTTTTTAAGTCTTGATTTTAGTTACTAAAATAATTATTTGTTTCTATAAAGCAATACTAGTATTTGCTGAGCTACATGTAATAAAATCTTACTACAAAGGTTGTTTTGGTAGCTGAAGAATGCGAGACGCTCATACTGCTAGGCTGGTCAGTCGCTAAGCTTTGAGTTGCGTTCTTGAAGTAAATTTAAAAAGCAATAAGACTAATATTTTGCATCAGTTTTTCTTCCATGAGTTTCACTGAAATTACGGAAATGTTATTGTGAATTTTGCTATGCATATATATATATATATATATATATTTGCTATATATTTTACACCATGTCTGTAATTTCATTGCTACCATGGACAAAATCTAAATTATTTATATAAATGTTAACTAGGGATGGACGAATCTCGTTATATTCGAATGTTAGAACGAATGTTTTTGTAGAAATTCGATTTACATAATTGAATGTTGATAAGAATGAATATTCTTAAATATTCTATAATCGAATGCTATTTACAAGTTTTTCGAATGTCACTTTCAGTTTCGAATATTCATTATTAGATCAAATGTCCACATTAGAAATTTCGAATGTAAAATTCGATTTAACAAATACTATTTAGAAGTTCAAAAGTTCATGAGGTAGGGAATTTAGTAAATGGATACTTAATGTTTCTGTTTTGAATATTACATCATTTGAATGTTACAATTAAAGAAAGCCTTAGAAATACTATTACAAATATATAAAAAAAAATCCAATTCGAATATTGTATAATTCGAATAGAATTATTAGAAAAATTTGAATCAAATATTACATTTAAAGAAAGCATTAGAAATACTATTACATTAAACAAATGTTATACAAATATTTGAAATTCTAAGCGAAAGAACAAATGTGTTAAAATTGTTTCATTTTTTGAATGTTGCAAAACATTCGCCCATCCCTAATGTTAACCAAGGAATGGATTTTGGGAATAATTGTTTATACTTTTTGCAGTTATCTAATGCATGAGGCTATGGTCTGTAGTACATGATTATGAGGTTGATCATCTCCTATAATAGTTTATTCACATAATACAGAGAAACTCCAGCTTAAAACCATTCAAGTGTTCTTTTTACCTTGTAGGGCGTCACATATAGGGCAGTAGGTTGCATTTTGAGTATCAAGTTTTGAGGGCAAAAAAAGGCTTCAGTTCTGGAGTTGAACAACCAAAATAAGTTCCTGTCTACCCTCACTTTATTTGCACAGAACTTTGAAGTAAAGTGGATATGCACAATAAGCAATATCCAAAAGACCAGGAATACAGCACTCTCACTTATTAGTAAAATAAAATAATTAATTCAGAGACAGTAAGGTAATATGCAAGATACAAAATTGTATGTGATTATAAAAATGTTAGTATAATATAAAAACCACATATATTGTTAAATACATCAAAATGGTGATGAAACACATGATGAAAAACAGACAAACAAACAAACAAACAAACATATAAAGACAAAACGTGGGCCCCTCACAACAAAGAAAAATTAGAGCACAATTAAGCTAGCTTGGAAGTTGATAGGGTGCACCATATACAATTAAAGGCAGTTCAATATTGCACATAAATTGCAGTTGTGGCAAAGCAAAAAGTTCCGTATAGCTGTAGATACAGTTGCACAAACTGACAGATGATTATAACAGAAAGTTCTGTATAGTTGCATATAGTTGCACAAACTGACAGATGATTATAACAGAAAGTTCCGTATAGTTGCATATAGTTGCAGATACAGTTGCACAAACTGACAGATGATTATAACAGAAAGTTCTGTATAGTTGCATATAGTTGCAGATACAGTTGCACAGACTGACAGATGATTATAACAGAAAGTTCCGTATAGTTGCATATAGTTGCAGATACAGTTGCACAAACTGACAGATGATTATAACAGAAAGTTCCGTATAGTTGCATATAGTTGCAGATACAGGTGCACAGACTGACAAGTTGTTATAAGCCAAAAGCTGAAAGCTGTAACGCTGTTAGTAGGGATGGGAGAACGTGTAAATTTCCAAATTCGAATGTTAGAACGAATGTTATTACTGAAATTCGAATTATAAATCTGAATGTTGATAAGAACGAATATTCTTAAAAATTCTATAATCGAATGCTATTTACAGTTTTCGAATGTCACTTTCAAATTTGAATGTTTATAATAATATTGAATGTCCACATTCGAAATTTCGAATTTAACATTCTATTTAACAAATACTATTCAGAAGTTCAATAGTTCATGTGGTAGGGAGGGAATCTAGTAAATTGATACATAATAGATACAAATATATCATTTTGAATGTTTCTATATAGAATATTGCATAATTCGAATATTACATTTAAAGAAAGCATTAGAAATACTATTACAAACATATAAATTCAAATTTTTCTAATTCAAATATTGCATAATTTGAATGTTACATTTAAAGAAAGCATTAGAAATACTATTACAAATATAAATTCGAATTTTTCTAAACGAATATTTTTGAATGTAATCGTAAAATTCGAAACTGAACATTCAAAAGTTAGAATGTTATGTAAACATTCGAAATTCGATTAGAACGAACTAATGTGTTAAAATTCGTTTCATTTTTCCAATGTTGCGAAACATTCGCCCATCCCTAGCTGTTAGTAACAGTTTATCCATGCAAGCGAAAAGAATGCCCAATATTGAAATTTTATAAGACCATTTGTGAAATACCCGTATTAAAACCAGTTAGGTAAACATTCACACAGACCACCAACAGTATTGGAATATGTCAGACCTCCGGATCAAATTGCCATCAGCGTGCACGCCAAATTCACCAGTTACAAATTCGTTACCTCTATCTGAAGCTGGTAGAAGTTCATTCAGGGCTCAATTCCCCTAATGGTCACAACAGAGTGGGGAGATCCTACGAGTCGGTAGGGCTGCACACCTACGCATCCTTTTGCATGTTTTGCTCCGATTCAAATGGCAGCAAGGAGCTTCTTCTGGGTGATTATGTGACTCACGACAAGGCCTCCTCTTATTTGCCGCTTTCGTCATTATCCGGCTTTGTTGTCAAACAATGCGTGATTGAATACAGCGTGCTTGATACATACTGTGAACACAGATATCATTTGAATGCTGCAATAGATACAATGATTCTTGCAGCAAAAAGAGGGTCACTGAAAAGAAACGAACAACACATAACAAGTACATAAATAAACAGTGCAATTAATTGAAGATACAAAATAATATTGTCTAATGTTATACTGTTAAAAGAATACTCTAATAATTGGAAGCGGACTGTAGTCTGCACATGCAATAATATAGTTTTAATTTTGTATCATTTGGATAATATTGAATGCATATTACCTATAGTTCATAAAGTATAAAGGCACTAATCCAGGTTAAGGTAGAAGGAAGAGGTATATTCCCTACATAGAGGAACAGAAATTATATACATAGCAACAAAGGAAAATCAGATTCTAGGCAAGAAGGAGGCAAATTTCAGTTTCTCATTGAGTCCAATGGGAGACAATGTTTGTAAATTATATATCCATTTAGTTTCCTTTTGTAGGAGTATAGTATCAATATTACCCCCCCCCCCCATCTATGTGGTCTTACTTGTTCTATACCTACAAATTCCAAACAGTCAAGTTTTGACTCATGGTATCTCGCAAAATGCCTAGCAATTGGACTGTCCTCATCTACATATTTTATATCATCCCTATGTTTATATATGCGTGTTCTAAATTCTCTGTAGGTTTTGCCCACGTAAAAACGTGGGCAATTGCATTAAAGGAGATATATAACTCCAGTTGTGGAACAATTAATGAAAGATTGGATTTTGTGTATCTTTCTTGTCGTAGTTGCAAAAGTTTTTGTTTTCTTAATAAATGTACATGTTATGCAGTGACTGCAAGGAGAGCATCCAACTATGTTTTGTCCATGTTCCAACCAAGAGGTAACGAATTTGTAACCGGTGAATTTGGCGTGCACGCTGATGGCAATTTGATCCGGAGGTCTGACATATACAGATACTGTTGGTGGTCTGTATGAACGTTTACCTAGCTGGTTTTAATACGGGCATTTCACAAATGGTCTTATAAAATTTCAATATTAGGCATTCTTTTCGCTTGCATGGATAAACTGTTACTAACAGCGTTACAGCTTTCAGCTTTTGGCTTATAATAATTTGTCAGTCTGTGCACCTGTATCTGCAACTATATGCAACTATACAGAACTTTCTGTTACAATCATCTGTCAGTTTGTGCAACTATATGCAACTATACGGAACTTTCTGTTATAATTCTCTGTCAGTTTGTGCAACTGTATCTGTAACTATATGTAACTATACGGAACTTTCTGTTATAATTCTCTGTCAGTTTGTGCAACTATATGCAACTATACAGAACTTTCTGTTACAATCATCTGTCAGTTTGTGCAACTATATGCAACTATACGGAACTTTCTGTTATAATTCTCTGTCAGTTTGTGCAACTGTATCTGTAACTATATGTAACTATACAGAACTTTCTGTTATAATTCTCTGTCAGTTTGTGCAACTGTATCTGTAACTATATGTAACTATATGGAACTTTCTGTTATAATTATCTGTCAGTTTGTGCAACTATATGTAACTATACTGAACTTTCTGTTATAATCATCTGTCAGTTTGTGCAACTGTATCTGCAACTATATGCAACTATACGGAACTTTCTGTTATAATCATCTGTCAGTTTGTGCAACTGTATCTACAGCTATACTGAACTTTCTGTTATAATCATCTGTCAGTTTGTGCAACTGTATCTACAGCTATACGGAACTTTCTGTTATAATCATCTGTCAGTTTGTGTAACTATATGTAACTATACGGAACTTTCTGTTATAATCATCTGTCAGTTTGTGCAACTGTATCTACAGCTATACGGAACTTTCTGTTATAATCATCTGTCAGTTTGTGTAACTATATGTAACTATATGGAACTTTCTGTTATAATCATCTGTCAGTTTGTGTAACTATATGTAACTATACGGAACTTTCTGTTATAATCATCTGTCAGTTTGTGTAACTATATGTAACTATACGGAACTTTCTGTTATAATCATCTGTCAGTTTGTGTAACTATATGTAACTATACGGAACTTTCTGTTATAATCATCTGTCAGTTTGTGCAACTGTATCTACAGCTATACGGAACTTTCTGTTATAATCATCTGTCAGTTTGTGTAACTATATGTAACTATATGGAACTTTCTGTTATAATCATCTGTCAGTTTGTGTAACTATATGTAACTATACGGAACTTTCTGTTATAATCATCTGTCAGTTTGTGCAACTGTATCTACAGCTATACGGAACTTTCTGTTATAATCATCTGTCAGTTTGTGTAACTATATGTAACTATATGGAACTATATGTAACTATATGTAACTATATGGAACTTTCTGTTATAATCATCTGTCAGTTTGTGCAACTGTATCTACAGCTATACAGCACTTTTTGCTTTGCCACAACTGCAATTTATGTGCAATATTGAACTGCCTTTAATTGTATATGGTGCACCCTATCAACTTGCAAGCTAGCTTAATTGTGCTCTTATTTTTGTTTGTTGCCAGGGGCCCACGTTTTGTCTTTATATGTTTGTTTGTTTGTTTGTCTTCATGTGTTTCATCACCATTTTGATGTATTTAACAATATATGTGGTTTTTATATTATACTAACATTTTTATAAACACATAAAATGTTGTATCTTGCATATTACCTTACTGTCTCTGAATTAATTATTTTATTTTACTAATAAGTGAGAGTGCTGTACTCCTGGTCTTTTGGATATTGCTTATTGTGCATATCCACTTTTCTTCAAAGTTCTGTGTAATTATTGGTTCCAGGTTGCACCTCATTCGCACACTCTATTTAATTTGTAATAGTTGAGCAAGCTGTCTTTTTTTTTTTTTTTTTGACTACCCTCAATTTATATTGCTTTGACTGGGTGTTTCAGATATGTTACCGTGCTTGCCCTAGATATAAATGGTGCTTTGGGTAACTATTGTTTTGGTTAAATGCTTAACTTTATTATTACCCCCAATTATACATGTCTTTGTTTTATTTAATATCATAACCAAGTGCTAAGTGTATGTGTCAAGCATCTAATTTTGTACTTTGCAAAAAACCTTAACTCATTACGGTTGAGTCCCAATGCATTGCAGACATCTCTAAAAACCAAGGAGTTAAATGGTCATTGTACTGTAAAATTGTTTTACCCCTGAATGTGTTTCCAATGACTAGTTATGCCAGCGGCAAAGTGTAAATATATTATAAACTGGTCCTTTATGTTTCTTTTTTGCATATGAAATAGATGCTGTTGCTCACTGAAAACACGATTTAATTAGGCTGAACTTGCAAAAAGAGCAGAAATCCTAATCATATCTATTTCTCTATATACACATGACTTCTTTTTTATCTTTTGTCTATACACAAAGGCTGATAGAGAAAGCAATTCAAAACATTTGGGCTGGGGATGATTCTTGTTTACATAGTTTTTTCTTTAGAGAATACAAAACTATTCATATCTTCCATATAGGTGATGGTTTCAACAGGCAAAATCAATGACAAAAGAAGGGTGAAGGAGCTTTTTGTCAACAATTTAACACATCCCAAAAGCTAAAATAGTCCACTGGGAACATATTATAGTGGAGGAAATTTTACATTATAAAGTCCCTTTAAAGTATGTAAGACCTTTTTTTACTGTGGAAAAAGTATTGTAAACAAACCATTTCATATGCCGCCAAACAGCATTACACACTTAACCTACACTACCATTAACACACTTTTATTTATATCCCCTAGTGCTCTTTATATTCAGAGAATGCTTTAAAAGTTTTAACTTTTTTCCCCCACAGAGGATATTATTAATACAATGCATCAAAGTGCCATTTTTATTACTATTGTTACATTTTAACAATAAAAATAGCACAGTCAGGATGGAACCATTAATTTATTTATTGATTTATAACAAGGATTCCCTATCGTTACTGACACAAACTCATTTTTTTCTGCCCTAATCAATCAAAACCAGAGCATATATTTTTGTACAGTATAAATAAACTTTGAAAGAGAGATATAGATCTCATTACTTGTACCTGAACACCAAAGACTTTAATTGTGGTTCAAAAAGTTTTATTTAAAGCCAGGGCTGGCTTAACCATGGGACCAAGGGGGTCCAACTGACCCAGGTGGCACTTGACAGGGAGCAGCACTTCAGTGACTGAGTCAGTAACTATAACACTTAGACCGCAGCTGTCCTCTGTCCCCTCTTGTGGGATAAGTAGCAGGCTATCAGCAGCATGACCGCATCATGCATAGAGCCAGTCAGTTGGGACCAAAGCAGAAATTCCCTAACTTATTGTACAATAGTGCATAAGCATTGGTTATATGCTGTCAGACAATCTTAGTAAGGGGGGTGCCCAGGCTATTAGTTGATATGCTATCAGTGATGTTACTGTTTGGGGGTATCATTTAATTCTCTGACCCAGGCAGCACAGTGTCTTGAGCCAGCCCTGTTAATAGAACTTATTAAAAACATACAGAAAAAACACATCACAAGCTTATGTTTTTATTTGTTCAGGTACCACATATATTAATCTACTCATAATCCCAGAAAAAATACTCACAATATTTTGTAGTTTAAATCAGGGTTTGGAAGTCAGTGATTATATTATGGAGGCATTTTATGAAATTAGAGTGGTTTGGGCATGACTGATCTGCATAGGGGTGAAGTCAGTGTATACATGTGGTTGTGGAGTCAAAATGTTTTTGGGATTTTGTATATTAAAAGCAATGCCAGGAAATCAGAAATGCTAAATCAATCCCACCTTTATTTAAAAATAATAAAAAATAATAAAGAGTCCAAAAACAAAATGAGCCAGTGCGGGTAGTGAGACAAGCCGGGTCATGAACCAAAGCAAGTACTCAGACAAACAGGGTTAGGAACACGAAGATCATCAAAGTCAGTAACAAGCCAGGGATCAGGATGTAGAAGGGACCTCAAACAAGCCAGGTTATACACAGAGTCAGGATCACAGGAACTCACAGAGAAGTCAGATACAATGCAAGGGCAAAGGCAAACAGACTGAGGCTTTTAAAAAGGGAGTGATGACATCATCATTCTGAGACTGCAATCTGTCTCTCTCTCTCTAATGATGTTCTCCAGTTCAGCCATAAGAGGAAGCCTGGAGTAGTGATCAGCATTACACACTCTGCTACAGGCAAGAGAAAGACAGGTGAGTCAAAATGGCAGCCAAGATAAAAAGCAGCAAATAACTATTGATGTCAGGGAAAAACCCTGGCAGTACCCTCCCTTCAATGACCCCTCCCCTGTTGGAGGACAAAAGGCTTATTGGGGAAACAGGCATGGAAGGCAAGGAGGAGGGCGGGAGCATGAACATCAGAGGAGGGAACCCATGAACACTCCTCCAGACCGTAGCCCCTCCAGTGAACCAAATACTGCACGCAACCTCTGGACATACGAGAGTCAATAATGCTGCTGACCTCATATTCTTCAGGGTTGTCAACAGAAATAGGACTGGGACAAGGTAACACAGTGGTAAACCGAATGCAAACCAATGGTTTCAAGAGGAAGACGTGAAAAACATTGGAGATGCACATTGCAGAAGGAAGGTTAAGAGCGTAGGCAACAGGATTGACCTGTCAGAGTATTTTGAAAAGGCCCAACATAATGGGGAGCCAGTTTAGTGGAAGCCACACGAAGGTTCAAGTTGTGGGAGGACATCCAAACCCTCTCCCCGATCTGGTAGGTAGGCTCGGGTAAATGCCTCCAGTCAGCCTGGAACTTTTAGCGCTGCATTGACCAACGAAGGCAATACTGATTCTGCACCCAAGTGGATCAGAGTTGCCGGAGATGCTCCTCCAAAGCTGGAAAACCCTGAGAATTAATTGGGCAACAAGGATTGTTAAAACCCATAGTTTGGAATGAACGGGGACAACTGGGAGGAAGCATTGATAGCACTATTATGAGCGAACTCTGCCCAAGCTAACAAGTCAGACCAGTTATTGTGGTGATCTGAGACATAGCAACAAAGGAACTATTCCAGAGCTTGGCTAGGTCGTTTCACAGCACCAATGGATTGAGGGTTATAGACAGAGGAGAAAGAAAGCTGGATCCCCATTTGGGCACTAAAGGAGCGCCAAAATCTAGAGACAAAATGGCTACCCCAGTCTGAGACTATCTTCTTCATCTGGTTTTTTGCCCGGGTGACCTGCGGCTTTAGGATAGTGGTAAGTGTGCAATAGTTTGGTGCGACGATTCTCAGGTACAAAGCACTTGCCACAAGGTTTCTCTGGAGGGGCATTGGTTTGTGCAGCCAGAATCTCCTCCCCCAAAGGAGAAGTCAAATTGGTACATCCATTCCTTGAGTGCCAAAATTATGGCCAGTAATTTCCTGTTGCCGTTTTCGTAAATGCATTCTGCTGGGGACAATTTCTTAGAGAAGAAACTGCACGGATGCAAGGAACTCTCAGGCATAGGACATTGAAACGAGAGTACTTATACTCCTGTCTCAGACGCATTGACATCTAGAATGAAAGGCAGAGCAGAGTTAGCATGAGCCAGAACCGGAGCGGCAGCAAAGGCAGCCTTAAGACTCTCAAAGGCCTTAATTGCAGTAGTTGACCAATGGAGTGGCTCATTCTCCTTACGGGTCATGTCTGTGATTGGTTTGACCAAGAAAGAAAAGTTTTTAATAAACTTATTATAGTAATTGGCGAAGCCCAAAAAACATTAAGCAAACAATTAGAACAATGAGCCTCAAGTGTGGGTGAGTGTATGAGGATATCATCTACCACAACACACTGCTGTAGAATATCTCGTAGAAAATCATTAATAAATTCCTGGAAAACAACAGGAGAATTGAATAGGCCAAAGGGCATTAAAAGATATTCATAATGCCCGCTCCTTGTGTTAAATGCTGTTTTCCATTTGTGGCACTCTTTGTTCTTAACAAATTTGTAAGCTCCTCTCAAATTGAGTTTAGAATAGACCGAAGCCCCCTTGAGGTGGTCAAAGAGTTCCATGATGAGTGGAATAGGTTAAGCATTTTTAATGATAAGATGATTAAGACCCCTATAATCGATACAGAGAGGCCTATTTCCTAAAGGTTTAATGGACCTGATCCGACACTGTGGATCAGGTCCGCAAGAACTTGCTTAATGCGGAGAGCAATACGCCCTCCATATTCAGCATTGCACCAGCAGCTCACAAGAGCTGCTGGTGCAACGCCACACCCTGCAGACTCGCGGCCAATGGGCCAGCAGGGGGTGTCAATCAACCCGATCGTACTCGATCGGTTTGAATTCCGGCAATTCCTGTCCGCCTGCTCAGAGCAGGCAGACAGGGTTATGAAGCAGTGGTCTTTGTGACCGCTGCTTCATAACTGCTGTTTCTAGCGATTCTGAAGACTCGCCAGAAAAACGGGCCCTTACGGAGCTTTATAAATGGGCCCCATGGTCTTAACTTGCCAGCCTTCTTCTTCATGAAGAAGAAGCCAGCCCCTGCTAGAGAGCAGGATTTGCAGATGATCCTCAGTGATAGGGCATTGGCAACATACTCCTCCATGGCACTATTCTTCACAACAGACAGTGGGTAAACCCGGCCCCAAGGAGGAATGGCTCTGGGTTGCAGGTCAATGGTACAGTCGTAATACCAGTGAGGAGGCAACGTACTGGCCTGCACTTTCTCAAAAATGTCTTGGAACTCTCTGTACTTCTCTGACAGTCGAGATACCGAAAAAGTGCACAAGACTTTGCCTGATTTCCGGAGAAAAGTGGAAGTACATTGCGGGAACTTTGACAATATTTTGGACCTACACCAGTTGAGACTGGGATTGTGCTTTTGGAGCCAGGGATAAACCAGTATAACTGGAAAATGTGGAGAAGTTATCACCTGGAACTGGAGAGTTTCAAAAGAGAGAAGCCCAACAGTCATGGATAATGGAGCAGTAACGAGTAACGAGTGCAGGCTTGCCATCAATGACTTCAATAGCAGACCAAGGTTGTACTGGAATGGAGTGCTGAGATACAAAAGTACTGTCAATGAAATAGCCCACAGCACCAGAGTCTACAAGAGCCTGGGTGACTATGGAGGAGTCCACCCAGAAAAGGACAACGTAACCAAAGATTTCTCTTTTAGAGGCTACGGGGATAAGGATAAACCACCCAATGTCTGTCCTCAACAGGACCTTAGGTGCGGGTGTTTCCCAGACATGTAGGACAAGATTTTAAAAGGTGGCCTTGTGGCTCACAATAGAGGCAGAGCCCCTTCCTCCTCCTAAAAGTCCTCTCCACACATGAATCCCAGCTGCATAGGCTCAGCAGTACCATATCTGGTATCTCAGAACCAGGAGGCATGGGAGTGAGGGAGGCATGGGTGGCAATAAAAACTTAGGGGACAACTGGACAGGAGGCTTTTGCAAGCACTTATTGAAAGAGGGTCTCTCTCTGAGTCTGATGTCAATTAGGATTAGAAATGACACCAAGGCCTCGGGATCCTCTGGTAAATCTCTGGCATTAACTTCATCTTTAATCGCATCAGAAAGCCCATGATAGAAGGCAGCAACAGGGCTTCATTGATCCAACCTGCCTTTGTTGCAAGTGTATGGAACTCAATGGCATACTGGGCTACAGATCTCGTACCTTGCTGAATGGACATGAGTCGTTTGGCAGCAGAGGAGGATCAAGCCAGGACATTAAAAACCCTTTGAAAGGAGGCCACAAATTCAGGGTAATTATATATCACAGGTTTAATAGTCTCCCACAAGGGATTAGCCCAAGCAAGGGCCGTGTCAGAGAGTAATGAGATGAGAAATCCCACCTTAGCTCTGTCAGAGGGAAACGCCTGAAGTAACATCTCAAAGTATAGGCCCAACTGGTTCAAAAAACCTCTGCACTGATTAGGATTGCCTTCATATCGCTGAGGTAGAATTGCAGAACCGGACATGCTCCTGGTAGGACTACTTGCAGCAGTGGTAACAGGAGCAGGAGCAGCCATAGCTTGTGAGTCAGAAGGGTTTGCAGGGCTAGTGCAAATTGATTCATGCAGTGATCCTGTTCATCCATCCTGGAAATGATGGTGGGTAAAGGTGAATTACTAGCACCATCAGGATTCATGGCCCCTGCGTAATATCAGGGAACCAGGAATCAGACAGAGGAGTCAGGAACAGAAGATCATCGAAGTCAAAAACAAGCCAGGGATCAGGAACCAGAAGGGACATAAAACAAGCCAGGCTATACACAGACTCAGGAACACAGGAACTCACAGAGAAGTCAGAGACAATGCAAGGGCAAAGGCAAAGGCAAACAGGACTGAGGCAGTTAAATAGGGAATGATCATCATTCTGAGACTGAAACCTGTCTATCTCTGATGATGTTCTTTAGTTTGGCCATAAGAGGGAGCCTGGAGTAATGAACATCATTCGACACTTTGCTACAAGCAAACTATAAAATTCAGGGAGAAATCTTGTGCAATGCCGCTAGCAGGGGGTGTCAAGCAACCCGATTGTATGCGATCGGGTGAATTGCTGCCTGAAGGCTCACTCGGAAACAGCTTCATATAGCAGCATTTGGGCTGTATACAGATACAGAGTGTTTGACATATCCAAGCTATTTAAATGATGGAGAACCAATATAAGAGAATAAAGTTAAAAATGATAGGATGTAGTAATAAGAGTTGTATCTTAATCAGTGGCAGGTAACAATTTTTACCATATAGCTTACTTGCAAAAAACATTCACAAGGGTTTATAGCTTAGAATGCAAATAATGTAGAACAAATTATTTTATCACCGAGAAATAATATAACCTGGGGATAATTAAATATAAACCACACTAAAATATAAGATACATAATCCAAATGACTGAAGTTATTATTAGCGGTAATTGCAAGGAAAAACACATGTTCAGTCCCTGGTTATAGCTAGAAAACCAGAGTACTATGATATAAATTGTGGGTGGGGGGACTTGAGTAGCTAGCCAGGCCAGCAGTGAACTACAGGAATAATAATACTACTAAGTAATACAGTAATTTAAATAAGTAATGGAATTAAATGGGTGGGGGCATAAATGAGGACCCATATATTTTTTCTCAAAAAAACGGAAAGGAGATAAAGGACAAAAAAAAGGGGGGGGGGAAGGCGCTCACCTCTCATTGTATTGCTTTCCTCCTCCCCTTCTTCCAGTGTCTTACATAAATTAAACTATATATAGTAACAATTGACAGATAAAACAATGTCAAATAGAGATTTTCAAAAAGTTACAGTAGGTAAACACAAAAAACACATTAACATACAGTTAATAGTATGGTCATCTTCTTTCTTCTTAGAACCATCCAAGAGATTATTAGATTATTAAGGTTAAAGGTAATGTAAGGGAAAATCTCCCAGAGATAACTACAAAAGCAAAACAAAGTGTTTAGGCTAATTCAAAGTAATGTCTCCTCCTCCTCTGGGACAAAAGTTCTCAGCCGTGACTTTCAAAGTAATTTCTGTTGTATTTTGATTTAAAGGATTCTGTTGCATGGCTTTTAACACTGAATTAGAAGAATCTGAAGTTAGGCTATGATCTGTAGTTGGCAACAAAGCTGATTGTAAGTTCCAGGTTTTTAACAGATTGGTCCCTTTTGTGGTGTTGGAGATGGTATACTCTTGGAAATAAATAACTTGGTGGGAAAGCCCCATCTGTAGCGGATAGTATGATTCCTCAGAGTTCTAGTAATTTCTCCTTTGTTGCAGTGTACATGAAGGTAAATCTGTGAATATTTTTAGGTTGGCAAATTTCTTTGGAAGAAAAGGTTTACGCAGGATTGCTTTTTGTAGTTGTTTCTTATAAGTGTAAAAGTGCAACTGAACAATTACATCCCTTGGTTAATTAAAAGAAAGATTCCTAGGTCTTGCAGGTCTATGAGCTCAGTCAATTAAGTTCCCTTAGAAATTGAAAAAAGGTCTCCTGCAGAGATCTCTCCCGAAATTTCTCTAAGCCTTAAACTGTTATGAAGAGACCTATTTTTAATGTCTTCCAGATCAGAAAGTGGGGTTGCTAATGTCTGAGCATATCTTAGAAGGTTTGATTGGTCAACCACAATATCTTCGTGTTTTTGCTCTAGCATAAGATCTTTTGTTAGATCTGCTATGGAGGATGTAAGTTTTTCATTACAAGAGATGTGATGAATGTCAAGCAGAGATTTCAACGAATAAATGATAAATGTGGGTGAGACAGAAGTCTGGTCTGTTGGAAATCTTTAATAATATCACGGCTTGAGGTTGACAAGATCCCCTCTGCGGAAGCAGTAGGAGATACTGTGGCAGTATTACTGAAATGATCCACAACAGTACGCTTCACCATAGCTGTAGCTTTAGACCTTTTTATGTTCTTGAGACATGATAGTAGATATGTAGTAGCACAAAACTTGAAATAAAATATATACTGTATAATTCTAGTGTCTGACAGATTACCATACATTTATATCGTATAGAATGATATTATGTCTTGCCATCTGTGAGTTCCTGTTTTACTACAATAAAAAGATGGGGGTTATATAAACTGCAGACTAACTTTAGTGAGCAAATCCTGAGGAAGTTTAGCAATAGGATATGTTTGCAGTATATCTGGAGAAATTCTTATTGGGTAGTATACAGAGGAGTATACAAACTGTACTCACATATATATCAGTCCAAGTCCCTCAGATTTCAGATAGGAACTGCATAGCTGTGCTTTTGAGGAAGTTGGGCCTAGTTGGAGCACTAAGCTCTAGAGAAGGTGCTATTTTTCTCCCTTCTGCAACCCAGCGTACCACAAATGACTCCTAAAGGGCTGATCTACAGCTAGGATCCCCTCCGGTATATTTTGTTGCCTGCACAGCAACCTTCCGCCACTGCAATGTCGCCACCAGTGGAAAGTGAACCAGGGCTAAGTAAGATGGCTGCGGTACTTCTTCCACACAGCAGGTTGTGGTTTTCCAAGTACCTGCGCCTGTTTGATTGCAGGCCTCTCAGATCTTTAACCGAGCACTACAGCTTGCTAGCAGGTCTGAGCACTCCTGGATATCACCATGGGCTCTGAGGTTAGTGTAGATTCGACTCCTTAAACATAAAACAGCCAGAGCCACTGCTGCATGGCTATCTCCGCCCCCTATTAAACATATTTTAATAATTATTACATTAATAACCCCTAACAGCATAAACTCAATTAAGTGGATTATTTATTTTTGATCCTCTTCACCAATATTTCTCTATTTGCAAGCAACTGTATGACAGCTAAATCAGCTGTACACCTGCTTTTAGGAATTACTACAAAGGGGTTAGTCTTATCACTGCAGACTGCCACATATAATAGTGACAGTCATAGAATATTGTCTTTATTGTATCTTACGGGTACCCATAAAAAGTAATAGCCAGCAATATTACTTGGGAACTTAATTTATACTTGAACCATTCAAATTTTGAGCAAATTGAAAATACATCTCTCCGTAACACCCCTCAAACCCAGCCCACCTACCTACCCCTTCTATTAACAAAACTCTCTGCTACTTTCCTCCTGTAACAGAAGAAGTCTTTATATACTATCTTGTGCTGATCTCACAAACTATCAAATTGATAGACATGTGCGATTCGTTTCGGATCGATTCGGAAATTCGGCCGAATTCATAAAATTCGGGATTCGATCGATCCGAATTTCCGAATTAAAATACTGCCGAACCTACCGAATAAATCCAAATTAGTTCGGATTTATTCTGTAAATTCGGCTGGCCATGGATTACACTAGTATTGTACAGTATATTATGTTATATCACTCTGCTATGGGTTACACTTAATATACTGTACATAATACTAGTCTAATCCCACCTAACACTTACCGAAATTCCGAATTTCCGAACCAAATCGAACCAAATCCAGCTGAATTTCTTCGAATCCGAATGAATCTGAAACGAATCCGAACCGAATCGATTCAAATTTCTCCGAATTCGAATCGGTCCGAACCGAAATTCGAAAAATTCCGAATCGATCCGAACCGAACCGAATTTTTTCGCCATGCACATATCTACAAATTGACCCTATCCCTCCATGACTTCTTCCCTCTCTCTCTGCTTCTCTAATCCCTGCCTTACCTCTACTCTTTAACCAGTCTCTCACTACTGGCACATTTCCTGATACATTCAAGCATGCATCAATCACACCAATCTTAAAAAATTCAGTTATACTCAACCAGATTCTCTTTCCTCTTGGCTCTACCACCAATTCAATCTGTGTAAAATGGAACTGTTTCTTATTCCCCCTCTTTGAGACATCCAACACCTGACATTTCTCTTACAGTTAGATACTCTATTCTCAACACCTCACCCCAGGTCCGCTGTCTTGGAGTCACACTTGACTCTGAATTCACATTCACTAAATGGCCTTTCCAAACACTGCCTCCCCCCCTCCAATCTATTATAAATGTTTCAGCTAGAATAGATAATTTGCAACAAATTAAAGGGGAGAATTTTTTGGGGGTAAACTGTCCCTTTAAGAGAGCTGAGGTCTGTGGGGTTTTGTATTTATCCATCATTCATTTCCCTTCTTGTGCCTCTATTTGTAGGTTTCTGGGGCTTGGTGACATCTCCTAGCAATGCCGACCCCCCAGTCACCTTGTTACGGGGCCTTAGGTCTTTTGTGCACAAGTTTTATAGTTTAAAGTTGTGTTTTGAGCTATATTTTAACCTTTTTATTAAACTCAACATGTCAAAGAACTGTAACACTTAAAGAGACACTAAAGTCAAAATTGAGTTTAAAGGGACATAATACTCATATGCTAAATCACGTGAAACTGATGCAGTATAACTGTAAAAAGCTGACAGGAAAATATCCCCTGAGCATCTCTATGTAAAAAAGGAAGATATTTTACCACACAATCTCCTCAGCTCAGCAGAGTAAGTTCTGTGTAAAAAGTTATACTCAGCTGTTCCCAGCTGCAGGTAAAAAAAAAAATAAAAAATGAAGAAATGAACAGCAGCCAATCAGCATCAGCAGTGCTGAGGTCATGAACTCTTTTACTGTGATCTCATGAGATTTGACTTAACTCTCATGAGATTTCATAGTAAGCTGAATAGGGAAATAATATGAGAGTGCACGAGGCTCATCCCCTAAGATGTCTCAGGACAGACACACTAAAATGCTGCTTAGAAATCCTTTACAATGGGAGGTGGCTACTGAGGAACTTTTGAGGTAAAATATCTTTCTTTTTTACATAGAGATGTCCAGGTGATATTTTCTAGTCAGCTTTTACAGCTATGCTGCATCACTTTCAAGTGTTTAAACATTTGGGTATTATGGCCCTTTAAATGATTCAGATAGAGGCCTCTATTTAACAAGCTCCGAATGGAGTTTGATGGCCCTTGTTTCTGGCAAGTCTTCAGACTCACCAGAAACAGCAGTTATGAAGCAGCGGTCACAAAGACCGCTGCTCCATAACCTGTCCGCCTGCTCTGGAAATCCATAACCTGTCCGTCTGCTCCAGAAATCAACCCGATCGAGTACGATCGGGTTGATTGACACCCCCCTGCTGGCGGCCTATTGGCCGCGAGTCTGCAGGGGGCGGCGTTGCACCAGCAGCTCACACTTGTGAGCTGCTGGTACAATGCTGAATACGGCGAGCGTATTGCTCGCCGTATTCAGAGAGGTCTGTCGGTCCTGATCCGCACTGTCGGATCAGGTCCGACAGACCTTGATAACTTGGGGCCAGAGAATGCAGTTTTAAGAGAATTTTAAATTTACTTCAAACATCACATTTTTGTCTTTTTATATACACACATTCTGAGACACCAACTCCTACTGAGCATGTGCACAAGTTCACAGTGTATACATTTTTGATTGGCCGATGGCTGTCACATGATACAGTGGGCCTGCAAATGGGTGAACAAATCTTATGGAACTATTCGCCAGCTGGGATTGCTAGAGATTCCCACTGGACTTTAACCTAGGTCGCTTCAGAAGCCCTTTGCACCAGAGCTCCATTCTTCTGGGGACTTGTTATAACTTTGATGGGCAAGGGTTGGGGTGATTCCTAAGAGGGTGCTCACTCGGGAACCTGGGGTTTTTGACACCTCCCCACCTCATGCTGGGCATGAGTACACTTTGCCAGGCTGCTGCTCCGGCCTCCAGCCATGGAGCATGTTGCTTTTTGGGCTGTGACATCTAGGGGCCCGGAGCTCTCCAATGGTGCCCTGGAATAGCCGCCGCTCCCTCAGGATCACCCCAAAACTGTGACCTAGCTATTGTGGGGATCTTTATGTTCCTATGGCCCTATGGAGGTGCAAGCCTGTCTAATGGGGCGGTGCTCTTTTGATCAGATAACGCTTTTATCAGATAGCAATTGTGTATATAAGCTGTGTGTTTGTCCTAATAAAGTCTGTTCGTGTTTCACCTTAATACTGGTCTTGTCTGGTTATTAGGGTGGGCTACTTGCTTTAATCACTTTCCAGCTATACAGCTACAGGTTCCAGGGTAAAGAAGGAACTTTTGGCGGAGATACCCAGTCCGGGTATCCGGAGTCCGTCACAGATATCATAACAGTTTATTCCAGGCCTGTGGATTCTTTTATTGTGCCTCTTAAGTATAAATGTGCAGCTATATTAAAAAAATAAAAGTATAAAGTTTTTGCGTTTGTAAAGCAATGGGAGCTGACATGTTGTAACCTAGTTTTCCTTCTCTGCTGAGGTCAATCAGAGACCGCTATAAATGAATCACTAGAGTGTGCAAACAATGACTGTGTGGAATATAGCAGTGTTATGTCTGGAGTTTCCACTTCTACTTTGAAAAGGAATTAATAAGCCCACAATTTTCAGAATTAAATTAAAGGAAAAGTAGAAACATTAAATAATAAAAGTATATTTACATGTTTTTACTAAACATTTTATATCACAATCAGAAAGAGAAACCCTGTATGAAAGAATTGGAGAAAGGGTTGCATGACCCCATGGAGGCTAAGTGAAGGGGTCATTTTAAGGTCAGTAGGTTTGGCTATAGAAGGATAAGTTGTGTAGGAGTGCAGGAAGGAAGCATTGTCTGGACCAGAAAGTGCGAGGTGAAGCTCCCACTCTCCCTCCTCTTTTATGTGGCCTGGTTTATATGTCACAGCTTGTGGGTGTAGCGGGTGCTTGCCTGTTTTATGGTGGTTTGACCAGAGTTGGGATTGTTGGTACCTCCTGTTTGATTGACAGGAGATAATGTTGTACATAGAGGCTTGCAAGCACCCTGGGGGGATTTTATGTAAATGTTTATCTGCTTATTTGGTTATGTTATGGTTCTATTATTTATTGTGTTCAATAAAGCAAGCTGTGGCCTTTATTCCCCCATGTTTTGTGTCATGTATTTATTCAAGCGAAACGTAGCACCTAGTATGGGAGTCAAGTGTTATATCCCTTTAACATATAGTCAAAGTTTATCCTTGAAACAGACTCTGACCATTTCTGTAGTACCTATCCAAGGAGAAAGATTTTTTATTTGTGAATTAAGTGTTTTTTTATGTCACTAAATTGCATAAAAATGTATATGTTTTCTATATCTGAATCTTATTTTTTGGAATGGAAATAAATTCTGTTGTACTTTAATAACGCTACCTCTGGTTTCGCTCTCCTTTTATTTAATTAAAAATAAAATACTGATAAGCACACACATATATTACTCAACTGACTTTCTTTATTAAGCTATGGATGCAGCTTGGAGCAGGCTTGCTCATGCGAGCCTGGAATGTGCAAGTTAAAAATACAGCAGTCATGGTTTACTCTTTGATTTCTCATCTGCAGTCTTAAATGTGGGCAGTGGTTGCTGCTCACTAGCTCCAAATCTTGTTAAACAAGTTCCCTAGCTGGGAGACTTGTCCATCAAGCACTTAATAAATGCTCCCCCAAAACCTTAAATACCTTTACAAACACAAAACAAAACATTGGCAAAAAAATAGGTAGATGGAAATAAGACAAACTTTAATGGGGCCGATTTATCAGCGGATCATGTCTGCCAGACATCGCTGAATACCTACAGCGAACTGCTTGTGCAATGCCGCCCCCTGCAGATTGGCCGCTAGCAGGGGGTGTCAATTAACCCGATCGTACACGATTGGGTGGATTAATGTCCGCAGCCTCAGAGGAGGCGTATGAGTCTTAAGACCACTACTTCTTCAAGGGACAGTCTATTCAAAATTAAACTTTTATGATTCAGATAGGGCAGGCAATTTTAAACAACTTTCCAGTTTACTTTTATCATCAAATTCACTTTGTTCCCTTGGTGGTATTTTTGAAAAGCTAAACCTAGCTAGGCTCAAACTGTTTTCTAAACTGTTGAAAACTGCCTCTTAGCTCAGAGCATTTTGAAAGATTTTCACAGTTAGACAGTACTAGTGCATGTGTTTCATATAGATAACATTGTGCTCACTCCCGTGGAGTTATTTAGGAGTCTGCACTGATTGGCTAAACTGCATGTCTGTCAAAAGCACTGAGATAAGCGGACAGTCTGCAGAGGCTTAGATACAAGGTAAACACAGAGGTAAAACATATATTATTATACCTGTGTTGGTAATGCAAAACTGGGGAATGAGTAATAAAGGGATTATCTATCTTTTAAAACAATAAAAATTCTGGTGTAGACTGTCCCTATAACTCCTGTTTCCGGCGAGCCTGAAGGCTCACGCGGAAACAGTGGTATACGGCCCTAATATCTCTCATTAACCTGCCCTACAAAAAATGATAATATATTAATAAGATCATGTGTATTAACATGTACATAAAAACTTTAACTCAAAAAAGGTTGTGCAAATAGTTGGATGCACTAGAATAGCTTCTGAGCTTATACCCATGTTAGATATGTTTTTATATGGATAATAGATATGTTACAGAGCCAAGTGAACACCCGGATAGATTCTTTGTTGTTCATTAAGTTCTAGAGGGGGCTCATTATGAAATGGACAGTAAAGTCTAAATTCCACATTCATGATTCCGACAGAACAAGCAATTGTATTTCCATTTTTCTTTTATTATCTAATTTGCTTTGTTCTCTTGGTATTCTTTGTTGGAAAACATGCCTAGGTAGGCTCAGGAGCAGTAATACAGTACTGGGAGCTTGCTGCTGATTGGTGGCTGTACATGTATACCTCTTCCTGTTAGCTCCCCTGATGTGTTCAGCAAGCTCCCAGTAATGCATTGCAGTTCCTTCAACAAAGGATATCAAGAGAATGAAGCAGATTTGATAACAGAAGTATATTGGAAAGTTTGGGTTTCCTGTCCCTTTAAGGCAAAAACATGTTTGAAATTAGTAGAGACTCAATTTAACTATCTTTTCTAGCATTTTAGGTTCAGCACCCTGTATAGCGCTTGTTATTGGTGGCTACATTTAGCCACCAATAAGCAAGCGTAAGCCAGGTACTGAACCAAAAATGGGCTGCCTCCTAAGCTTTACATTACTGCTTTTTTAAATAATGATAGCAAGAGCATGAAGAAAAGTGATAATAGGAGTAAATTAGAAAATTACTTAAAATGGCATGCTCTATCTAAATCATGAAAGAAAAAAAAATGGGTTTAGTATCCCTTTAATATATGATATTTCTTATCTACCTATTATACACATTTAAATACAAAAGGAAGACGTTTTTAGCAACATAGTAGTGCCATTGGCCCCCTGTAAAATATTATCATTTTAAACAACTCTCCAACTTACTCACCTCCTGATTCTCAACCTCTTACCCTTCTAGATTATAAATTCCCATGGGAATAGGGCCCTCAATTCCTCCTGTATGTGTTTGTAAATGTTGTCCTGTCTCTTACAAGTTTGATATCATTGTTTTATTTACATGAATTGTATCCATGTACTGCGCTGCGAAATATGTTGGCGCTTCATAAATAAAGTATAAAAAATAATAATAAAATGTACTTATATTATCACATTTGCTTTGTTCTCTTGGTATCCTTTATTAAAGAAGCAGCAATACACTACTGGGAGGCGAGCTAGCTGAACACATATGTTGAGCCAATGACAAGAGGCATATATGTGCGGCCACCAATCAGCAGCTAACTTCCAATAGTTCATGGTTTTCAACAAAGAATAACAAGGTAACAAATTAGCTACTAGAAGTAATTTGGAAAGTTTTTGATGATTGGGTTTTGTGTCTCTGAGAAATGTTTTTCTTGTTCTTCTATCTATTACAGTACAGCAGTGGAAAAGCACCATTTTGCAAATGTGAAATTGTGATATATCCTTTTTTAAATAATCAGATTATACTTTTACAATTCTATTTAGAGCTGAAAGATAATTTTTTTCTGAAAAATGTATTTATTAAATTGATATTTAAAAACAATTTGAATAAAGAAAATAGATTACATTGCTATTGTAAAACCCTTTGCACATCTAAACATACAAGGGTTCAATGTTATGATATATATTGAGAGCTAACATTCTTTTTCTAAAGAAATCCAGCTGGAAAAGATCATGCTGTAGATGAATTTGGTCTCTGTGTGCCGTGTTTTCAGAATGTCAGTTGCAATGATTTAAAAAATTAATTCAAATGCACCATGTTACACATATCAAGATTTGAGGAAATGATCCAAAAAGTGTAGTAATAAATCTTCGGTTAGTTTTTAGGGTAAAGATCACTTTGATGAGTGGAATGACAAAAACATAATCATTTATCAACATCAAGGTCAGTGTAAAATTTCATCTCATTTCATTTCATTATACAGAGAAAAAAGTGAGGGGGCGCCCTAAGTGTGAGTATGGAGATATAACCAAATAATAATATATTAATCTAAAAATTATTAGATAATGTTAGCAAAATTGATATAAAGAAATATATCTAACAATATACAGTGTTCACCAGAATAAATTATGATACAAAGTAATATATCATACAATGTGCAATATTAGTCAGTGTAAACCAATAGCAATGTGATACAAAGTAATACAAATGATATATATAGACAAACAAAGTGACAATAAAGTGAAAGTCTCTATTGAGGAAGGAGGCAGCTATCTGTGATGATCCAGGCCAGGATCCAGGAACAGCAATCTATGAAAAGAAAAAACAGAAGCGCCACATGGCCCAATATTGTTTGGTCCGGAACTAGTAGAACTTAAAGTAATGAGTAAACTCACATTTAGTAGAGCACCTCAATTAGTGCTAAAAATGCGGTCTGGGATCTATTCAGTCACCCAGAAGACCAACTTCCTGCACTGGAACTGATATCTGTATAGTCAGAAAGGAAACACAGGTGCCTATATGGCCTAGTATTGTTGGTACAAAGATGTAAATACAAGCAAAGAGATAAGCGATAAGAGTAAAGGAGCTACTACCAATCTATAAAGGGCATCTCTAATATGGCAATGTTCACAACTAAATGGAAACAAGTAATAAGTGGTTAGTTGTATTGTTCCAACACAAGCCCATAAAGTCGGGTTCCTGATGGGCTCATGGGTAGCAGATTTGATGCATCCATATATATGTGTATATATGCAACCAGAAATATATATACACACACACAAACACTAAATGGTAATCAGAATAGTCAGAAGACCAATTGATCAGATCCAGAGGTATAACTGGTTCCCACCTATAGCAAAGTTAAATAACACTCATAAATCGAAAGCTGCTAGATCGACACATTCATTGAGGCCTTCTGGGACCAAAGTATGTAGTTTGTGGATCCAGTAAGTCTCTCTACGTCGTATTGTTTATCCTTCTCCTGAGGAACATCTCCCTCTGGCTCACTGTGGGATCCATCTACTTTTCTGAATCCACTTGGATGTCTGGCCACAAGTCTGTTGGGTGACTGAATTAACCCCTCCATGCCTCTATAAGCATCACAAGAGGTGCTTTATTCATTGTGAGTACCACTCCTCTCTTTGCTTGTATTTACATCTTTGTACCAACAATACTAGGCCATATAGGCACCTGTGTTTCCTTTCTGACTATACAGATATCAGTTCCAGTGCAGGAAGTTGGTCTTCTGGGTGACTGAATAGATCCCAGACCGCATTTTTAGCACTAATTGAGGTGCTCTACTAAATGTGAGTTTACTCATTACTTTAAGTTCTACTAGTTCCGGACCAAACAATATTGGGCCATGTGGCGCTTCTGTTTTTTCTTTTCATTATACAGAGAATTCTCAGAATTTAGTTTTGTTGCCATATTGCCCTTCCAACCCCTTTTCTGTAGCTGAAGAACAGTCATATTAAAGGGACAGTATACACTAATTTTCATATAACTGCATGTAATAGACACTGCTATAAAGAAGAATATGCACAGATACTGATCTAAAAATCCAGTATAAAAACTTTTAAAAACTTACTTAGAAGCAAACAGTTTAGCACTGTTGGTGAGGTTAGGCTGGGACACCCTGTGAAATATGAAAAGTCACACAACATAAACAGGAGCCAGCAGGAGTCTGTAAATTTGTGTATACATCTGAGACTGTGGGGATTGGTTAGGAGTCTGAAAATCATCACAATGTTATTAAAAAATAAGCAAAACTATACCTTATTACAAAAACACATTCAGATGGGCTATATAAATGGATCTACAAAACATTTATGCAAAGAAAAATCTCCACTGGTTTAAAGGGAATCTGATGTCAAAATTCAATTTTCATGATTCAGATAGACATGTAGAGAGCCAAGGTCAAACAACCCTGAGTATGCAGTTTTAAGTAGGGTGACCATATTGCCGCTTTAAAAAGGGACACATATGAAAAATACATTTGTCAGGGTTCTTAAACAAAACCTTTCTTTAGCCCTGACATATGTATTTTTCATGTGTCCCTTTTTAAACCGGCAATATGGTCACCTTTGTTTTAAAGCTTTCCAATTCATTTCCATGATTAAATTGTGCAAGTATTTTTATATGCACACTTTCTGAGGCACCAGCTACTACTGAGCATGAACATTGCAGTGTATATGTATATGAGTCTGTGATTGGCTGATAGCTATCACATTATATGGGGGGGCCAGGAAGTGGGGGGGAAATTGTCAGAAAATCTAAAAAGATCAGAGTAAGTGCTATTGAATTGCCTTTTTATTGTGTACTTGTTTATTATGTAGTTCTGCTGTGTTTAATGGTCCTTTAAGCTACCATTTAGTAGTGTACAATGTTTTATTCCCATGTTATTCCCACACTAAGAAGATTGTCCTGCCTAGATGACCTCTTATTGATTGCTGCTTACGTTCTATGAAGTTGTTTCACCTTATTGTGTCTTGTTTCACCTGTTTGGATCTCCTGCTTCCCTGAATTTATAAAATGTGTCCCATGGTCATTTGTTTGATTGATTCATTTGACCTTGAGTCTGTCACCACTCTTTCATATATTGTCAGTGTCTTTTGATTATGGATCCTACGATGCATACATCTTAACATTTTCTAGAGGATTTTGTTTAACCTCAAATTTTACACTGTAGTCACATTCCATTGTAACGAGACTTTAAACGCCCAATCATAATGGTAGTCCCAGGACTTGCAAGGGAGTGTTAACTAGCATGTGTCGACGTGGTCACTTTATTTCTCTCCTCAGTTAAAAGACATTTACTATGAAATATCATGAGAATTCAGTTAAATCCCATGAGATCACAGTAAAACAAAAGTGTGTACTCAACATTAATGATGCTGATCGGCTCTTGCTTTTTTCTTCAGGCAGATGACAGCAAAAAGAGTAACTGGGTGACAGAGCATTTACCCTGGTGAGTTGAAGAAAGGTTAAATATCTTCTTTTTTCACTTGTCAGCTTTTTTTTTTTTTAAAGCAGAGCAAAAATTTATTCAGTGACGTTTTGGGGCGTTCACCCCTTCCTCAGACACACAAAAGTTAATCATAACAGTGCATATAAGTGTAACAAGCTCCTCCCCTTTTTAGTGCACAACCAATCAGAAATCCATCATCAGTGATGTCATATATTATTAGTTTTAACCATAATACCATTTATAAATAAAGAAATATGACATAATGCAATATTGCTTAAAAACATATGTATGCATGTATAAATAAGTGTAAACACATTACATAGTATATAAATTTTACCCATGAAACAATATTCCTCACTATATTCCGTCAGATCACATTGACATTGTTATTGCTTTTGTGTACTCTGATGTAATTGCCATGGCCTCTAAACATAATCCTGAAATCAACTGTAGAATGCAATGTTTATAATTTATTTACAAACTTTAATCTCCCTTTTGGTCACGTGTTCACTAATCCAGAAGATGTGTTTCCTGACCCATACCAACAGTTTATTGGTTTATTGGTATGATTTATTCAGATGTTAATGTGTTACATCTACTAAATAGAGTCCATATTGTCCTATCCATCTTATTTTTGAAACATTATTTTTTTCTGAATGAGAGTTGCAAAAGCTGCAAAAATATATTCAAGAAAATGTTGAAAAAGGATGTTCTATTCTTATACAACTCCAGCCAGGGATGGTATTTTTTAATTGAAAAGAAAGATAATTTGCTACAAGCGTGTGTTGATTGCTGTACCCTGAATACAGTTAGTGCATTGACTAGGTACACCTGCCTTTAATTTTGGAACCCCATGAAAAAAAAATCGTTCTAAGATCTTTTGTAAACTCAACTTCTGTTAGCTTATAACTTGGTTCAAGTTTGTGAAGAAGATGAGGGACATATGCACCTAGATTACGAGTTTTGCGTTAGGGTTAAAAAGCAGCGTTCAGAGGTCCCAACGCTGCTTTTTAACGCCCGCTGGTATTACGAGTCTTGCAGGTACAGGTGTACCGCTCACTTTTTTGGCCAGACTCGGAAATACCGCAAATCCACTTACGTCAATTGCGTATCCTATATTTTCAATGGCACTTGCATAGCGCCGGTATTACGAGTCTGCCAAAAAGTGAGCAGTAAACCCTCTCCTGTCAAGCCTGGTACCGCATTTTAAAGTCAGTAGTTAAGAGTTTTACACTAACACGGCGTAGCATAAAACTCTTAACTAAAGTGCTAAAAAGTACACTAACACCCATAAACTACCTATTAACCCCTAAACCGAGCCCCCCCCCCACATCGCAAACACTAAAATAAAATGTTTAACCCCTAATCTGCCGAACCGGACATCGCCGCCACTATAAAAAAAATATTAACCCCTAAACCGCCGCACTCCCGCATCGCAAACACTATTTAAATATTATTAACCCCTAATCTGCCGGCCTTAACATCGCCAACACTTACCCACATTTATTAACCCCTAATCTGCCGCCCCCACTATATTAAATTTATTAACCACCAAACCTAAGTCTAACCCTAGCCCTAACCCCCCCTAACTTAAATATAATTACATAAAATCTAAATAAAATTACTACAATTCACTAAATTATTCCTGTTTAAAACTAAACACTTACCTATTAAATAAACCCTAAGATAGCTACAATATAACTAATAATTTCATTGTAGCTAGCTTAGGGTTTATTTTTATTTTACAGGCAACTTTGTATTTATTTTAACTAGGTACAATAGTTATTTAATAGTTATTAACTATTTAATAACTACCTAGATAAAATAAAGACAAATTTACCTGTAAAATAAAACCTAACCTAAGTTACAATTACAGCTAACACTACACTATAATTAAATCAATTACCTAAACTAAATACAATTAATTACAATTTAAAAAAAATATCTAAAGTACGAAAAAAACAAACATTAAATTGCAGAAAATAATAAAATAATTACAAGATTTTTAAACTAATTACACCTAATCTAATCCCCCTAACAAATTATAAAAAGCCCCCAAAATAAAAAGCCCTACCCTATACTAAATTACAAATAGCCCTTAAAAGGGCCTTTTGCAGGGCATTGCCCCAAAGTAATCAGCTCTTTTACCTGTAAAAAAGTACAAATACCCCCCCAACATTAAAACCCACCACCCACACAACCAACCCTACTCTAAAACCCACCCAATCCCCCTTTAAAAAATCCTAACACTAACCCCTTGAAGATCACCCTACCGTGAGACGTCTTCACCCAACCGGGCAGAAGTGGTCCTCCAGATGGGCAGAAGTCTTCATCCAAGCCGGGCAGAAGTGGTCCTCCAGACGGGCAGAAGTCTTCATCCAGACGGCATCTTCTATCTTCATCCATCTGGCGCGGAGTGGGTCCATCTTCAAGACATCCGACGCGGAGCGTCCTCTTCATCCAACGGCCGAAGACTGAATGAAGGTTCCTTTAAGTGACGTCATCCAAGATGGCGTCCCTTCAATTTCGATTGGCTGATAGAATTCTATCAGCCTATCGGAATTAAAGGGACAGTCTAGTATTAATTAAACTTTCATTATTCAGATAGGACTTTTAATTTTAATCAACTTTCCAATTTACTTTTATCATCAAATTTGCTTTTTTCTCTTGGTATTCTTAGTTTAAACTAAACATAGGTAGGCTCATATGCTAATTTCTAAGCCTTTGAGGGCTGCCTCTTATCACATGCTTTTTAAATCTCTTTTCAACACAAAGAGACAGAAAGTACACGTGGGCCATATAGATAACACTCTGTTCAGGCACAGGGGGTTATTTAAGATCTAGCACAACACAATGCTGAATTTAAGACAATAGATAATAAACAGTCACAGTCATGTGATCAGGGGGCTGGAAGAAGGTTCCTAGATACAAGGTAATCACAGAGGTAAAAAGTATATTAATATAACTGTGTTGTTTGTGCAAAACTGGGGAATGGGTAATAAAGGGATTATCTATCTTTTAAAACAATAACAATTCTATGGTAGACTGTCCCTTTAAGGTATAAAAAATCATATTGGCTGATGCAATCAGCCAATAGGATTGAAGTTCAATCCTATTGGTTGATCCAATCAGCCAATAGAATTGAGCTGGCATTCTATTGGCTGTTCCAATCAGCCAATAGAATGCGAGCTCAATCCTATTGGCTGATTGCATCAGCCAATAGGATTTTTTCTACCTTAATTCCGATTTGCTGATAGAATTATATCAGCCAATCAGAATTGAAGGGACGCCATCTTGGATGACGTCACTTAAAGGAACCTTCATTCAGTCGTCGGCCGTCGGAGGAAGAGGATGCTCCGCGTTGGATGTCTTGAAGATGGACCCGCTCCGCGCCGGATGGATGAAGATAGAAGATGCCATCTGGATGAAGACTTCTGCCCGTCTGGAGGACCTCTTCTGCCCGACTTGGATGAAGACATCTGCCCGTCTGGAGGACCACTTCTGCCCAGTTGGGTGAAGACGTCTCACGATAGGGTGATCTTCAAGGGGTTAGTGTTAGGTTTTTTTAAGGGGGGATTGGGTGGGTTTTAGAGTAGGGTTGGTTGTGTGGGTGGTGGGTTTTAATGTTGGTGGGGTATTTGTACTTTTTTTTTACAGGTAAAAGAGCTGATTACTTTGGGGCAATGCCCCGCAAAAGGCCCTTTTAAGGGCTATTTGTAATTTAGTGTAGGGTAGGGCTTTTTTCATTTTGGGGGACTTTTTTATTTTGTTAAGGGGATTAGAGTAGGTGTAATTAGTTTAAAAATCTTGTAATTATTTTATTATTTTCTGTAGTTTAGTGTTTGGTTTTTTTCGTACTTTAGATAATTTTTTTAAATTGTATTTAATTGTATTTAGTTTAGGTAATTTATTTAATTATAGTGTAGTGTTAGGTGTAATTGTAACTTAGGTTAGGATTTATTTTACAGGTAAATTTGTATTTATTTTAACTAGGTTGCTATTAAATAGTTAATAACTATTTAGTAACTATTCTACCAAGTTAAAATAAATACAAAGTTGCCTGTAAAATAAAAATAAACCCTAAGCTAGATACAATGTAACTATTAGTTATATTGTAGCTATCTTAGGGTTTATTTTATAGGTAAATATTTAGTTTTAAATAGGAATTATTTAGGTAATTGTAGTAATTTTATTTAGATTTATTGTAATTATATTTAAGTTAGGGGGGGGTTAGGGTTAGACTTAGGTTTAGGGGTTAATATGTTTATTATAGTGGCAGCGTTGTGGGCGACAGATTAGGGGTTAATAAATGTAGTTAGGTTGCGGCAACATTCGGGGCGGCAGATTAGTGGTTAATAAATATAATGTAGGGTTCGGCGATGTTGGGGGCAGCAGATTAGGGGTTCATAAGTATAATGTAGGTGGCGGCGGTGTCCGGAGCGGCAGATTAGGGGTTAATATTATAATGTAGGTGTCGGCGATGTCGGGGGCGGCAGATTAGGGGTTAATAAGTGTAAGATTAGGGGGTGTTAAGACTCGGGGTTCATGTTAGGGTGTTAGGTGTAGACATAACTTTTATTTCCCCATAGGAATCAATGGGGCTGTGTTAGGAGCTTTACGCTGCTTTTTTGCAGGTGTTAGGTTTTTTTTCAGCCGGCTCTCCCCCATTGATTCCTATGGGGAAATCGTGCACGAGCACGTTACACCAGCTCACCGCTAACGTAAGCAGCGCTGGTATTGAGGTGAGATGTGGAGCTAAATTTTGCTCTTCGCTCACTTTTTTGTGGTTAACGCCGGATTTCTAAAAACCTGTAATACCAGCATTGTCTGTGAGCGGTGAGCATAAACTGTTTGTTAGCACATCACCCCTGTTAACGTAAAACTCGTAATCTAGGTGATAGCCTTTCATTTCACATATGGGCATTTTCAGTACTTAGGGCCCAACGATATAAAGCTCTCTGGTCTGGTGTGATTATCTAAGAAGTCTTGTCAATACTTTAAGGTCCCTCAAAGAATTTTGAAAAAAAAAAATCTTTAGCTTGAGAGCTGTTTATCTTGCTATGCAGGTTTCTGGATGTGAATGAGATATATTTAAAAAACAAAACAAGGATTTTGCATAATAGGTCTTGCTGGTGAGTGTTTGATAATCAGGCCCTTAATAATGTCATTCACACAATGCCCAGCAAACTTTCAGCATTTCTTAAATTTTGTATTTAAAGATTTATTGGAACAATTTGTAGATAACAGTTTAGACAACATTCATGTGTTTACGTTCTAAATGGTCACCATAGACACATTTACATTGGAGACAGTCCTTCACATATGTAGTTGCATCACCTAGACACAATAGAATTCCTTGGACTTCACGTTCTCCTAAAAAAGTAGAAGCTATCCTGAGCTTACCTTTTCCTATTTGTAAGATAGATAATTTACAGTTTATTGGAATTTCACAGTTTTACCATACATTTATGAGGAACTTCTGTCATGTAATTCAACGTATAATATTTTGCATAATTTCTTTCCATTGGACCACCCAAAGCTCAAGATGCTTTTGACCGTCTGAAATAGTGAACTTCTGCTGCTATTCTCATATAACCTCATGTTTGTTTGTTTTTTTTTTATTAACTTTTATATTGTCTTCCAAGTCATACAATAAAACTTTGCAATAGAATAGCATCACAGTCATAAGTACATAGTGCAGTGGATGTCTTACTATTACACAGCTTGTGGTCTGATGCCAATATAAAATGTTTTCCTTGGGACAAAAAAGGAACTGGTGAAGAACATGTCAAAAAGACAAACAAAAAAGCAAAAAATATTAGTTAGACAATATCAAATCAGATGGATTGTGGTAAAATTAGATGAAATAAACTTAATTAAATTAAATAAAATTTAGCTTAAAATTAAAATTGAAGTTAAAATGAACATGCAAAAGCCAGCCGCGAGTTGAAAAACCGTCGTTATGCGTTCCATATGTGTTTGTTATATTGTATTGTATTGTACCTCTCTCTCTCTCCCTCCCCCCCCCAGAGTGCTGTAGTTCTTGTTAAACTTGTCAGCGTTTTACAATTATGCTGCATCATCTTTAATGGGATAGGAAAGTCAAAATTAAGTTTGCAGGATTCAGATAGCGCATGTCATTTTCATACACTTTTAAAATCACTTCTATTTTCAAATGTGCTTTGTTCTCATGGTATCCCTTGCTTGAAAAGAATACGCACATATCCTACACTAGTGGGAGCTGGCTGCTGATTGGTGCCTGCACACATCTGTCTCTTGTGATTGGCTAACTAGATGTGTTCAGCTAAATGTCAACAGTGCAATGCTGCTCCTTCAGCAAAGGATAACAGGATAATGAAGCAATTTTGATAATAGAATTAAAGTGAAAGTAAACTTGCGTCGACCTCTATATATATATTTAAATATATCTTTTAATATTAATATAACATTCATTCACCATTTCCTCTATAAATAAATTTTTGACCAGTTTATCAACCAGAAAGAATTCCAAATTTGTCTCCAATCCTCCACCCGCATAAAAAAAACCCTTCTCTCATCCTTGTGATGAACAAGCAATTGATCACTCTGATTGGTCCCCCATGGGCGTCCGAAAATGTAATTTTTTACGCCACATGTTTATCTGTGCATGCGGCTATCCATAAGTTTCATCTCTGATCCGATGCACGTTCACAATAGCCGCATGCGCATATCAACTTCCAAAGAAAATGCTCAAAGTGACATCAGCGCATCTCAAGAAGATCGGGAGAACTGTACCATTGCGCATGCGCAAAACAATTTCATCATTGGAGAGCGAGCACGGATAGAGATGCACAGAGTCGGTGGGACCACTCTCACGTTCAAGACCAATGAAGCAGGAAGTGAGTAGGGGGCGGAGGAAGCGATGGAAATGGAAGCACTACATAATATATATATATAATATAAAATATATTAATCTAGAAACATGTGGTGAAAAAACTAACTTAGCGACTATAGTCTATGAAAGAATCAGAATATATAACGTTGTGAGAGAACTCCAAAAATTACTTTCACTTTAAAGGGGAAAGTTGTTTAAAATTGTATGTTCTATCCAAATCATGAAAGAGAATTTTGGGGTTTCCTGTTCCTTTAAGTGATTTACCATATGGGTATCATGTCTCTTTAACAACATGAATATGGGGAAGTTTTTTACTTATCAAAGTCAATGGTTCAAAAAAATGTAATATACCCAGGAAAACTATTTTCAACTTATTGCTGGGTAACCCAAAAGTTTCTATTGTAACACTAGCTTGGATAGCAATGTTACCATGCAGATACAAATGATTCCTACTCAATTAATTAAAGTTAAAAATATTAACAGTAAGCACTTTTGCATTAATAAAAAAATCAGCCAGCTTGATAACTCAACAAACACACAGGTCCACAATCCTTATAATGTCCCTGTTCAAATCCCTTAGAGGCCCACTTAGAGGGCCCTTGTTTCTGGCGAGTCTTCAGACTCGCCAGAAACAGCAGTTATGAAGCAGCAGTCTAAAGACCGCTGCTCCATAACCCTGCCCGCCTGCTCTGAGCAGGCGGACAGACATCTCCACAATTCAACCCGATCGAGTACAATAGGGTTGATTGACACCCCCTGCTGGCGGATCAGGTATGACAGACATTTGATAAATATGCCTCTTAGGGTCAAATGATAAAAAAGATTACCAGCATGGAGAGAAGTCTCACAAAATCTTTGGGGGCTTTTTTGAGCATGATATTACAATACAGGTGTCTCTCCTTAGTATCCAGTACCTGCATAGCCAGATAAACAGCTCAAGATAAAATGTACCTTTATAAATTTGTTTGATTGATCTCTTGGTATTGACAAGATGTATTAGATCATCTCGCAAGAGCAGAGAGCTTTAGATTGGCCGTTAGAGAGACTTACACACACACACACACATATCTATATTGCTATGAGTCACAACAGGCTAATGTCACACATTACCTATTAGCATTACTACACACTATTAAAAGGGATCAATATATAGACCTTTTAACCTGTTTGTTGTTAATTGCACACACTTCACAAGATTAACAACACAAATATCTATTTAATGTTGTCTTTGGTAGAGTATGATTTTGAGCTTCAGGACTATTAATATTAGAAGCTTTTGGGGAATGGCAATCACTGGAAGAATACTCTATCAATACCAGTTGATGTTCAAAAATTGTTATCTTCCAAAGACAAACATTAGATTATGATCAACACTATAGTTAGCTAGGCCAGTGATGCAAAATGACATTTAAAGAGTCAAAGCATGCAATTTTGCATCAGAATGTCCCTTTAATATCACACTGAGCACCACCCTTTGAATCCATAGTAGCCGATTTACTAATGTGCGGGCAGACATGATCCGCTGTAGCAGATCATGTCCGGCGCACATCGATAAATGCCGACAGCATACTCTGTCGGCATTTATCATTGCACAAGCATTTCTAGTGAAATGCTTGTGTAATGCCGCCCCCTGCACACTTGCAGCCAATCAGCCGCTAGCAGAGCGTGTCAATTAACCTGTTTGTATCCGATCAGGCTGATTGCTGTCCTCCGCCTCAAGGGGGCGCCTCTTACGACCGGTGCTTCTTGCATCACAGCCTTAATAGTGTGAGTAGCCCATTGTATTTTAACTCTAGTCCCCAAGCATTCATAGCAGAGCAAATTGTAATGAGTCTATGACTCATTTAATGTGATTGACTTGCCATTGCTCAGGTGTAGAAATCCTTTAAATTTGCCTTTCCAGGATAGTTAAGAATGGTCTGGTACCCAATGGAGTTGAACCTCACATATTATGTCTAAGCATATGAATTCCTCTGTTGGGACATATCTTAGTAAATAAATAGAGTTCTGCCACAAATTTAAACATGCTCCTGTCTAGCTGTCCTATAGATTTGTGAGTGACCACCCACCTAAGTGATTCACAAGCTTATAGGTCATCATCTGCAGGGATTCCTTTAGAGCCCCTGGAATCCAAACAATAATAAAACTTAAAAATGTCTGAAATGATCATCCTCCTTGCTTATAAGTACTATTTGACATAGTTTCATTGCTTTATATTGCATACAGCAAATTATATATATATACTGTAAATATCGTATACTGTATGTCGTCTTTCCTTTTTGATATATATATATATAGATATGAGATCTTAAAAAAATTAACATGTGATATTTCCTTCATGGACTTTAAGTTTTTTTATGGTACAATGTTTAATGGTTCTGCTTTCTCACTTGTCCATGATTTAAAGAGCTGAAGCAAAAAAACCCCCCAGCAAGAACAGATTATTATTGCGCTACAGCTAGCTGAAGAAATCCATATGCAGACTATAAAGCTTTCATTGTTGTCTGAATTTAGAGTTAAGAATTCTTTGCAGAAGACTACTACATAAATAAAAACCTGTAGGAACGCAGACGAGTAATTATAACAACATGCAAAAATGTCTATCACTATAGAATGTGAGAGAAATAAAATATAGCACCTCTCTTATAAACTAACCTCAGATGGGTTAATAATGTAAGTCCTGTCTATTCATAAGAACATTTTTGTTTGACTTCTCACATGGTATTTCATGCGTACATGTTGAAAAACACTATATTCACACATGACGTACAATGCAAGCAGTTTAAATTAAAGGAATATGTGTTGCAGGGTATATTATTGTGCATTTTATTTTTAATTGCATTAGGGACAATTCTGAAACATATGTAATCTACATTTAAGAAAATATAAACTTATTTTTCAGCCCACAATGAAACACGTCAGTCTCTAACATAATAAAATAGTTTTACATTGTTTAGCCATTCAGAGAGCTGAGGCTTTCTGATTGGCTAAACAATGCACTAATACTTTTCAGACTCCACCCACAACATTTGTATATACAATTCTGAATCTGCACAGATGTATACCAATCTGCTATTGAAGCATTTTTAAAATTCTAGTCCCTCATTTATATTTATATAAATAAGATGTTTTGCAATATTTTACACACGGCTCTTGTTTTATTTGGGCTGTTGTGGTTTTCTAAATAAGCTATTATTATGCAATTTTAATCATTATTTGTGAATTTGGGGTAGAGATGATAGTTCAGCCATGTTTTCCGGAACAGTTAGGAGTTACACATGCTGCAGGGTGTGCAGGGAGAAACATGCATTCTACCTATAGACAGCACTATTCATGTCCTTCTCTGCAAACCTTGCAGCATGTGTAACTTATAATTGTCCAGGAAATCATGGCTGAGGTGGCAACCCTACGTGGGGATTGATTCCAATATTTATGAAATGCTCTCTTATTTTTCATCAAAAGAATCACAAACTTTCTGAGTCAATCACAGCTGAGGGTGCTTATTTCTATGATATTCAATCTCCACTTTTCCACAATGGATATGTTTACAACCCATAATGGCAGAAACTTGAAATAGATTAATTGGGTTAATAGAGTGTGTGTTGAAATTGATTTTAGTGTTTCTGAGATTGTTTAAACAATATGAATATCAGTCATGATGAGTATTTATTTCCATTGTTGGGGGATTAATTGTTTAGCAGTGTTAAGGGCTATTTGCAGTAATTTCGTGTGGGCTCTGAATTGGAGTGTGGGGGTGTCATTAAATAGGAATATTAAGGGGTCAAGTGGGATATTACTGCTTGGTAATTGGTTCATTTGAATCTTTACTAGTTTCCAGAATTGTTCTCTCCAACAATGATCTGATGCTTGTAGGAAAATGTATTTAAGCCGCTGAGGCATCAGATACAAGCGCATTAGAAATTTGTAGTTGGTTTCTAGAAGAGAGCTAGAGTGTAAGGATTTAGTTGTGTGAAAGAATATGTTGTTCCATTCTTTGTTAGAGACTTGTATCAGCAACTCTATTTGCCATTTATTGGTTTAAGAGGGTAGGTGGTCTTGTGGGGGGTTAGCTAAGATATTATAGAGAAGGGAGACTGTGTGTTTGGGTGGGTGAGCAGAACTGCATAGCATCTCAAAGGCAGTTCACAAACGCGTTAGATTGGATTTAAATTTGTGCGTACTGAGAAGGTGTGCTAGTTGATTGTATTTTAACCAGGAATTAAAGAAGCTGTCTCCTATAGTCTAAAGTTGGGAGAAGGGCAGTAATTTTGAGGCGTCAGTCAGTAAATAGATCGTAACAAGTCCATTGATGTTTTGGGCGGTTTGGGTTTTCGTGTCTGTCCTATATGAAAGTCAGAGTTTTGCAGTATCAGTGTCAAGGGAGATGGGATTGAAGAAATGTTTGGAAACATTTTTCAAGATCACATCCCAAGGGGCCAATTTATCATGCCCCTTATGCATCTTAATGCATCTGTTTCCTCATGAGCCTTCTGGCTCCCCAGAAATAGAAGTTAAGAAGCAGCAGTCTTAAGACCGCTGCTCCTTAACTCGTCTGCCACCTCTGAGGAGGCGGACAGCAATCAGCCCGATCGGATTTGATCGGGTTGATTGACACCCCTAATAGTGGTCAATAGGCCACGAATGTGCAGTGGGTGGCTTTGCACAAACATTTTACTAGAAATGTTTGTGCAATGATAAATACACTGTCGGCATTTATCGATTTGTGGCGGACATGATCTGCTACAGCGGATCATGTCCATCCGCACATTGTTAAATTGGCCCCCAAGTGTCAAAAGTTTCTTTAATGATTGGGAATTCAGATAGATTGGATGGTCTTTGAGCAAGGGATAACCATGCATAGCTTCCCAGTTGTTGGGTTGAAACAAGGTTATGTTCTAAGTGTACCCATGCTTTGTTTTCTCAAGAGTCTTGATAAATCCAGTCTATCAGTCTACTCAAGATTGTGGTGTATCGGTAAAGCTGAATGTTTGGGACTCGAAGTCCCCCCTTTGCTATCCTAGGAAGTCTTTTTCGCTAAATGTATGAATTCAGTATAGATTGGAGTTTAGGAATATATGGTTTGGGTAAGGATATAGGGTATGTGTGGAAAACATAGAGGAGTTTTGGTAGGAGAGTAATTTTGACTACTCCAATCCGTCCAAGCCAGGAAATAGTTTTGGGGAGCCAGGATTTAGTGAGCTGATATATATCTCTGATTACATCTTTACCTATATTTCATATATCATCTGTATAAATAGGAATAGATATATATTTTACCAAAATGCCATCAGATATATATTATTATTATTAACAGGTATTTGTAGAGCGCCAACTGATTCTGCAGTGCTATATATATATATATATATATATATATATATATATATATATATGAATAAATAGAAATATTCTGATATATGAAGAACAATGGAATTGGAAATATTCATATTTCACATTAGATTAGCACACTTGAGAAAATGTGGTGTACGTGCAAGTAAGGTGATAGTTTTTTTTCCACTTTTTTGCTTCATTGACTTCTGCGGGAGAATACGTTAACACAATTGTGATATTTCAACTTCGGCTTTTTGCACACATCAGATTACCGTGCAAGAGAAAAGTTTTTACTTTCAACTTGTAATATGAGCACTACTGACGCACGCAAAAAGCTTACTTCTAGCAGAGTTAGTGCACAAGTGGGAGAGTTAAATACCACTTGTAATCTGACCCTAAATACTCACCACAAAGACATGACTGTCAAAAAAGCCACTATTGCACTTTTTCAATTCCTTTTAATTGTGAAATTGGGTACAAAGTACAAAGTGGGGACAAAAACCTGTGGAACAATATCAAGGAAATGGATTGTGATCGCTAAAGCCAGTGCTGTCCATGAATTATATGGGTGACTTTCTATACATGATCTAATATTATTATTATTTTTTTGCAACAATCCAACTTTATTGAAACAGTTTGATGAAGGTGTACAATGATCTTGGAGACACACCTCTAAGGTGTATAATTGGTATAGATAATTGGATGAAGACAAGTTTAACAAAACATATTAACAAATACAAATATAAACAATTGATCAAAGATTAAAGAAATGGTCCAGTATGTTTATACATAAGGTAATAATATTATTATTACAAAACACCTTCCCACCCTAATTATCATAATATTGGATTAGCTACCAAACAAAAAAGGTACACAAAACTATCCCTGTATACATTAAACATTCCTCTACAAATTCTTATCCAATTGTTGATGTTGATCCAATATTTGTGACATCTTAATGCATCTGTTTCCGCATGAGCCTCCTGACTCCCCAGAAACAGAAGTTAAGAAGCAGCAGTCTTAAGACCGCTTCTCCTTAACTCGTCCGCCACCTCTGAGGAGGCAGACCGCAATCTACCCGATCGGATTTGATCGGGTTGATTGACACCCCTAATAGGCCATGCCTAATAGGCTGGTCAGTGCTTCCGTGTTCAATCACGTGTGTTTAAGCAGGCCAATGAGAGTCCCCAATAATAGGCTGTGTTAGGTAGTCAGCGGTGACTACCTAACACAGCCTATTATTGGGGACTCTCATTGGCCTGCTTAAACACACGTGACTGAACACGGAAGCACTGACCAGCGTGGAGCCGCACAGGAGACGCGGAGGCATCCGGTAGACCACAACATCTGTGAGCAGAAATCGCTGCAGCTGGGAAGAGAGCCTGTTAAGGTGAGACTTATCCTGTACTATAGAGGACACTTGTCATCCAACTACTGCAGAAATCGCTGTGGATGTGAAGAGAGCCTGCTAAGGTTTTATTTGCATAACCGGGGAATTGAGAGTTTCTACTCACGGAAGGAGCACGAGAAGCAAGGGTGTGTATCACAGGTTCACGACTGCAGAAAGAATTGCAAGCTTCATACTGAGAGACCTACGATCCATCCATACTACGGGAGGTGCCTAGTCCTACAGTGATATCGCTACACTCTTACCTCATAGGATTGAGGTTGCTGGAAGTAAGTGCACATCCAAAAGGGGGAAAAGATTGATGAAGATTGTTTTCCAGTATTTTATTTATCATCTTTTGGGACTGTGCTTCTTACTACATATTACTACATTTATGTTCTGAATTGTCTTGTACTATATATATTGACATTCATCTGCTACTATTATACTATTTCATTCCTTTTTACCATTAATTTTTATTTATTGATGTATTGTTGATTATATCACCTTCTATCCTGGTGGTAATTAGCTGTTGATTTCTGCGCCTTCTTATTCCTTGTATTTGTTTATATATATATATATATATATATATATATATATATATATATAGATATATATATATATATATATATATATATATATATATATATATATATATATATATATGTATTTATGAATAAATAGAAAATATTCTGCTATATGAAGAACAATGGAATTGGAAATATTCATATTTCACATTAGATTAGCACACTTGAGAACATGTGGTGTACGTGAAAGTAGGGTGTTAGTTTTTTTTCCACTTTTTTGCTTCATTGACTTCTGCGGGAGAATACGTTAACACAATTGTGATATTTCAACTTCGGCTTTTTGCACACATCGGATTACCGTGCAAGAGAAAAGTTTTTACTTTCAACTTGTAATATGAGCACTACTGACGCACGCAAAAAAGCTTACTTCTAGCAGAGTTAGTGCACAAGTGGGAGAGTTAAATACCACTTGTAATCTGACCCTAAATACTCACCACAAAGACATAACTGTCAAAAAAGCCACTATTGCACTTTTTCAATTCCTTTTAATTGTGGAATTGGGTACAAAGTACAAAGTGGGGACAAAAACCTGTGGAACAATATCACGGAAATGGATTGTGATCGCTAAAGCCAGTGCTGTCCATGAATTATATGGGTGACTTTCTATACATGATCAAATATTATTATTATTTTTTTGCAACAATCCAACTTTATTGAAAAAGTTTGATAAAGGTGTACAATGATCTTGGAGATGCACCTCTAAGGTGTATAATTGGTATAGATAATTGGATGAAGACAGGTTTAACAAAACATATTAACAAATACAAATATAAACAATTGATCAAAGATTAAAGAAATGGTCCAGTATGTTTATACATAAGGTAATAATATCATTATTACAAAACACCTTCCCACTTCATAATATTGGATTAGCTACCAAACAAAAAAGGTACACAAAACTATCCCTGTATACATTAAACATTCCTCTACAAATTCTTATCCAATTGTTGATGTTGATCCAATATTTGTGACATTTCTACATATGTTTCTGTCTATTTCAACAATAATTATGGACCAAAAATTTTGGATTTGAGAGCAGCACCACCACATATACCTAAAGGGACAGTCTAAACCAAAATAAACTTTCATGATTCAGACAGGGCATGTAATTTTAAACAATTTTTCAATTTACTTTTATGACCAATTTTGCTTTGTTCTCTTGGTGTTCTTAGTTGAAAGCTAAATGTAGGAAGTTCATATGCCAATTTCTAAGCCCTTGAAGGCCGCCTCTTAGCTCAGGGTATTTTCAAAGTTTTCACCACTAGAGGGTGTTATTTAATGTGTTTCATACAGATAACACTGTGCTCACGCATGTGAAGTTCCAGGGAGCCAGCACTGATTGGCTAAAATGCATGTCTGTCAAAAGAACTGAAATAAGGGGGCAGTTTGCAGAGGCTTATATACAAGATAATCACAGAGGTAAAAAGTGTATTAATATAATTGTGTTGGTTATGCAAAACTAGGGAATGGGTAATAAAGGGATTATCTATCTTTTAAAACAATAACAATTCTGATGTAGACTGTCCCTTTAAGACCACTATTGATGTGACCACAATGCCAGCACATTTTAGACCTCTGTAGGAAAAGTTGATATAATTATTTTGGGTGTGATATACTAAGTAAAAAAAATTCTAATAAGAAAATGGTGTTGTTGATTACATTGTGATCATTCTGATGTTGAGAAACACATATCAGGACCTGAAAAACAGCAGAGGAAAATGATCAATAAGATTGGAATTGATTCTGGAAAGTAAAAATGGAATACAGTGAAATGCACCCTTCAGTACATCTCACAAAAGGTAAGTATCTATCTACCTATCTATGCCCAGACAGGCATAAAACAGGTTCATGATGTATCATGTCACGTGGAAGGAGATTGGCTTTGGGGAAGACTAGCTGTCATGCATTTGTCTGTTCCATGGTTTAGTGCTTCTCTCTTTTTTGGATATGCCAGTTAGGACCCTTCTGATTAGGCCTATGACAGAAATCCAAACATGGAAATATTGCCCAATATACCTAGAGGGATTTGGCTGCACCTCACTGATGAAGCCCACACCAGGCCAAAACATATGTCTGGGGTTCACCATGTCTTTTGTTTAGGTGTTTCAGGGATGCACTGTGTTCCTTAGGCAGGACCTGACCGATATACTGCAGGAAAGTTTCAGTATGTGAATGGTAGATTCTGGGTAAGAAATGGCTACTCCTGGGGTGGTGATTAACCTTAGGGCATGCATGTGTCTGTTCCCTGTTTGAATGCTTCTCTCTTTTTGCGTATTGGAAAAGGACTGTGTCAGGAAACCACAGCTTGTTAGCAGCATTGAGAAATACTGTAGCTGAGATCGACTAATAGAAATGTCATACATACATAGGGTTACCCAGTTCCAATCAGAGATTGTTTAAATATATGTCAAACACCTAGGTTTATGATAACCATGTTGTTCGACCAAAAGCCTACCAAGGCAAATGTCTAACATTGTATTAATGATGGAGACAGAGATACCTAAATATACCTATATATATATACCTATATATATATATATATATATATATATATATATATATATATATATATATATATATATATAGGGGGGATGTACTCGAGGCAAGTCCTAGCCTATTGTCAACACTAGAGTGACCTAGTCACAAATGAGAAATACATGTTTTCCCCTTTCTTTTTTACTTTTATACTTTTTATACTTTTTTTTTTTTTAACTTTTTTTGTCCTTTTTATCTTTTTTTCTTTGTTATATTTCAGAGGAATCTCAGTGAGCCAAAAACATATTCTATGTTATAAACTTAAGATACCATAAGTGCCAGATTGGTTCTGTCCAATCGGTTCAATGTTGCACACTATGCAAACAAATAATACGTACCTATTGTCCAAAAGAGTGCGAAGCATATTGATCAAAAAATGAATGAATCAAAAAATGAAAAACCAAAGATGCTCACAATATAGACATACCATGATATCATTTTCGGAGATCCAAACGATGTATTAACGATAATCCATGTGGACAGAGACTATGTACACTGGGGCTCACTCGACAAGACAAATTGACATTTAATGCCTAATATTCAAGCTAGAAACCTTCAAGCTTGAAAGGATAAAGATTCATATAAAATTCCCCCAAGAGATATCTCTGTTGAGGCCTTTTGGTGTCATGGTGTCCAGTTTCCTAATCCACTGGGCTTCTTTCATAAGTAATAGTTTCTGTCTGTCCCCAACCTCTATGCAGAGGGGGTACCCCAACCACTATTTGGAATCTAAACTGGCTTTTGTTATGTGAAAATCTCGTGAAGTGATGTGCTACCGGGGGATCTTCATCATCTTTGCCTATGGCTGCTTTATGTTGATGTATCCTATCCCTGGCCGTTTGGGTGGTCTCGCCTACATATGCCAGGCCACACGGGGACTTAATCACATATATCACATATTTGGAACTGCAAGAGAACCTCCCTTTAATGGGTATCTGCTTGCCTGAAAGAGGATGTGTGACACTATCCCCTTGTTGTATTGAGTGGCACAGGGCACAGTTCATGCAGGGAAAGGATCCTTTCTTAATTATTTCAATTGGTTTCTTTATGGGACCCAAGTCTGCACAAATTAATGTGTCTCTTAAGTTTCTATTTCGTCTAAAAGAAAAAAGTGGTGTATCAATGAACATTCTACCCACTTGGGCATCATCTCTCAATAGATGCCAATGTTGGAGTATGATCCTCTTGAGGCCTCTGCTATGGAAACCAAAATGGCTTACAAATGGTACTGAAATTTTTTTTTGAAATAGGATTCTTTTTGGTTAACATAGAAACATAGAAACATAGATATTGACGGCAGATAAGAGCCATTAGGCCCAGCAAGTCTGCCCGACCTTACCTAACAGTATAAACGTATCTAGTTCGTAGGATAGCCTTATGCTTGTCCCATGCATTTTTAAAGTCCCCCACAGTGTTTGTTGCTACTACCTCTTGAGGAAGTTTATTCCATAAATCAATCACTCTTTCTGTAAAGAAGTGCTTCCTCAAATTACTCCTGAATCTACTACCCTTTAGCTTGAGCTCATGACCCCTTGTTCTTGAATTTTCCATTTTATGTAAAATACCCACAGTCTCAGTTTTACTAAACCCTTTAATGTACTTGAAAGTTGCTATCATATCACCTCTTTCCCTTCTCTCCTCTAAGCTATACATATTTAGGTCATTGAGCCTATCCTGGTAAGTTTTATTTTTTAGACCATGTACCATTTTGGTAGCCCTCCTTTGCACAGATTCAAGTTTGTTAATATCCTTCTGAAGATATGGCCTCCAGAACTGCACACAATACTCAAGATGAGGCCTAACTAATGATCTATAAAGTGGCATAAGAACCTTACTATTTCTGCTGCAAATACCTCTACCAATACATCCAAGCATTCTGCTAGCCTTACTCGCTGCATTACTACATTGTTTACTAAGTTTTAAATCTAAGTTTTTAAGAGGCTCATCCTATCAATATCCATAACTTTCTTCATATTTTGTGTCAGGATTTCAGTGGGATAGCCTCTATTTGAAAATTTTTTGGACATCTCATCCAGTCTTCTCAGACACATCTCTGGGTCATCAACGATTCTTTTTGTTCATAGCAGTTGGCCCAAAGGAAGATTTTTAATGAGAGATGGTGGATGGAAACTATCATACAATAATGTTTTGTTACGATCCATTTCCTTAGTGAATAAATCACTTCTCAATTGCTGATCTACCACATATATCATGGTGTCCAGGAAACTCCCTTTTGTCTGGCTGGCTTCCATAGTAAATTTTAACGATGCGCGTGCAGAGTTCAACCTTCCTACAAAGTTAGTCAATTCATCTGCACTCCCTGTCCAGATAAAAAAAATTTGTCTATGTAACGATACCAGCCTTGTACATACTCTTTGTATCCCTGATCCCTGAAAACTATGTCTTCTTCAAATTTGCCAACAAACAAATTCGCATAAGTGGGTGCTACTTTTGAACCCATAGCCGTACCTTTCTTTTGGACGTAAAACGTCTCTTCAAATAGAAAAAAGTTCTCATACAGTATGATCTCAAAGAGATCTCTAATGAATCTTCTTTCACTCGGTGAATATAAATTATCCTTATCCAAAAATAGAAAATACTTTCAATGCCTAGATCATGGGGAATGGAAGTATAAAGACTGGCTATATCCATAGTTACCAATAGACTATTATAAGGGACCACCTTCGGTGCAATCTTACATAGAAAATCGGTTGTGTCTTGTAAATAAGAATCCAAATAACCCAATAGGGGTCTAATCAATTGATCTAAAAATTTTGCAATCGGTTGGAAAATGGATTCAGTACCTGCCACGATTGGACGACTCGGAGAATCATGCAGTCTCTTATGTATTTTGGGTAATACAAAGAAAACTGGTGTAACAGGATGTGCCATGATCAAAAATTTTGTTTGTTTGTTACAAATAATGTCTGATGCCAATGCTTCTTCAACTACCGACAAGATCTTACCTTTAATTCTTGTGGTAGGATCACCTACTATTTTTATATAATTTTCTTGATCCTGAAGTTGTCTTAGAACGTCTTCCCTGTATTTTATTTTACTCATTATTACAAGGGCTCCACCCTTATCGGCTGGCTTCAGAATCAGATCAGTATGATTCTGGATTTCCCCAAGAAGTTCTCTCTCCTTTTAAGTCATATTGAATTATGCCTTTGTGTGAAAGCTCCTCCTCATCTTTTCAAATTCCTTTTTGACCACGGTAATATATGCTTCAACACGGGGGGGTGTTTTTCTGTGTTTTTTTTTTTGTTTCTTGATATTTTATGTTTCATTTTGTTACTTTAGGATTATATGGTGCGGATGTGTGTGGTGGATGGGGTTTGTGTGGATTTGAATGAGTGGATCTCTGGTCTTCTCCAAAGGTTTTCTAAGGAATGTCAGATTAATTATGACATAGTGTGAATCCAATAATAAAAAACATTTTGCTGTAATTTCTAAGACTCATTGGCTGGGATTATTGTGTTTTATATCATTTTTTACATTTGACATTTCTTTGCTTCATTTTTATTAAAAACTTTTTTATTGACTAATATTTTCACTGCTGGCAGGAATCCCTTCTGGCAATGACATAGTTAAAAAAAAAAAAAGTGTTTTAGCAGTTAAAAAAAGAGGCTGACCAAAACAGCAGTGTAAGGAGATAGTGTTGCTTGGCATTATAACCTCCAACTCCTACCTCATAAATAATCAGCACCAAGAGAGGAACGATCTTTGAGATGAACTTGTTGAAGCTGTAGTATTGTTTGAGATTATCAGCATAGTGCATACCTGGCAAGCGTGGGAGGAAACAGCAGTTACATCTGGATCAGTGTGTGTTTATTTTGTTTCCACCTGATGAGGACCAATCAAGCTGAACTGTTACGAGATTGAAGTGTGCCTTTGGAGTTACTATATGCTGCCCTTTTACTGAATTAATCTGTTAATATAAGATGAAATAACAAATACCCTCATTTGTTATGCAAAGTGTATTATAAATCTTTTTGCTAGCTCGCAATGTGACAGAAGTTTCTGTTACACTGATTTTGTGTGAAACTACTTCAGTGCAGTGTCAAGCAAGGGGCAGTTGTAGCTATAGTGCACGGGTGCATGTGTATCAGTGTGATAAGTGTGCCTGCAGCTGCCTGTCATGAATGAGTGGGGAGTTTAGGAGTGTGTGACTTCTCCTTTCCTCTCTCTAGCTGCTTGTTGTAAGCTGGGAGTTTAGCTGAGTCTCAAAGTTTCTCTCTGACGCAGACCTGCTATTTGCCTGATGCCTTTTAAAAGCTGGAAAACACCCCCTACACACCACTTTCGAGTGACTGATAGTGGCCAGGGGGGAAATTGCCACTGCACTCAGCCCAGTCAGCCCCCCAGGGAAAATAAATGCAGCCTACCGTCCTAGGGATGTGTCCAGCAGCACACATGAATACTCTCTGTTTGAATCCTCTCCTCCACTTCCAAACAGCAGCTTCAAATTCAAAACCTACACGCTGCTTCTCACACATCCAGCTTCTGTAACAGCCTTCGCATTATAATAACACTCACTATACTGCGTGCAGGCTGTTACAGAAGGCAAGCTGGATGTGTGAGAAGCAGCGTGTAGCTTTTGAATTTGAAGCTGCTGTTTGGAAGTGGAGGAGAGGATTCAAACAGAGAGTGTTCATGTGTGCTGCTCCGTTTTAGGGAGAGTCATAGTATACGCTGGTGGTGCAAGATTAGGCAGTGTTGAAAATTTAAATAAATATTATAATAAATAACACCTGACCTGAGTGAGTTGAATTCCCCCACATGGCTGGCTCCTAGCTCGTCTCTACGGCGCACGCAGCAGCAGCTCCCTCTTTACAGTCTGGCAGCGGCTCTGCTTTTCCCTCCAAGGCGCCAAATGTGATGTCACTTAGCCCAAGACCAGCAGTCAGACAGTGGCACGCCTCCCCTGCAGAACTGATGCTGCTGATTGAATGTAAATGAAGCTCCATCATAGAGGCGGTTTTGATAACCGCCTCTGTTGGAGCGTGTATGGGGCCTGGTGAGCCACCACTGGGTGGCGCTTAGCTCAAAGTGAGCTAATAACATATTTTAGCATCCAGGTTGCGCAATCATGGAGGGCAGCGGTACAGCTCACTGACTCCTTATTGCGCAACATGGATGTCAGACTGTCAGAGTTGGATCACAGCATCGGGTGGCGCTGGCTGGGTGGGGGGGGGGCATGGCCAAAAAACCCCCCGGAAAATATATATATATTTATTATTAATCAGAAATAAAAACTTCTTTTCTCTGATTCTACCTCCTATCACTGCATATAACGACACACTCTGAAATGGCCAGGAGACATTATAGAGGTTTATTAACATACAATTCAATTCATTAACCCCTTAACGACCAAGGACGTACGCCATACCTACTAAAAAAAAATACAGTTAATGACCGAGGACGTATTTCCGCTTTCGGGTTATTGCAGTGATGCCTCGATATCGAGGCATCCTGCAATAACCCCCCTTGGCCATCCGATGCAGAGTGAGCCACTCTGTGGCCCTCTCTGCACCGGACAGCGATGGCCGGTATCATTGGTGGGTGGAAGCTTACATGGGAGGCGGGTGGGCGGCCATCAAAGGGCCATATGAAGTCGAGGGGGCGCGATTGTGGGCGGGATCGCCGGGGGGAACGCACGGGCACGCATGCGTGCACAGGGGTGCAAGGCGGGCGCGTGCACGGGGTGGATACGGGTGGGAACGGCTACACTACAGAAAACTATTGAATATAAAAGTTGGGTAAAAGTTAAAATTTTTACAAATCGAAGTGATCTGGGAGGTGGAGGTGGGTTGTTCTTTGGGGGGGAAGCTACACTACAGAAAAAAAAAAGAAAAAATAATAAAAAGGCATTTTTTTACAGTAATTGGGTACTGGCAGACAGCTGCCAGTCCCCCAGATGGCTCCCAGTAAGGTAGAGGGGGAGGGTTAGAGAGCTGGTTGGGGGGGATCAGGAAACTTGTGGGCTAAGTGGGGAATCCTAAACATAAGCATATGTAAATATGCTAAAAAAAATATACATTTAAAAAAAAAAAACTTTTATTTTAGTACTGGCAGACTTTCTGCCAGTACTTAAGATGGCGGGGACAATTGTGGGGTGGGGGAGGGAAGAGCACTGTTTGGGAGGGATCAGGGGGTCTGATGTGTCAGGTGGGAGGCTGATCTCTACACTAAAGCTAAAATTAAACCTGCAAACTCCCTACAAGCTACCTAATTAACCCCTTCACTGCTGACATAATACACGTGTGATGCGCAGCGGCATTTCGTGGCCTTCTAATTACCAAAAAGCAACGCCAAAGCCATATATGTCTGCTATTTCTGAACAAAGGGGATCCCAGAGAAGCATTTACAACCATTTGTGCCATAATTGCACAAGCTGTTTGTAAATAATTTCAGTGAGAAAACTAAAGTTTGTGAAAAAGTGAACAATTTTTATTTTATTTGATCGCATTTTGCGGGGAAATTGTGGCATGAAATATACCAAAATGGGCCTAGATCAATACTTTGGGTTGTCTACTACACTACACTAAAGTTAAACTTAACCCTACAAGCTCCCTACAAGCTCCCTAATTAACCCCTTCACTGCTGTGCATAATACACGTGTTGTGCACAGTGGCATTTTGTGGCCTTCTAATTACCAAAAAGCAACGCCAAAGCCATATATGTCTGCTATTTATGAACAAAGGGGATCCCAGAGAAGCTTTGGCAACCATTTGTGTCATAATTGCACAGGCTGTTTGTAAATAATTTCAGTGAGAAACCTAAAATTGTGAAAAAGTGAACAATTTTTTTTTATTTGATCGCATTTGGCGGTGAAATGGTGGCATGAAATATACCAAGATGGGCCTAGATCAATTCTTGGGGTTGTCTACTACACTAAACTAAAGCTAAAATTAACCATAGAAGCTCCCTACATGCTCCCTAATTAACCCCTCCACTGCTGGGCATAATACACATGTGGTGCGCAGTGGCATTTAGCGGCCTTCTAATTACCAAAAAAAAATGCCAAAGCCATATATGGCTGCTATTTATGAACAAAGGGGATCCCAGAGAAGCATTTACAACAACCATTTGTGCCACAATTGCACAAGTTGTTTGCAAATAATTTCAGTGAGAAACCTAAAGTTTGTGAAAAAAATTGTGAAAAAGTGAACAATTTTTTTTATTTGATCGCATTTGGCGGTGAAATGGTGGCATGAAATATACCAAAATGGGCCTAGATCAATACTTTGGGATGTCTTCTAAAAAAAATATATACATGTCAATGGAAAGATATCAGTGTCCCAATGTAACTAGCGATAATTTTGAAAAAAAGTGGTTTGGAAATAGCAAAGTGCTACTTGTACTTATTGCCCTATAACTTGCAAAAAAAGCAAAGAACATGCAAACATTGGGTATTTCTAAACTCAGGACAAAATTTAGAAACTATTTAGCATGGGTGTTTTTTGGTGGTTGTAGATGTGTAACAGATTTTGGGGGTCAAAGTTAGAAAAAGTGTGTTTTTTTTTCCATTTTTTTTCTTATATTTTATAAAAAAATTTATAGTAAATTATAAGATATGATAAAAATAATGCTATCTTTAGAAAGTCCATTTAATGGTGAGAAAAACAGTATATAATATGTGTGGGTACAGTAAATGAGTAAGAGGAAAATTGCAGCTAAACACAAACACTGCAGAAATGTAAAAATAGCCTTGGTCCCAAACAGACAGAAAATGGAAAAGTGCTGTGGTCATTAAAGGGTTAAAGCTCTTTTTTATCACTATTTTATAGTTGTCTACAAAGGGCAGGGTACATTTTTACATATGTATAGATTAATATGTATATGTGTTTAGTATGTGAGATCCTGTACAACTAAGGGAATCTGCAGGAAAAGCGACATCAGGACTCTACCATCTACAAATGTTTGATTCTAAGTCACACTTGCACTGTCGTGATTGTGTTTAGCAGTACAGGTGTCTTCATAACCAAGCTTTAAAATGGGATTGCACAACTGTGAGTTCCATAGGAACCTATTGCAATCTGTTTCGATCTGCACCACTGCTAAACCATCTGAATGCCAACTATATGTTGGTATGATGGGCACACTGACACAATTTTTAATTCGCTATATTGTAACTTTAAATCTTTGACAAGTGTTGTTTTTTTACAATATTTATTTATATTGTTTTTTTTAAAGCACAACATTTTGTTGAAAGGACTTATGATGTTGTCTTTGAATGGATTTAAAGTGTAAAGTGTTAACCCGCTCCATTGCAATGTGATCTCTGCATAGAAGATGTACAAACGAGATTGTGCCTTTGGGACTTGATTTTAAAGGGGACATGTTATTGCACTTACATTATTGAACTAGCACAATGGAATGTGATTTCATAACATGATTTCAATAATGTGAACCCAATCATTAGGCCCCTTGTCATCTGTATAGTTGCAGTAATTTAGATTTAGTTATAACTGCAGCAATTCCATTGAAAAGGCTACATGAAACCGGAGGCATCATTGAAATTTTTATACTTATGAATAGTGAATGTTGCTATCGCAATTTCACTCCAAACATGTTGCAACTTCAAACATTTTTTTAAAACAATAAATATTTATTTATTTGCAAACCGCTCCTCCAGCAATCATGATACATTTTTCCTATAGTAGTAGCATACAAATATGGATCATGCATTTTCCCAATAAAAAAACATGCAAATAGAGAGCCAGCTCTAAAATATTAAAGCTTAAGGAACAATAAAGTCTAAATAAAATGTTTATGGTTCAGATAGAGCATGCAATTCTAAGAAGCTTTTCAATTTACTTCTGTTATCTTTCTTTGTTCTTTTGGTATTCTTTTGTTAAAAAGTATACATCAGAAGCATCATCAATACACTACTGGCAGATGGTATAGCTCAACAGTGAAAAGTTTGCAGACTCACCAGCGTCCTTTCCAATGATATCGTTCACACTCAGTTGCTGTCGGTCAGCATTCGAAAAGAGTCTCAGGCTAAATCTGTGTGTATAAAAAGAAATACTTTATTATTCCACAATAAAAACTTCAATAGCATACACCTCTACATACAGAGATCAACTGACGCGTTTCACGCCTCTGATTGGAGCTTTTTCAAAGATGACATAGCAGGGGAGGAGTCCTCCTTTATACACGCTGCTCCCCTCATTCCCATATGTGGCTCGTATTTGCAATCAACTAGCTAAACATTGTTGCTAGCAATCCTATTACTGTGTTGGTGTGCTTAAAGAGACAGTGTCACACTGTAAATAGAATCGCTATTTTATAATTATTTATTCTTAGATTAATTCCGCCTGCATATTTTTGGGTACCAACTTTTTCCAGTACATTACACCTAAGAATATACAAAATAAGATTAAAAAGCTATTTTATATTTATGCAGATGAGAAAATTTTGTTATTCCTTTTAATCTGTAGCTTGACAAGCAGTACTATTGTCTTTAGACTTCAAAAGGCTTAACATCCTTCATAATGATCTATTATTTTGTTGCTGTCTTATTATTGATGTTCATATATTATTATGTTAATTTATTATTATCTTATTATACCTCAGTCAGTGGTATACTACAATCCCTGATAGAGGTCTATATCCCATCTGTATCCAATTTATCCATAAAGAAGAACCATTTAGCAACTTCATTCTGTCTCCTCCCCCCCGCCCCACCATATGGTTTGGGAATAAAATCTATTGCCATCATTTCAAAGGCTTTCTTTTTTCTTCATGCATGTTAAAATGTTTACCTAGGGGGGACTTCCGGGCAGCGGCCATGATAGGTCGCAATGTTGAGTGCTTCTCCAGCATCCCATGCTTATCTTTATAATATCACCAGTTTATGCTGACATCTAACCCTGAGATATACAGAATCTGACTCGGATGACACTGCTCTTCCAAACTACACCAAGAATTCTGGGATTGCTGCTAGCCAAATATTCTGGAACTCATTTAGAGGTTGTGGCCTCTCCTAAACCCCCCGTCTGTGCGCCTACAGGCCTCAGTCATTGCACAGTGCCATTTGTGCACTGCTACTACTCTATTGCTTACCATAGACACAATTGTTTTCTATACATCCAAATTTCCTGAGGGGATGATGGATGGAATGTTATCTGAGATCAAAGCCCTGCTTGACTTTCACCAAAGTTTATTCTCTGAAAAATTAAGCAGCGCATCACAACCTCCCACGTGGGACTCCGATCTTAACCCCACAGAGGGGCCTCATGGAGGTGACGGAACTCCAGAACCCCAGAACCCGAACCTCTCACTTACCTCAGAAAACATCGACAACAGCATAGAAGCCTAGAGCGAGATAGAAAGGCTCTCACGTTTAGCACCTAACAGCACCAAGTGGGAAGGTGCACAAACGACCCGCTCTGAGGATCCAGATGAGATCATTTCTGAGCTGGAGGCTGGAGCATACGAAACAGCAGCCTCACCGGCCACCTCATCAGGATACATGATGTACATCTTCCACCAATGGCCTCCTGCATTGGTCACCTACCCACTGGTTCACGGGAGCCCCACCGGAGCGCATCAATCATATATGACTGAAGATGATCAGCTGGAAAGGTGTATCGCCCACACTATGTCTTGGCATGCAGAATCTTTGACTGTTGCCCCACCAGAGCCACAGGATCCCTCTACATCAAATTGCAACCTAAGAGCTGTCACAGTGAACCACTACATATTGCCCCTGTCCAAGCAATATGTCCCTGAGGCCGCAAGTAGTGTTCTGAGTGCACTTACAAAAGCTGAAATGCTCTGCTTAACTGACTCTATCCGGTGCAGTCATCGATGGAATATGTTGGGCTCTCTCTATACCCCCCCCATGCCAGAGCCTCTACACACTTTCAGACTGGAGTTGGGTAATGAATTTATTATACAGAGTTTCGGTGGGAGGCCTCTCCATGACTGTGATACTAGTCTGACAATTCACCCTCTCTGTCTGATTATGAGGCTATTCACCTCTATGCCAGATATTACCCTGGGAAATACCCCCTAGTCCAACATGTGTATATTCAATGTTAAAGCATGAACCACCCCCTCATCATTTTATTTTATAAGTGTGATATAGGCAAAAATATATTCGTATACACCATGTTACCGGGTTCTATTACTTCCCCTCTGTCTTCCCATACCTATGTACCCAATTTGCCTGTCACATCTAATGTTAATCTATAACTTTTCAGAAAATGCAAAAGATGAACTGGAGATATTTCTGCCTTAATTAAGCTACCTAAGCTTCTCTTACTAGCGTTAATGCGTATATTTCACTGTCATGCAAGAAGTTTTCTTTCCTCATATATCTGACATGACCTCAATTATTTGCTTTCCAGGCATAGAAGATATAACGTAGCATAATTGCTAATGGTGCATATAAATACTATTTCCATGGTAGGGTCCTACATGTTAAAATCGAGAGGCGTCTCTGTCTCTATAGAACCTTATCCATTGTGGCATTTGTACTATATACTATAGCTGAGCTCCCATTCCTTATTATATACTACTGACAAACAGTGAATATAAATGTTAAAGAATATGTTCTGTAAACACTACAGTTCTCTCTTACGGCTAGATTTAGAGTTCGGCGGTAGATGGGCTGTTAACGCCACGCGTGTTTTATGTCTAACGCACGGCATTGTTTGACTCCGGTATTTAGAGTTAATATAAGACCATCTAACGATGCTCCTAACGCGTGTATGTCACACGCGTAATCCTGCCCGCGTTAGACAGTCTCCCATAGAGAACAATGGGAAAGGCAAAAAATAGCTTTTTTCACCTAACACTCGATCTCGCGAGAAATACGCACAGCTCGGTCATATGACGCATACCACATCATGCACAACAATAACACGCCGCAAATGTCACAACATCAATCAATCAACAAAGCACACAAGCATTACACATTCACAAGCGGGGGAAGTTTTAATACTATTTATACGGGGAATACGCATATACTTTAAGATGCGGAAAATCGCACAATAACAACAAGGATTAAAAAATATATACATACACTAAAAAAAAAATCGCATTCAATATCATTATATATTATGAAAAACATACATATACAACACTTCACGAAGAACACACCATCGCAAATTCACATTTAAAAAGAATACTATTGGACAATGTTAGAGAAAACGACCACTATGACATCATCGCATTCTACACATTCCACAAATACCAACTCAAAATGAGCATGCGCAAATTAACACACCTAATACACATTGCAATAATATTAATTGCTAATAAAGCACACCTGAACACTAATTACAATGGAAATTGGGACATCATTAAACATTTACACAGGGTATATAAGCACCACACAAGCAGGGCTTCTTTGACTGTGTTGCTGGTGGGTCTTTGGAGAGTTAAGAATAGAGATTTTGCGATTTTTTGAGAGTGAGTTAGTGTTAGTGTGAGAGAGTCAGTTGGTAGTGTTAGCGTGAGAGAGTCAGTTGGTAGTGTTAGCGTGAGATAGTCAGTTGGTAGTGTTAGCGTGAGAGAGTGAGTGAGTTAGTGGGAGGTAGCGGGAGTGGGAGAGAGTCTGTTAGTGGGAGCGTGAGTGAGTTAGTGGGAGTTATTAGTGATAGTTGTTAGTGTGAGCGTCAGTTAGTGGTAGTTAGTGAGCGTTAGTGGGAGTGTTTGTTATTGAGAATTAGAAGTAGTGTTAGTTAGCGAGCGAGTGATTTATCTGTACACTTAACACATTTACACGCAAACACATTCAATACATACATACACTTATCAATAACACTACATACACTCCATACCCCCTACCCCCTCATACTACACTCCATACCCCATTCCTTGTAGTCCCATTCCCTTTCATCCCATTTACTCTTATCCCATACCCCATACCCATCCCATACCCATCCCCTAGTTACATTTAGTTTACATATCCTCCTTTTAGTCTTATTCTTTTCGTTTATTTAAATACTCCTTACCCTCTTTGTTTTTTTTTACATCCCTCACACTTTAAGCACCTTTTTTGTCTTTTTAGTTCTTTATTTTGACCCCCTTTCATTTCATCACACTCACTTTTTTTTTATTATTTGGGGTTTAGTTTAGGGAGGAGATGGAGGCCAGGCAGGGGACAGGTAGAGGGGGGAGTAGAGGGAGGGGGAGAGGAACAGGGCAGGAAGGGGGGCAGGAAGGGGGGCAGGAAGCGGGGGTGGAAGCGGTGGGTGGACCCAGCCACTTGGTTCAAGATGACCAAGTGGCTGGGCCCAGTGGCGGTCAGAGTAGGGCTTCACAGTCCGGGAAACAGAGGGCATCGTCACAGGGGAAGGCCAAGGCGACTAGGGAGGCGAGGTTTACGATGGAGGAGAAGGAGGCCCTCGTAGAGGCCTATATGGCCAGGTATAGGATGCTGCAGCACCAGAAGACTACCCCGACTGACAGGAGGAGGCTCTGGAACGAGATTCGGAATGCAGTCAATGCAGTGGGTTGCCGGAACAGGGATATGGATTCCATCAAACATCGGTACCGGGACTGTAAACTTGAACTTAAAAAAAAGTTAAGCCTGGAGGCCCGACATGCCGCAGGGACCGGTGGCGGCCCTGCCCTTGAAATGGAGTACTGCAGATGGGAGGAAATGTTGCGGCCCAGCATCTCCGAGGTGGAAGTAGTCGGTATCGGAGGAATCGATACCGGGAACCTGCCACTCTCATCTGACGGTAAGCTCATTTAACAATAATTTCACATACGAATGTATTTCAATGGACACTATACGCAAACATTTACTTTCATGATTGAGGTAGCGAATACAATTTGACAAAACATTCAAATGTACTTATATTACATAATTTGATTCATTCTTGAGATATATTTTAATGAAGAAATAGCCATGCACACGGTGAAACAATCACAGGAGGCAGCTATATTCAGCTAACAATCAGAATCTTATAAACATATTTAGATATGCTTTTCAGCAAAGAATATCCAGAGAATGAAGCTAATTAGATAACAAAAGTACATTCGAAAGTTGATACTAAATGTATGCTTATAAATCATGAAAGATAAAACATTGGGTTTCATGTGTTAAGGATCCGATTAATGCTATTACGCTGTTTACACGCATTCTATTACTTAGCGGTTACATCAGTATCTAGGCTATAGGTTAGGTGTGCATTTAAACAGACTGAAAACAAACGCAAAAACATTCACATTGACCAGATATCACAAACACTGTTTAGAAAAAGCGGAAATCGTATTGATTGTTTGTTAGATTTCAAAGTGGATTAATGATTCTGCATTTGTAATTGTATCGTAAGCTAAGTCATTTAAACCTTTATTTGCAAATATGCTAATATATACATTTCTTTTTTTATTTTTTTTTTAATATACAGAGTCTGGGGACGAGGCAGCACAGCCTCCTGCATCTCCCCGGGATGAGAGTGGTGGTGAGGAATTCCCACTTCGGAGGGAAGAGGCCCCCCGTGACGAACAGCGCACGGGAGATGATCAAGAGGCCCCGGAAGCACAGGAGGATGCCGCTGAAGCCGCGGAACCCGAGGTCCCTCAAAGACCCGCACTCCGCCGTGCACGGGCACCCCGCCGTGCACGGGTTCAACAGGCACAACAAGAAGAAATAGCGGAGGTGCGGGTTCTACTGGAGTACATAGACCAGATGCGTACCTCCCGGATAGAAAACATAGAAGGACGACGCAGAATACTTGATGGGCAGAATCAAATAATTCAAGGCCAAAACGAAATAATCAGTATACTGAATACAATACAAGAAGGACAAACAAGAATGTTCAATCTTCATCAGGAAATGTTCACATTTTTCCGGGAGGCGCATGCTGGTCTACCTCCTGTTGCTGGGCCTCTTGTTGCTGGGCCTCTTGCTGCTGGGCCATCTCCTCCTGCCGGCCCATCTCATCCTCCTCCTCAGCCATCTACTCCTCCTCCTCCTCAGCCATCTTCTCCTCCTCCTCCTCAGCCATCTTCTCCTCCTCCTCCTCAGCCATCTACTCCTCACCTTGGTCGTCCCAGTACTCTTCCTTCCACTCCTCCCACAACAGCTCCAAGGAGGACTCTTCGGAGTCGGCAGTTGCCTCTCCCAGAGCCTCAGCCCCGTGGGAAGAGGGGAAGGAAGAGGAAGTAAGTTTTTTTTTCCATCTTAAATTTTGTTTTTTGTGTAATGGATAGGTATGTGATGATGTGGTTTTCATACACTTGTGGACCACACTCTGTATATAATCGACTTCTATGGGACCGGGTCCATGGAGGAAGATTCTTTGCAGAGTGTGGGTTATAAGTGTGTGAAAACCACATCATCACATACCTATCCTTGTTCATGATATTGATTGGTTTCTGTGATGTGATGTCCAAACTGTTTCCCGAATCGCTAACTAAATTACCATAACAATTATCCATGATGGCATATTACTGTTTGAATGCCAATAACACAGCTTAAAGGGACAGTCAGAAAATTATTGATTACAAAGAAAACACTGTATTACGCATTATAAAGTTTGAAACAACAAAACATGGAGAAATACATGTGTGACTTATGTGCTTACCCTTGTATCTATGACTATGAAAAATGACCACTTATTTGTTGTTCTGACATAACAACATTTTAGATATCAATGATCAATACATGGTCAATAATATGCTGTATGAGCACAAGATTTTACATATACAAATGCTATCCAAATGCCCTCTAGTGCTCAAATTGTATAATGATTACAAGCACTCTTCAAGATTTAAGAAATGAGCACACCAACCTCATAGGTTTAGATAGCAAATTTAGATAGCAAATGTTCAATTGTTGAGAAACATTTGATATCCTTGTTATTACAGAATTGACTTTTCGAATAATGTAAAAATATTTTTTTTCGAAACTGTCCCTTTAACAACATTACATATGCTAACACATTTTAAGCTTGTTGCTATATCTACATGTACTTTGTAAAAAAAAATATTTGAAAATCACATTTATATTGACGTGTTAAATAAAGTCTATTTTCTTTAAGAGACATTATTGTGTTAATATTTTATTGTAACTATTTTTATTTTAACAATGAATATGGTTTAAAGTCCTTTTAGGAGTGGGGGGGGTGAAATATGCTAACAAAAATATATTTGAAGATTAAACTATGTGGATCTCATACATGATACAAAAAAACAACATTTGCATTCAAGGGACAGTATCCTATATTTTTTACATAACTGTATGTAATAGACACTACTACAAACAACAAGATTAACATATACTGATAGCAATATTAAAAATCTTCAAACACTTGCAAATAAAATAGGGTTAGCTATATTTTAAATATAGATGAACCACCATTACAACCGTAAAACACAATACCCCATCATTAACATATGAAAAGAACCTTTACACAAACTGGACAAAGCTGGAGATGGTACTCACATGAAACTCATTGGCTTTGCGAGGAGTAAGAAAATTACTTACATTTTCTTACAACACAAGACAAAATAAACCTATTGGTTAAACAATGGACTATCTAACTAGAGACAAAATCAAATATTTTTATTTATAATGTGAGTGTCTAATGAACCTTTCATAAAATATACAACGAAATTACATTTAGAAGAAGTCGGCATCATATATTTAGCATATGATAAATGCATATTGATTACTTTATTCAAACACAATAGCGCATATTTATTAATTAGATATGTTCAACATTAAACACAACATTAATTTTTAAGAAAAAGGAACATTGTTGACAAACATATTAAACATGGACTGTAGAGATTTGCACTTGCCTAGAAATATCCTATGCATGAAAACATTTTGCTTTCGTTCGTTGATTCAACCAGACATCCAGCAAAAGAGAATGTGTTGGTCTTTATCAGCTACGGGTCAACAATGTAACATGATGCAAATAATACATATTCGCAAGCTTTTTAAAATTGCATGCAGTCACAAACGTTTTTAACGTGCACAAATATTGCGGGACTACGCAATCCAATCACACGTTTTTTTAACTTTACATGTGCCGTCTTAACATGGCGCTTCCTTGATCACGTAAGAACGCCATCCAATGAAAGGCACATTATTGATCACGTAAGAACGCCCAAAAAAAAAAGGCGCATCCTTGATCGCGTCAAAACGCAATCCAATAAAAGGCATATTCCTGATCACGTAAGAACGTCAGTCAATACAAGGAATCATTGGACAGCCTGGCAGGTGACGTCTTAAGCAACATGGCGCATCCGAGATCGCTGAAAAACCGCAGACAATACAAGGACTCAGTGACATCTTGGCATATCATTAAGAAACGTATTTATATTTTAGGAACTAGTATGTGTGTAGATTGCTATCTAGGAATGTCACCAAATTATGAATCATCTTTTCGGACTTGACTGTCCCTTGAACTATAGCTATGGTGTATATCTTTAACATTTAAAAGATACACATGAGAAATACATATGCCATTGATGTTTTAAGATATCTTTGGATTGTTGTTGAATAACAATAGTTATACATGTATTGATTAAACGTGTCATTTATTCAAGTTTAATTATGGTCAGCCTACCTATAGCCATATATGGGAGGAGATGTATTTTGTTAACATATTAGTTAACTAATATTCATCATCTACATTATTTGTATTACACACAGAGATTGATTTGGTTACACTTTGACAATAATATAGATTTGAAAATGAAATACAGGTGCTGTCAACATTACAATAAGATTGTTTATTAATAAAACTATATGTCCTTGTTCTTGTAAAAAGGACAAAAACGCTTTACAAATGGAAATACATTCATTTACAATAGTGATCAACATCACTTAAAGGGACATTATTTTGTTTTTAAAAAGAGCATACACATAGTCAATACTATTTAAATAAAATGAACACTTTACAGGGATTATATCATTGTATCAATACTCAGATCATTTGGTAAAGGTGCATCAATTCATGCAGAGTTTATAAATACACACATGGATATGAACATTTAAATATACATATATACACAAATACAAAAATATATATACATATATAAAGAAATTACTCTGCTAATCATAATCAGGCAATGATAGAGCTAAGAGAAAATAATATAAACACAAATAATAAGATTACATTGGAGATGTTAATCTTAAAGTCATTTACTATTGTCTTACATATATGATTTCATTATAACAAATAGATTTGTTAGGTCCCTTTAAGGATAAACAACATAAACTAGAGCTTGCAAAAAATAACAGGAAGAATGAGGACAAATATTTGTGAAATAAAATTTATTTTATTAGTATGTAAGAAAACATACACAACGTTTATAAATAATCTTGTAAAAATAAGGAATATATGAGCCATATGACAAGGTAACACAGTGCATCACAGTCCATGAAGAGAGTTGCCAAGGGCCAGCATAGCCCCATTGGAGACACATGACAAGGTAACACAGTGCATCACAGTCCATGAAGAGAGTTGCCAAGGGCCAGCATAGCCCCATTGGAGACACATGACAAGGTAACACAGTGCATCACAGTCCATGAAGAGAGTTGCCAAGGGCCAGCATAGCCCCATTGGAGACACATGGCAAGGTAACACAGTGCATCACAGTCCATGAAGAGAGTTGCCAAGGGCCAGCATAGCCTCATTGGAGACACATGACAAGGTAACACAGTGCATCACAGTCCATGAAGAGAGTTGCCAAGGGCCAGCATAGCCCCATTGGAGACACATGACAAGGTAACACAGTGCATCACAGTCCATGAAGAGAGTTGCCAAGGGCCAGCATAGCCCCATTGGAGACACATGACAAGGTAACACAGTGCATCACAGTCCATGAAGAGAGTTGCCAAGGGCCAGCATAGCCCCATTGGAGACACATGACAAGGTAACACAGTGCATCACAGTCCATGAAGAGAGTTGCCAAGGGCCAGCATAGCCTCATTGGAGACACATGACAAGGTAACACAGTGCATCACAGTCCATGAAGAGAGTTGCCAAGGGCCAGCATAGCCCCATTGGAGACACATGACAAGGTAACACAGTGCATCACAGTCCATGAAGAGAGTTGCCAAGGGCCAGCATAGCCTCATTGGAGACACATGACAAGGTAAAAGAGTGCAACAGGCACAACAAAAAACTGATAAAAAGGCCAAATGGCAACAATATAAATACAAATTCAACATGTGGACAGAGGATTATTATCTGCCACCATGGAGCATATCCAGATCCTCCACTTACTGGTCATCCTCTTCATTGTCCTGTGCATGTCCAGCTCCAGATTCAGGCCTTGAACGTAATTGCATAATTTCACGCAGAGTCAAGTCCTGAACCCGGAGCTGGGCCTGCATGGTGTCGTTCATCCCTCTCAGGACAGCTGCGTTCCTCAACACGGCCTGCTCTACTCTTGCTATCCCTTCTAGCATGAGCCATGCTGAGTCACAGCCTAAAATAAAATAAAAATTAATATTAAGGATAATTACACAACAGAATAAAAGATTTTAATACATACATTGTCATCATAAAGACAAATAATTATTTACATCAATTATTTTTCATATATTCTTTACACATGAATTAGGTTATTCAGACAGACAGAAATCATTAAAGGCTCATGTTACTCAAACATGTTGAACCCTTTAATTGGTTTTAGATGATCCACTTATACAGCTTGAGTGTATCAAATCTTGTTAAAGGATTTACATTGTACTTACATTAGCAATTTAAAAATTCAATTTAGACTGTGGTAGGCACACATATCCTTAAACATTTTGGCATTGAGGACAAGCTGTGTAAACATAGCAACCAGAAGAAATTACATTCCCACTGGGTTAGACAAGAGATAATGTATCCACATTTGGACATAAAATTTTGTATCCAAGTAGTGGTGTTTGGTATATGTAGTGATATCCAATTAAAGGGACACTGAACCTAAATATTTAATGGACTGATTCAGATAGAGCATGACATGACAAATCTTTAGAAATTACACATATTCATTATATGTTTTAATTGTCAAGCTATATTTTGAATGCAAGAATGTTGGTTTTTATGGAAGCCAATATTTGTTGATGAACCTTGTTTGTGCATGCTGGTTGATGGATACATTCATCCAACAATAAAGAAATGATGGCCACATTTATTTTATTGTTTAAACTAATTATAGGAATAAGTTGTTTTCAATTAATATATCAAGAGAATGACGAATAATTCATAAGAGTATTCTATTATACATTGGCTTAACATTGCATGCTGGATTTGAATCACAATTTAACCAATTTAACTTCACTGTACCTTTAAGTATCTTATAAAGTGTATTTAGAATGATACTTACAGCTGTGCCTGGGAAGGACAATCTGACACCCAGGACAATGAAGGTTTAAACAGGGGGGAGGGATGGGATTGGCTCGGGGAGGGATGGGAATGGCTTGGGGAGTGGTGAGCTGCTGCTCCAGGGTAGGCCGTACAGCTGGGGAGTGGGGAGTTTGGGTCTGGGCAGCTGTACGGGCCAGAATACGGGGAGAGCGGCGAAGGGGGGTGTATGGGCGTTTTTTGGGAGGGACAGGATATGAAATATGGGAAGGGCTGGCAGTGGTCGGGGCATGGTCATGGGTTTGGTGATGGGAAGGGCTCTGGGTGTGTGCAGAGGTGTGGCCATGGTCAGGGGTGTGTGCACGGGGAGGGGTCTGTGACTGGGCAGGGGCGGAATCCAGATGACCAGAAGTGGTGGATCCATCTGAAAATGTAAAATAAATATATTAACATCTCATACATCCTGACATCAAATCAACGCATTTAAAATTGATTATGTTTTCAATATACCTCGAAGTGTGTTTGAATCTGTAAACTATTCTGAAATGAGGATATGGTATCTATATAGGCACTCAGATGAATCTCAATGACTGTCTGTACAATGTGAAACTTATTATTGTGTTTTGGCATGGAATATGCATGTGACATAATGATGGCATGAATTATATATTCTTAAAAAAATATATACAAGCAGATTTTCATGCTGCCTGATATAGAAAGGGGGCAGTAGTGTATTTGAACAGACAAATAATATTCCTTTTTAAAGGGAAAAAGCTGTAGACTTTGAATGTCTTCAATAAAATGATTTCAAAAAAAGAAACATGTTGGAAACATGATAGATATATTTCACATACCATCAGACTCCAAGGCAGCCTCTTCCTCCTCCATCCCACATGTGACATCAATCTCTGTAAAACATAACATGTTGTGTACACCTTAAGATCAGATATTATAACATATGTTACTGTTGCTCAAATACGCACATCAATGTTGCATTAAAGATATACACACACAAAGTTATGATTTACATCATTTTGATGGAGCATACAAATGACAATAGATTTGTTATTGTCAATAAATCAGAATATTAATGTATTGTTTGTCTTAATGTTAAATTCATAAAAGCATAGTACATAGAACATTTAAGATTTCTCATGTGTGTATCACTTGATGACTGTTGTTAAAAAAAAAAAATTTAAAAAAACATATGTTAGACATCTTATGAATAACAAATGTGTAGAATAATAAAGTAGAAATTATTAATCGCTCAATATAAAAAATAAATATATAATCAGAAGATAAATTCTATGATTTTTTATAATGTTATGCTTCATCGGAATCATGATCATAATATTGATTAGCAATACACCTTCAATTACATATAAATGAGTCAATGGACTTACCAGGAGACCGCAAAGGCGGCTCTATGTCACTGCTGGATTCCTGTGGGCTCCCCACACCAACTCTCTCTATGAATGATATAGATATATATTATTAAACACATTTTGGATATCACTAAATCACATCTGTCTAGAATTTTAACATTAATCAACTTTAAAATGTGAAGAATAGAGCAGTCATTACACCAGAAAATGCTTGATTGAATCAAGGGGATTCTGTAAACATATCTGTATTCAACATATGTTTAATGTCAGACTACATTAGACATCAAATTCATCTCAGATGCTGCTATTGCATATCTAAATATACCCAATGATCAATGTTCTTAACCCTTTAAGGACACAGCTTTCACTTAGCTCAATTGTTTTATGACGGAATAATTCCGTCATATGTCCTTAAGAAGTTACAAGAATACACACAAACCACATATTGAGGAGCATCTGTTGACAAATCTAAACAAACATGTGTCACATCGAGCCATTTTTTCAATGTACAGTAATCTTGTTTAGGACACAACACATATTTATCACAATACATAACAAACTTTATTATTACAAATATGTAATCATGGTGCTGTTAGAGTATGCAGATATATATAAAGTAACTCCAACAGATAATTAGATTTATATATCAATAGTTTTTAATAAAAATAATGTAATGATGAATGAATCTATTTTGTCTTAAAGGGACACTGACATGATTAATTTAAATAATTGATTTCTATGTTCAAACTGTAAAAAATGATTTAACATTGACTCCTATTATAATTCGAATGTTGTTCGATATTAATCTTAAAGGCAGATAAGGAATATTGGATTCAATAAATATTGTTTGTTGAAGGTATCCACCAATCATCAATATAAACCCAGGTTGGTCAACAAATATTTAGATGCACATAAACGTACTTTATTTATTTTAAAATACATTTAGCAATAGAATATGTCACATATGATGATAGTATTATATTTTATGTTTATTAATATTGCATACTGTATGTGAAAGACAATATTAATAATTGTAGTTCAGTATCCCTTTAATCTAAAATTAAATAGATTCCACAATGTTGTTGTTTGTTAATGAATTATCTACTCCATATGTTGATGTAATGAATGGTATTGAGCATGCAATTAAAATCAAATATGTTATTTAAGTATATCCGAATAATTATATAATTTTCATCTATTAAATAGACATTACATATAAATATAGAACAATGTGTATTTAGTATGTAATGTTCATTCCATGTTTCTAAGACAAATGTCAATTAAAATGAGACATACCATACTGTGACAAGCCCTGGCTTGAGGATCCAGCAGCCACATCCATATCTGTAATATATTAAATGAGGATTGCATATCATTAATACTAATCATGCCATGTTTAAAATATTTACATTAATAACAAATCAATAGAAAAATATTAATCCTTTGGTAGTCCCATGAGTTAATAGTTTCCGCAATTAAATGAATGATAAATATATCCTGGACTCTTATTTTCAATCAGTTGTGTTGTTTACTGTATCTTTAAGAATATATGCTTGTTATTACATAATCATCAATTGATGGCCATATGTTATAATTTATTAGTATTATTCGTTTTTTATTAGATATAATATTTAAAATAAGAATACTGTATTCTTCACTAATCTAAGATTTTCCATTTAATTTTTAACAACATGTATAAAGCAATGCCACTTTCCGCAAACCCATGTTAACGTGGATGAGAAATGCCATTTTCGCGATCATTGCGCAATGATTCCAAGCGGAATTACGCATCCGTCATTTGACCAACATGTATAAAGCAATGCCACTTTCCGCAAACCCATGTTAACGTGGATGCGAAATTAGATTTCCGCTCTGTGACGCATATTCTGTAGAGCGCAATAAACATCATTCCAATTTCATGTATCACTAATGTAAAATCAGATATCTAAACATCATATGTAGTGTATGTTGTGAGATCTGTATAGGTTTAGTATCTGACTAAATACACATTTTGGATTTTTAACATTATAAATATTATATGAAGTTGGATAATTACCTGGTTCAGATTCTCTATCGGGTCCTCCCAGGCCACCGGACGGAGAAGCATCTGCCCTGTCCCCCGCGTCAGGACTTTCAGATCCCGCAGCTGGGAGGGAAGAAGAGGAGGCCGAGGATGGCGAGGATCTAAATCTTTTGGGGACCCGGAGATTGAGGAGCTCGCATAAAGTCACCTCATAAGGGAGTAGGTACAGTTTCCGCGGGGCCTTTCTTTGGCCCCCTCTTTTACGGGCTTGTACCCAGTCCCTTATGAGGTTGACTTTTTTCGATAAACGCAACCTCATATCTCCGAATCTCCTCATGATCTGATCCTGGGTCCTCTGGACGTCACACACCAATCTAACCGCATTGGTGATAGACTCCCAGAGGGCCTTCTTAACAGGCGCATCTGTCGAGCTCCTCTTGTTCCCAAACAGCTGGGGATAAAAGTCCTTGACGGCGTGGACCAGTGCAGCGCTCTCCTCCTTGGTGAACCTGGGAACTGACATGCCTGCTCGGTTGGCTACTAAATATATTATAATAATATTAATATATAAGACTGCCTGCAGGCATTAGAGAACTGACAAAGATGGCAACGTGTAATGGACTTTTATATGGTGAAGTAAACATGAGATGCACCATGGGACAATTTATCTGTACATCTGATTGGATAAAAGTTTGAAATATTGTTATAATGTCTGTGAGACCATCCTGACTCAAGTTGTGTTTGTGTGATGAACTCTGATTGGCCGTTCCTTAATGTTTCATATCTTAGTAACTTCCTTACACATACCGCTTGGTGGTGCTGTAACTTCATTTTTCATGTAGACTTATTTGTAACTCATGGGCCTGTCATGCGGATATGTGTGACGCAGATTTAATATCCGCGATCCGTGAAATATTAATGATTAAATACTCTTTAAAATCTCATCCTGTCACATTATTAATGTTGTAGACATTTCTCGGTTTAATAACGGTCTGTTTCTTTAATACAAATACACATTTAATATTGTATGTCTTTATTGTTCTTTAAATAAATTGATTGTGAAGTATTGACATTGCTCTATTAAATGTATTTATAATGCACATTGATTGTGTGCTATTGCGTGACATTACACTAATGTTTAAATATGCTAATCTGGTGTTTGAAGATGCGTTTCCAACGCAATATTTATTAATGTTAAAATTCCGGGAAGAATGTCAGTAACTTTGATAATCTGTTTATAAATGTTAAACTACAGCTTTGTTATTCGCAAATAAACCTCGAGCTTGTATTTCTCTGAAGTGCTCATATATGTTATTGTGCAATGGCGTCTTTAGTTTTAAAGAGACATTACAAACAATTGTATCAAATGATCTGTAGAGATAGAAGATTGTTTAGACTTTAAAATGTAAATCATTTTCTCTTAGTATTTATATATCCTCAACATAAGAAATTTAAATGCACATGGTTGAGCCAATCACATAAGGCATCTCTGTGCATCCACCAATCTTCATCTACTGAGCCTATCTCGATATGCTTTTCAAGCAAAGTATGTCAAGATAGGAAGAGAAGTAAATACACTATTTCAAGCTCTTAAAGGGACACTGTCCAAACAAATTTACCATTGGTGATTGAGCATTAAATTTTAATCAACTTTATTATTTAATACGATTATCAAATGTTAAGTTATCTTGTTATGTTTCTTTGAAAATCAATAATGATATTTTATATTACGGACAATTGTTTAATAAAAACCTGGGTTGTCCTTGACGATTGTTGCATCAATTATTCCAAACAATCAAGTTCTGTCCAGAGTACTGAAGCAAATAAATTAGCTATTTACTGCCTTATTTCTAAAGTAATGATAGCAACATCACAATGAGCATTCATAATATGAGACAAGTTTTAAAGTTGATTAAAATAGAATACTCATTCAGAATGTATAAATCATTGTTTTTTTAAATGGCTACCTTTAAGTATATTTTGAGTTCATGTCCCTTTAAATAAACATTTCACAATAATGCTTAATATATCATAAACCTAGGCACCTTCCTTTTGCTAAATGAGTCTAACATATGAGTAAAGCAAATTTAGATTAACTTCTAGATTGTTTTACACACTGACTGAAATATATTTATTAAATGAGGTATTTTTTAGCCTTCAGCGTAGAGGGACATTAAGCTATATGTTATGTATGCATTTTGTATCATAATCTTATATTTGACCAACTTAATATGTTTTGTTATTCAATCATTATATTGTAATTATATATATTCGTGGATTAAATACATCTCTACATAGGCTATTTTGATGCTGATTGTTGTTTGCATATAGATGCCTTATATCATTCACTAAGATATGTGCATTTATTTTTATTTTAACAAGTATATTTAAAGACTGAATGTAATTCTATAGTACATTCTAAATATGTTTAAATTCTTGTATGATATTTGTAACAATGTATACAAAATATACATTTTGAATGACCCCTTTAAGGACCCAAACATATTGTATTTTTATTTAACATTGACAAAATAAACTAAAGGGGAAATTACATTCTATATAGATATTTGATGTCTAACCCAAGAGGTAAGATTGTAATAAATACATAATATTACTAAGTATAGTTAAATGACTCCACTAGAAAATTACATAGATTAACCTGGCATCCAATAACTAATTATTAAAAATTATAAAGTTAAATGACCTACCATTTATAAATGTAATAATTGTAAAATATTTTCTAATAATGTTTTGAGATACCTAAGGAAGATACATGATCTTATACAATTCTTTTTACATTCAACAACACTGTCACTTTCATGTAATTGAACCACTTCACCTTATTAAATGTTAAAACAATCATAATATTAATACATATCCTAAATATTTTTAATATATACTTTTTCAATATAAAAGCATTGAAGAATATGACTCCCCAATTAATGTTAAAATATATCTTTTAATATTCTCTGAAGAATTTTATTTTCTACTATTAATGCATTATTTTCTCTTATGCATGTGCTTGTCAAATAGCCAACTACCAGTCATGGGAGTCCAAGTTTTATTTATTTACAGATTATATTGATATATATTAGAATCTGCTAAAAAAAAATATATATTTAATAGAAAATAAATAAATATTCCATGAAGTCATCAGATGCCAATCTGAAATGACAAATAATAAAAATGGAACAAAGTTAATACACACGTTGTAAAATATTCATAAAATACATTTAAAATCATATGGTGTCTATGCTCTAACTTTGATCAACATTTTTTAAAGATAATCATTACATTCATTTTAAATTAATGAAATACATACACCATTATATTGTTGATTAAAAATAATATTTAAATTTCAAAAATTAAATTTATACATAATAATGTATATCACATGTAAACAATATATGTATGCTGAACATAAATGTAATATTTCATGTCCATTCAAATACCTCTATATCAACTATAATATGTATTCCTTTTTCTGATTGTGATCCCTAAATATCTAATTAAGAACTAAATATGACTAATGTATGTAAGCTACTAATATTCTACAGTCTTCACTAGCATGCATTGGTACACCAACCTGGACAATGCATGGTCTTTGAAAGTCAATTCAGGGGTAAACAGTTGATCTTCAATAGGTGTCTTATTCATCAGTTCATTAAATAGAGGACTGGGAAATACCATCTAAAAAAGTAAAATCATCTAAGTGTCTGATTGTGATCCCTAAATATCTAATTAAGAACTAAATATGACTAATGTATGTAAGCTACTAATATTCTACAGTCTTCACTAGCATGCATTGGTACACCAACCTGGACAATGCATGGTCTTTGAAAGTCAATTCAGGGGTAAACAGTTGATCTTCAATAGGTGTCTTATTCATCAGTTCATTAAATAGAGGACTGGGAAATACCATCTAAAAAAGTAAAATCATCTAAGTGTCTGATTGTGATCCCTAAATATCTAATTAAGAACTAAATATGACTAATGTATGTAAGCTACTAATATTCTACAGTCTTCACTAGCATGCATTGGTACACCAACCTGGACAATGCATGGTCTTTGAATGTCAATTCAGGGGTAAACAGTTGATCTTCAATAGGTGTCTTATTCATCAGTTCATTAAATAGAGGACTGGGAAATACCATCTAAAAAAGTAAAATCATCTAAGTGTCTGATTGTGATCCCTAAATATCTAATTAAGAACTAAATATGACTAATGTATGTAAGCTACTAATATTCTACAGTCTTCACTAGCATGCATTGGTACACCAACCTGGACAATGCATGGTCTTTGAATGTCAATTCAGGGGTAAACAGTTGATCTTCAATAGGTGTCTTATTCATCAGTTCATTAAATAGAGGACTGGGAAATACCATCTAAAAAAGTAAAATCATCTAAGTGTCTGATTGTGATCCCTAAATATCTAATTAAGAACTAAATATGACTAATGTATGTAAGCTACTAATATTCTACAGTCTTCACTAGCATGCATTGGTACACCAACCTGGACAATGCATGGTCTTTGAATGTCAATTCAGGGGTAAACAGTTGATCTTCAATAGGTGTCTTATTCATCAGTTCATTAAATAGAGGACTGGGAAATACCATCTACAAAATAGAAAATCATCTAAGTGTCTCCAATAGGATGTCTCCACAGCCTTATTCTATCAAATAGTTTGCACTTACCATGTGAACATGTCTTTGTATGGTTTTCAAGGTCAGCAGAATTTAAATATGCCAGACATGATCCCATTGGTATACTTCAATTTCAATCTTGGCTTTTTCCCCACTGTCAGTCTTGGAAATCTTCACTGTCAGGCTTCAAATTGTTCCCTTTCAGTCTTTATATTAAGTCATCTCCCTAATGTAAGAAATTATATATAAAGATTTCATACAAGTGTGTGAATCAGTTCTGTACCCCTCTCCCACCCCCCATTTCATAATAAATATCTATCACTAGCTTACTAAGCCTGTGTATGAACCTGTGTTATTTTCTATCAAGTGTGAAGATGAGTCATATTGAGCAGAACAAACCTCTGTGTGACATTGAACCATAGTCATTCTAGAGTATCCCTTTCTGATTATGTACATAAGTAATGTGTAAACAAAGTTATATTTTTAAAAATTTATGCCATATTATGTATTTGTGTACAAATCATGCCAGCAACAGTCCATACATTTCTACTTACCATCTGATGTCCTCTATAAAAACCAGGTGGCAAAGACTCGCTATAGGACCCAATGCCCAGAGCATCACCTATATTATGAGAAAGAAATATTATTATAACATTTTATCAATACTAACATGTTTGCACAATTCTCTACTTGTCATTTCCCTAGAGTTCACATCTATTGAAAATACTCCAGTGTAACTTCTATTATTTACCGTCTAAAGTGGCGGTTGATGACGTCTGCTCTGACATCAAGTCCCTCGTCCTGGAATTCCCCCTCTAGAACAGGATCATCCTCCTCATCTCTGAGGAGGTCTCTGTCCACCGGGACGGCCTGCAGCATCCCAGCCCGCTGTGCAATATTATGCAGGACGCTACAGGCTACAACGATCTTAGCCACCTTCTTTGGGTTGTACTGGAGTGCTCCTCCAGAACGGTCCAGGCACCTGAATCTCATCTTCAGGAGCCCGAACATCCTTTCAACCACCGCCCTGGTTCTCTTATGAGCCCTATTGTAGCGCTCCTCAGACACATCAGTTGGGCTACGCAAGGGGGTAATGAGCCAAGGCCGGCTCATGTACCCAGAATCACCTATAAATTTAGAACAGAACATAATTCAAACAGAATACTTAAACTAGTATATTGTTGTATAAATATATTTTTTAAAAACCATAATCCATATTAAAAGTTGTCAGAAACATAAAAAAAAAAAAAAAAATTATATCTAAATCTGTATCTAGCCATTTCATCGAAGACATGCTACATATGCGTATTTCTCCTAAACCAAACCTTGTGTAAAATGCTAACTACATGTTTACATTGCATTCTCTATATGAACACTTAAGGTAAGACATGCTACATATCTGCATTTCAATAAAACTAGACATTAGCAGAAAAATAAAATGACAGGGTTAAATTGCATGAGATAATATATTGCCATTTCATCTAAGACATGCTACATATGCGTATTTCTCCTAAACCAAACCTTGTGTAAAATGCTAACTACATGTTTACATTGCATTCTCTATATGAACACTTAAGGTAAGACATGCTACATATCTGCTTTTCAATAAAAATAGACATTAGCAGAAAAATACAATGACAGGGTTAAATTGCATGAGATAATATCTTGCCATTTCATCTAAGACATGCTACATATGCGTATTTCTCCTAAACCAAACCTTGTGTAAAATGCTAACTACATGTTTACATTGCATTCTCTATATGAACACTTAAGGTAAGACATGCTACATATCTGCATTTCAATAAAACTAGACATTAGCAGAAAAATAAAATGACAGGGTTAAATTGCATGAGATAATATATTGCCATTTCATCTAAGACATGCTACATATGCGTATTTCTCCTAAACCAAACCTTGTGTAAAATGCTAACTACATGTTTACATTGCATTCTCTATATGAACACTTAAGGTAAGACATGCTACATATCTGCATTTCAATAAAAATAGACATTAGCAGAAAAAGACAATGACAGGGTTAAATTGCATGAGATAATATCTTGCCATTTCATCTAAGACATGCTACATATGCGTATTTCTCCTAAACCAAACCTTGTGTAAAATGCTAACTACATGTTTACATTGCATTCTCTATCTGAACACTTAAGGTAAGACATGCTACATATCTGCATTTCAATAAAAATAGACATTAGCGTCGGTAAATAACAAATGGTTAAATTTAATCCTATAGCTGAACATGACGCTAACAGTTAAAAAATACAGGGGCAATTGTCAAAATAATTAACCATGTTGTGCACAAATACTCACCAACGAGATAACCAGGGGGCATTTGTCTTTCCTCAAACTGTCTCCACAGGGACGACAGAGAGAGGATGCGGGCATCATGACAAGCACCTCCAAAATTCGCATACACATGCATAATCCTCATCCGTGCGTCACAAACATACTGCACGTTGAGGCTATGAAAATGTTTGCGATTTCTGAAGGGCAAGTCATCAATTGGAGCACGCAGCGCAATGTGGGTACAATCAATGGCTCCCAAGACATTGGGCAATTGAGCAATATCAAAGAATTCCCGCTTCAGGCGCCTCCAATCACCATCATTCTGTGGGAATCCTATGTATTGCTTACTGATACGTACCATGGCGTTCAGAAAGTTATCAAACACCCCAGAGAATGTACCTTGAGCCAGGCCATGCATGTACAGTTCTCCGGATTGAAAACTCCCGGAGGCCAGGACGTATAGACAGCTTAGCATCTTACTCATGGGGGGAACAGCAGTCCTTATTTGTATACGTGGCTCCAAATGAGGTTTAAGAAGCTCGTAAAGGCCAATGAGCTGTTCGCGATCGAGCCGATACTTATCAAAAACCTCAAAGTCACTCATGTTTTCCAAGGTGGGTCTCACCCTGTAGACACGAGGACCTCGAACCAGACGACCCCTTCGTCTCGGTCTGAGCCGCCGAGGCTGCCTGATTCGACCAACAGCTAGTTCGCCAATAGCACCACCAGCAGCGTCTACCATGTCATCGTCATCCATCTTTCAAAACAGCGTAACAAGGTAAGCACTTGATCTGATGTGGATCACAAGTGATGCATTGGCCATGTTGTTTGGGGGATTTATAGTACAATTAGTCCAATGGTAGTGAGTTTGTAATGATTGCTGATTGTATTCACCTGTTTGTATGTGAGCGGCGCGAATGCTTTCACAGTGGGCGTTTATTTGTTGTTTGCTGAAATGTTATTTTCAAACAATGATTCTCAATGTGAAAGTGTCAAATATCACACATACAGTGCATGTTTGTAATGTTTGTTCATATGCGTAATCAATATTTCCTAAACGCGATGTTATAGTAACAAGCACACGTCCAGGCTAACATGAATGAAAGTGCATAGTTGTGTATAATGTGCATCGAATGTGATCGATCAATGTTGCTGCAATATTGTTTGTAAATGATAAAGGAACATCTGCCATCTGTAGGATTGTATATATAAGTTATTGCCGAGCTGTCAATATTGTATGCGTCCCTTTAAAATCGCAATAATAATTCAGAACTTCCCGTCTGCCATCTGTAGTATTATATATATAAGTGATTGCCGAGCTGTCAATATTGTACGCGTCCCTTTAAAATCGCAATAATAATTCCGAACTTCCCGTCTGCCATCTGTAGTATTGTATATATAAGTGATTGCCGAGCTGTAAAATATTGTACGCGTCCCTTTCAAATCGCAATAATAATTCCGAAATTCCCGTCTGCCATCTGTAGTATTGTATATATAAGTGATTGCCGAGCTGTAAAATATTGTACGCGTCCCTTTCAAATCGCAATAATAATTCCGAAATTCCCGTCTGCCATCTGTAGTATTGTATATATAAGTGATTGCCGAGCTGTCAATATTGTATGCGTCCCTTTCAAATGGCACTAATACTGAATAACTTCCGGCTGTCATCTGTAGTATTGTATATATAAGTGATTGCCGAGATGTGAATATTGTACGCGTCCCTTTCAAATCGCACTAATACTGAATAACTTCCGGCTGTCATCTGTAGTATTGTATATATAAGTGATTGCCGAGATGTGAATATTGTACGCGTCCCTTTCAAATCGCACTAATACTGAATAACTTCCGGCTGTCATCTGTAGTATTGTATATATAAGTGATTGCCGAGATGTGAATATTGTACGCGTCCCTTTAAAATCGCAATAATAATTCCGAACTTCCCGTCTGTCATCTGTAGTATTATATATATAAGTGATTTTCGATCTGACGATATTGTATGCGTCCCATAAAAATTGCACGAATACTGAATAACTTCCGGCTGCCATCTGTAGTATTATATATATAATTGATGTGCGATCTGACAATATTTCTGAATTGTCCCATTGAAATCTCCATAATAATGCTGTTCAAAAGTGTGTTTTACGTATATGTTGTATTGTAGTATTGAGTGTTAAAGTTCCTAAAGGGGCGGTACAGTGGTGAATCTGTGATGTGTATGGTTGAATCTTGTAATGACGTCATGATATTATTAACCTGCCTATGTAGTTGTGAAATCCTCATTGTGTTGTTGTATTGTGCTACATTGTTATTGTGTGCTGAATAAAATCTAAATGTGTGCTTTGTGGTTGCGTGATGGGTGATGCGTGTTATGTACATGTACGTATATATTGTGATTGTGTCCCACATATGCTGACTTCTATATAGCGGTCTGGCATTGTTGTTCCTTCCCATAAAGTGACATCTGTAATCTGGTGTAATGATGTTATTGTTGTAGGTAATTCCTAATGGTTTCTGGTGATGGAATCATGATGTTAAAAGTACAGTAAAATCCATATGTTGTGTTTTGTGATTCCTCGAGAGAATGTAATGTGTTTTTCCCCCATCATTTGAATGCACATGTATGAGTGAATGTTAAAAGTAATGTATGTGCATCCATGAGTGATCATGTGTTAAGCCTATGTAGATATGCAGTTGCTGCAAGCATATGAGTTGAATAACAGAAATGCAATAATAAAGGTAAATGAGAGATGTTTCCCATTGTGTAGTGTTTGTGAATCCAGAAATGTGTATTGAATTTTATTTTAATTGTAAATGTAATTTTATTGAAATAATAATGTGTTACTAGTGATGGGGATTTGTAGTTGATGTAATCTAAAAGTGTTAAAAATATTTATGGTGTGGTGAATATTTAATATTAAAAAACATAAATCCACCATAGGGAAATAGTCATTTCTTGATCTATTTATCATAGCTGGGTCTAACGCATAAAAGCATGTATTTTCTAGCGCTGGTATTTGGAGTTTTTCCGTCTACGCTATTTGCGTGCGTTAGGGAAATGAGGGTTTCGCGTGCACGAGCACGTCTTCCCAATAGAAGTCAATGGAGGCTCCAAAGATTTCTATATTTTTTTTTCTAAGACTGGTTTTCCTCGTAAAGTGAGTGACGTCATGAGCTTGTGTGAAAAAGTAACTAAATCGTGTTCTTTTTGTAATAAATAAATATTTTGTGTATGTAATGTGGTGTATATTGTTTGTATGCATCGATGAGTGTATGTTTGTGATAATGTTATTCGTTAGATGTAGGTATATGAGGGTCTTTTCCCGTATGTCCATGTAAGTCAATGGGAAAATGGATTTGTGTGGATTTTTTTCAAACACCCGAGATCTCGCAACTTTAATCCTTTGTATTTTAAAGAAAAAATAACAATTCCGAAAAATAAAGATAGTGTTGTGTTTGTATGAGTGTAAGTGTACTTTGTGTAATATTTGTTTTGTGATTCGTGGATGTTTTTTTGTGCGGTATATGTTTACTACTGGGTCTGAGGTGGCGGTAGAAAGTTGAGCGTTAGGTGTATTTTGAGTCGCGGTAAATAAACTCTAAATACCGGAGTGCGTAAAAAACCCGCGTTAGGAGCCTCTAACGCTGGTTTTGACGGCTACCGCCGAACTCTAAATCTAGGCCTTAGTGTTTTAAGCAGGTATTCAGGCCCCACCTGAACTTTAAGACATAGGATTTTTCTGCTACAGGGTCATGTCTTTATCATTGTTTATCATTCCTACAGTTGTAGTTTATTTTACTCTAGAACTAGATTCTGTTAATGTAGGTCCATAAGAGTCCCAGCATCCTCAAACATTCCCCAGCAAGTGTCATCTTTATTAGAATTAAAAGCTCAAAAGTGGCTTTAGCGTGGTAGGGGAGGTGATAATATTACAGGAGCTAAATAAAATTAAAAATGAGGTTTTAGGGATAAAGGTCATATACTGATGTGAGTATTATCACTTATGTTTCTGGTATTGTTTTACAGGACTGTTTATATATTGTCATTGCCTATACCTCTGACATTGCTGTGAGACTCTGTAGTACTGAAGAGATGTAACTCCTTTTTATTTCTTGTTCTTAACTGTTGGATATATTTGTTTCAACCTCAATTAAAAAAATGTTTACCTAAAGGGGTTCGTGGGGGCTCTTGGTCTATGACATTAAGATGTTCTCTCATCCTATCTTTAATAGCTCTGTTCTTGCACCCTATGTATTGCTTTTTACAAACTTTACAGTTGACCAAATACACTACAAACCTACTGTTACAGTCTGTCCTCTTATTTATTTCGTACTGTGTACCTCTAGCATTAGACTTGAAGGGGTCAATTTATTAAAGTGTGGCAGACATGATACGTCAGACATCGCTGAATGCGGTCACCATATGTATGCGATTGGGCGGATTGCTGTACGCAGCCTCAGAGGTGGCGTATAAGTTAAGAAGCAGCGGTCTATAGACCACTGCTTCTTAACTCCTGTTTCCGGCGAGCCTAAAGGCTTGCGCGGAAACAGGGTGAATAAGCCCATTTGGGCCAATAATAAATCTATCCCGAAGACCTTAGTAACATTTGCTTTTTTTCAGATTAGGCATGGGTTGCCTCCACATATAAAATGCCCTTTCCTAGTAAGCCAATTTTCTTCAGAGCTTTTAGTTTTTCCTTTATATTCAAATTTTGTTAGGTGTGATTCTAAAGTGTTGGCTCTACTTGCTTAAAATCTAATCCCTTTGGCTATCTTATCTGTCAATTGTTATCTTACTGTAGTATTTTAATGTTATTTCTGATGATATTACAAACTTGTCGATATTGTTGACTGTATGTTGTAACAAAATAAATACCTTCATTTTTACTAGTGGTTTTAGTTTTGTTAGCTTTGTTTTGTGTCAAAAGGAAGTCCCTTGGCTTTTTCCTGACTTAATTTTTTATTTTTTTGAGTATTCCTTCATTATATCCTCGTTCTTTCAATTGTTTTTCCAATTTTTGTGCATGTGTATGATATTTTGCTAGATCTGTACAGTTTCTTTTTATTCGGACAAATTGTCCCTTTGGTATGCCTTTCTTTAAGTGTGGAGGATAGCATGAGTCAGCACTAAGTATTATGTTTACACTGATTTTTTCTTAAATAATTCTGATTCTACAGTTCTTGTTTCTTTATTTCCTATTAAAGAAGGCTGACCATATTTCTTTGAGACAAAAACAGGACATTGAGATGTCAAAAACGGGACAGGGTTAATATTCTTTATTCATAGGAAAAAAACTATGATTTTAACAAAAGTTAACTTTTATGACATGAATATAAACTATTGAGCCAACAATTATTATTCTGTTATTGGTCTCACTATCTCCACTATCATAAAGTATTCAAATTTATCATACAATTTTACATTTGCTAAACACAAACATGCTTTAAAAAAGTGAGTTTTCACCATAACGTCTAAATACCAATCCCTAGTGTTCTCACAATGTCCCAATGATCTAAATTGGGAATGTGTATATTTTTTAATCACGTGCCCATTAGCTAACTCAATGTTTCCAAATTATCCTTTATGTTGTCAAGGCAAATTCCCTCAAAATATTAAAGAAACAGTCAAGTCCAAAAAAAAACTTTCATGATTTAAATAGGGAATGTAATTTTAAACAACTTTCCATTTTACTTTTATCACCAATTTTGCTTTGTTCTCTTGGTATTCTTAGATGAAAGCTAAAGCTAGGAGGTTCATATGCTAATTTCTTAGACCTTGAAGACTGCCTCTAATCTGAATGCATTTTGACCACTAGAGGGCATTAGTTCATGTGTTTCATATAGATAACATTTAGCTCATTCACTTGAAGTGACCTAGGAGTGAGCACTGATTGGCTAACATGCAAGTCTGTCAAAAGAACTGAAACTAGAGGCAGTTTGCAAAGGCTTAGATACAAAGTAATCACAGAGGTAAAAAGTGTATTTCTATAACAGTGTTGGTTATGTAAAACTGGGGAATGGGTAATAAAGGGATTATCTTTCTTTTTAAACAACAACAATTCTGGTGTTGACTGTCCCTTTAACTGATTTTTGGTAAAGGCAGGGTAAAAGTGTAGCCTCTGAACAGGCATTTGGAAGATCTGGATTGATTAGTAGAATAGTAGTTGTAGATTTTAGCTGAGTTGCCCAAAAATGTTAAATGGAAGAACAGAAAAATGTGGAAATAGTTACTTGATTGATAATAATAACTGTGCAACATAATTAGCATCCTGTTGCACTGCAGCAGCATTATTTTATAATGTTAAATTGATTGACAGGCACACAGGTCAGACTCTTACCGTGCACATCTCTTGCAGAAGTTGATCTATTGAATTATCTCTCCGATGGTCAGAATTGATGATGGCAGAGGTAGATAATCTTTAGATCGATGACAGATCTAGTCAGACTCCTTACTCCTAGAAGACCTTGCTTGGCGGCTAGCTAGTAGTTCTAACTGTCTTCCCTCTTGTGACCTCGTCGCAAAGTCTCTCTCCTCAGCTCAGTCTGACAGCTCTCAACTGACCTATCACTTTCTATCACGCCTCTAATTTTGAGCACGGGAGGCATAAACGTGGTGTGGATCATGTGGGCGCGGCCACCCAACCCCAACCCTGCAGTGAAAAACAAACTGCCCTCCCCGCCGGCTGGGACTTTTTATTTTAGTAGTGATGTGTGCGGTATGTGCTAAAAAATGAGACTGACGCTGTCCGTAATGGGATAAACTAAAAGACGGGACTAAATGTACATTATTAAAAAAAACACGGGACGGGGAAAAATATAAAATAACGGTACTGTCCCTTTCAAAATGGGACGTATGGTCAGCCTATATTAAAGTTACATCTAGAAAATTTGTGGCCTCAATAGATATCTCAAATGTGAATATTATGCAGTATTGCAAGTGGCGATTGTAGGGGGACAGGTTCTCTACTTGCAAACCGCTCCTCCAGCAATCATGATACATTTTTCCTATAGTAGTAGCATACTTTAACAAATATGGATCATGCATTTTCTTAATAAAAAACATGCAAATAGAGAGCAGATATGTTCAGCCAGTAGTGCATTGCTGCTCTGGAGAGGACTTTAACTATGTGTTTAAGCCCTTTGCAGAGGTTAAAGTGAAAGTCAATCTTAGCGTTTGTGAAACGGTAGGATTGACCTTTGAAACAAATAAAGGGGACTTTTATTCATGAAATATAAAATACTTCATGCAGAAAGCTCCTTTATTTATTTCAAGTGTTCGCCATTCTGAGATGCTAAGGCAGCACACAGCAGAACGCTGTTTTGCTAGAGAAGTGACGTTTTCAGCTCTTAGCCAATAGCCATGCGGGAAAGTCGGCTTGGCGCCCTTGGGAGCCGGATTTCCCGCACGCTATTTGCTAGCAGATGGAAACATCAGCTTTTAGCAAAACAGCGTTCTGGCGTGGGCTGCCTGAGCAGTTCAGAACAGCGAACACTTGAAACAAATAAAGGAGTTTTCTGTATGAAGTATTTTATACTTCATGAATAAAAGTCCCCTTTATTTGTTTCAATGGTCAATCCTGCCGTTTTACGAACACTAAAATTGACTTACTTTAAATACATTGAGATTGATCACAATATATTGTTTGACTGTAATCTGCATGCTAAATGGCTGCAGATAAGCCCTTTTTATGTTGACAGGATAAAAAGCAGCCATTTTTATTGTTTATCAGCGGTACCTTTTAAATTTTAGGTATGTTGAAAACTTAGAGAGATGTGAAACACACATTTTTTTTTCTTTCATTATTCAGATAGTGTATACATTTTTAAACAACTTTCTAATGTATTTATATTACCAAATTAGCTTCATTCTCCTGTGGTATCAATTTATAGTGCACTGAGACTGATACAAGAGTGCATTGCTGGATGCCAGTATCTAAACTGCATTAAAGTATAAAACCACTGTGATTGGCTGTAACAGCAATTGTATACAAAGTAATAGTCATACTTGACTAATGCTGCACTGTTTCTGGATAGCTCAGGGAAGGACTGGAAATAAAAGGAGCTGGAGAAAGATTGAAGACCAGTCCTATTTGCTGTTGAGTCCATAGAATGCACATGCACCATTTTTCTCAAGGGTATTACTGGGATATTCCACCAGTATTTTCTTCAGAATTAGACTATATTACCTTGTAATAAAATATATGCCAGCTTATTGTTATATATAGTCACCCTACCACCCAATTTAATTCATGACTACCTTTCACAGTGTGAAAATGGACTTCCATAGAGCCCTATTTCTTAACCTGTAAATGCAGCTTTGGGGGCCATATTATTTCAGGCTAGCTAAGTAGCTGCGGTCTTAGCACTGCAGCTACTTAGCATCTCTGCCACCTCAAGGGTAGCAGAGTTAAATCATTTGTATCTGATTGTGATGATTGACAAGCCCTAATTTCTGAGTATTGGTTGTATGAGAGCATATGGTGACTGTACAACCAATTGCTTGCAGAATGATAAATTTAAGCAGAGGATGCTGCCCCGCTCACTGCAATGCAGGGCAGACAGGTTCCCGGGAGCGATGCTTGCCCGCTCGGTATTTGATAAATGGAGCCCATATTGTGATCTGGAGAAAACACTCACATCAGTGTGTCAACAACCTGCTATCTCGTGTAATATAGGCACCCCTGATATTTACTACTGACATGAAATGACTAGTACACACGGTCCCAGCAATCGTTTGCTTGAGGGTTCCTCTATAGTGCTATTTAGTGATGCCTCACTGGTTAGTCTCACAAATAACACAGTTTTGCCTCTATCTGTGATACCTGCCCTGTAAGAGGCTGCCATTGAGTACAGCAGTCATTGTTAAGGGCTTAGCAGCAGGTGCCAAGGGGTTAAAGGACCATTTATTAATCATTTTTAGCCACATTTTCAGCAATTTTCGCTCACATGCTATTTCAATTCGTGCAAAAATCTAAACTTTGAATATCACAACAGTGTTAACATATTCCCCCACAGAAGTCAATGAAGCGCAAAAAGTGGAAAAAAAACCTTACTCGTGCACAAACCTGATAACATTTTGTCAAGTGCGCTAACCCGAAATTAAATATGAATATTTTACATTCCAATGATCTTCACAAAGAATAATATGTTCTATTTATTCATAAATACATATTTCTATGTATATCTGGATTATTTTTGGTAAAATCTATCTATACCTGTGTATATATATATATACAGGGAGTGCAGAATTATTAGGCAAGTTGTATTTTTGAGGATTAATTTTATTATTGAACAACAACCATGTTCTCAATGAACCCAAAAAACTCATTAATATCAAAGCTGAATAGTTTTGGAAGTAGTTTTTAGTTTGTTTTTAGTTATAGCTATTTTAGGGGGATATCTGTGTGTGCAGGTGACTATTACTGTGCATAATTATTAGGCAACTTAACAAAAAACAAATATATACCCATTTCAATTATTTATTTTTACCAGTGAAACCAATATAACATCTCAACATTCACAAATATACATTTCTGACATTCAAAAACAAAACAAAAACAAATCAGTGACCAATATAGCCACCTTTCTTTGCAAGGACACTCAAAAGCCTGCCATCCATGGATTCTGTCAGTGTTTTGATCTGTTCACCATCAACATTGCGTGCAGCAGCAACCACAGCCTCCCAGACACTGTTCAGAGAGGTGTACTGTTTTCCCTCCTTGTAAATCTCACATTTGATGATGGACCACAGGTTCTCAATGGGGTTCAGATCAGGTGAACAAGGAGGCCATGTCATTAGATTTTCTTCTTTTATACCCTTTCTTGCCAGCCACGCTGTTGAGTACTTGGACGCGTGTGATGGAGCATTGTCCTGCATGAAAATCATGTTTTTCTTGAAGGATGCAGACTTCTTCCTGTACCACTGCTTGAAGAAGGTGTCTTCCAGAAACTGGCAGTAGGACTGGGAGTTGAGCTTGACTCCATCCTCAACCCGAAAAGGCCCCACAAGCTCATCTTTGATGATACCAGCCCAAACTAGTACTCCACCTCCACCTTGCTGGCGACTGAGTCGGACTGGAGCTCTCTGCCCTTTACCAATCCAGCCACGGGCCCATCCATCTGGCCCATCAAGACTCACTCTCATTTCATCAGTCCATAAAACCTTAGAAAAATCAGTCTTGAGATATTTCTTGGCCCAGTCTTGACGTTTCAGCTTGTGTGTCTTGTTCAGTGGTGGTCGTCTTTCAGCCTTTCTTACCTTGGCCAAGTCTCTGAGTATTGCACACCTTGTGCTTTTGGGCACTCCAGTGATTTTGCGCCTTGGTTTTTCCACACGCTTCTTGCGACCTTGTTGACTATTTTGAATGAAACGCTTGATTGTTCGATGATCACGCTTCAGAAGCTTTGCAATTTTAAGAGTGCTGCATCCCTCTGCAAGATATCTCACTATTTTTGACTTTTCTGAGCCTGTCAAGTCCTTCTTTTGACCCATTTTGCCAAAGGAAAGGAAGTTGCCTAATAATTATGCACACCTGATATAGGGTGTTGATGTCATTAGACCACACCCCTTCTCATTACAGTGATGCACATCACCTAATATGCTTAATTGGTAGTAGGCTTTCGAGCCTATACAGCTTGGAGTAAGACAACATGCATAAAGAGGATGATGTGGTCAAAATACTCATTTGCCTAATAATTCTGCACACAGTATATATATATATATATATATATATATATATATATATATATATATATATATATATATATATATATATATATTAGAAATAGCAGGTTTTCCAGCACTCCAACCTTGGTTAATTCTCACACACCTGGGTGCAGTCCTTAAAGGAACATATAGATCAATTCTTATGCAATGAAGGGCAATCTCAGGGTTTTTAGAATTTGCAAAACAAATATATTTATTTCCAATATCAACAAATCTTCATAGTTGACGTTTCGGCTTTCACAGAAGCCTTCCTCAAGACAAACAACATCTCATGTCGGCATATAGCCGTGCTCACCAAACAGGAAACAGCGTGTAAAATGTAAAATGGTGTATAGATCCACACTAACACTATCTAGCAAAAGGAAAACTAGAATGTGTGGTCTGTTTAAACAAATGAACAACAGACTACATAGTGCACAGAGGGAGTAAAAATTAATTATACTTATAGAAAGTTCCTAAAAACTTCCCAGAAAGAGAAAAGCCTCCCTTGTCCAGAACCCAAGTATATCACCTAAAAATAATAAGCTATTATTATTTGTGTGAAGGGCAGACCACCACAGGGAGAGTCACTTCAAATTAAAACAGACACCTGATAATTATATACACACTTTGCAATATTTATTACCATTGATATAACCAATTATGCTAGTAATGGGCCCACTGATAGCCGATTACCATAATACATATATTTTCCTGGAAAATCATATTAGTCATGACACAAACTGCCAGATATTGTAGTACATAATACTGATTTACAGTCCTGAATGTCCATAGTCAGAAATTTCAGATCTTGACAAAACAGCAAAGATAACTGCAATGGGTCCTTTACAAGCAATAAGGTGGGAGTAGGGATGGGCGAATGTGTAAATTTTCAAATTTCGAATGTAGAACGAATGTTATTACCGAAATTTGAATTCTAAATCCGAATGTCGATAAGAACGAATATTCTTAAAAATTCAAAAATCGAATGTTATTTACAGTTTTCGAATGTCACTTTCGAATTCGAATGTTTATAATTATATCGAATGTCTACATTCGAAATTTCGAATTTAACATTCTATTTAACAAATACTATTCAGAAGTTCAATAGTTCATGTGGTAGGGCGGGAATCTAGTAAATTGATACATAATAGATACAAATATATAATTTCGAATGTTTCCATATAGAATACTGCATAATTCGAATATTACATTTAAAGAAAGCATTAGAAATATTATTACAAACATATAAATTCGAATTTTTCGAATTCGAATATAAATTCGAATTTTTCGAATTTGAATATTGCTTAATTCGAATATTACATTTAAAGAAAAAGCATTAGAAATACTATTACAATCTAAATTCGAATTTTTCGAATTCGAATACACGTATTGCATAATTCAAATATTACATTTAAAGAAAAAGCATTAGAAATACTATTACAATCTAACTTCGAATTTTTCGAATTCGAATATTGCATAATTCGAATATTACATTTAAAGACAAAGCATTAGAAATACTATTACAATCTACAATCTAAATTCGAATTTTTCGAATTCGAATATTGCATAATTCGAATATTACATTTAAAGAAAAAGCATTAGAAATACTATTACAATCTAAATTCGAATTTTTCGAATTCGAATATTGCATAATTCGAATATTATATTTAAAGAAAAAGCATTAGAAATACTATTACAATCTAAATTCGAATTTTTCAAAAATAATTTTTTCGAATGTAATCGTAAAATTCAAAACCGAACATTCGAAAATCGAATGTTAGAATGTTATGTAAACATTCGAAATTCAATTCGAACGAACAAATGTGTTAAAATTCGTGCCGTTTTTCGAATGTTGCGAAACATTTGCCCATCCCTAGGTGGGAGATACTCTGGAGCTAGTACTCTCTGAATCTCATTGTACAGCATAAGCAAAGTGGTTTAGTTCAGGCTGCAGTGAAAGGCATATGTCCATTGGTAGTTAATCATATTCACATTCAGTGTTTCCCTGTTGTAAGCACTCACATTACACCTCCAAGGGTTTAAGGCTAAGGGGACGATTTATAAAATGTCTGGCCGACATGATCCGCTGTAGCAATCATGTCCGCCAGACATCGATAAATGCCTACAGCATGTGCTGTCGACATTTATCATTGCACAAGAAGTTCTGGTGAACTGCTTGTGCAATGCCGCCCCCTGCAAATTCGCGGCCAATCGGCTGCTAGCAGGGGGTGTCAATGAACCCTATCATAAGAGATTGGGCAGATTGATATCCGCAGCCTAAGACCGCTGCTTCTTAACTCCTGTTTCCGGTGAGCCTGAAGGCTTGCGCAGAAACAGGAGCATTTAGGGCCATTCGACCCTTAATAAAATGGCCCCCATATCTGTAGCTGCCTACCTTATCAGGTGTGTGGTATTATCAGCCGTTCATATATGGAACAATGTGTAATAGTCCTACCTTGACTGCCATACGAGGATCCGATGTGCAGAAAAAATCTGTATCTTTAAATAAAACAATCAATGAGGCTGCTGCTTGCTCTTGTCCGTGCATCACCCGTTCATCCAATGTAATTTCGCTTACATCAGGCCGTACCCAGCAAGTTCTTAAAGAGCACCCATATTTCCACCACCTAAGTAGGTTTATATCCAGGATGTGTTAATTAAGGGGTTCAGCTGATTTCCCCAAAAAACAGTTACAAACAGCATGAGACTCCACTCATAATCTGGCCCTATGGGGTATATTTAACATAGTAAGGGTGGACATGATACAATGTAGCGTATCATGTCCACCTCACATCGATAAATGCAGACAGCATACGCTGTCAACATTTATCATCGCACCAGCAGTTCTTGTGAACTGCTGGTGCAATGCCGCCCCCTGCAGATTTGTGGCCAATCGGCTGCTACCAGGGGGTGTCAATCAACCTGATCGTATTTGATCGGGTTGATTTCTGTCCGCCGCCTCAGAGCAGGCAGACCAGTTATGAAGCAGCAATCTTTAGACCGCTGCTTCATAACTTCTGTTTCCGGCGAGCCTGAAGGGTCATCAAGCTCCATCATATGAAGAAATGGCAAAAAAATTGTGATCAAGAAATGCGTTGTGTATTTTATTCCTGTTTTTATGTATTTTATAAACTTTTCACTAAGCTGTCTGAGTAGGATTTTTTTAATTCAAATCTTATTTATGAATAATTTTGCACTCAAGTGAGGCTTCCCAGCAAAGAACTACACAATTCCAGGGACTATCCTTTCTTCCCTTGGAGGGGTGAGATTCCTGTTCTAGGGACTGGGCTCAGCCTGCTGACCGGCTGCCAATGCTCTCAGACAGCAACCAGAGTTTCTTCTTTCTTCTAAATGAGAACTTTTCTTTCTACTACTCCTATAATAGTGGTAAACAGTATTATGCTAGGAGTTGCATTCTTTGTTTTATATAGCAGAGAAAATTAAATACCTGCAATTTTGCAGTCTTAAGACGAGCTGCTAAGGGATTTTTTTAAACAAAATGTCCTACCTGCATTGATTAGCTTGTGGGATTAGGTTTGCTGTTAAGTATAAATTACATTTTTCATTAAATTTTTATCTGTTTTAGTCAGAGTGCACCTTATATTGTTCGATTGAACTCACTGGTTAAAAATTTTAACGAAATAAGTTTTGTAGCATGAAAAAAATAGTACTGGGACTGTGATGGTTTGAGAGTTAATTGTGGTTAGGGGATTTAAGCTTTTTTTTATTGTGGGTTGTAGCAGTTTAGGTGTTAATGTCTGTTTTCTGGTTGGCAGAGATTATTGCATTGGGTGATTGTGGCGCATTAGGAATTAATAGTTGAGGTGGTTTGCATTGCGGTTGTGGTGCTTTAGGGGTTAACAGTGTGACTGAGCAGTAATTGGAGAAATAATGTTTATTTTTTTAGCTTTTTACTTATTTCTTAGGGGCCGATTTACCATTGCCCATATCAGCCCCAATACATCTGTTTCCGGCGTGAGCCTTCAGGCTCGCCGGAAACAGGAGTTAAGAAGAAGCAGTCTTAAGACCGCTATTCCTTAAAGGGACATGAAACCCACATTTTTTTCTTTCATGATTTAGAAAGAGAATGCAATTTTAAACATCTTTTTAATTCACTTCTATTATCTAATTTGTTTTATTCTCTTGATATTCTTTGCTGAAAAGCATATCTAGATATGCTCAGTAGCTGCTGATTGGTTGCTGCACATAGAAGCCTCATGTGATTGGCTCACCCATGTGCATTGCTTTTTCTTCTAATAAGGATATCTAAAAAAATGAAGCAAAAATAATAAAAGTAAATTGTAATCTTGTTTAAATTTGTATGTTCTATCTGAATCATGAAAGAAAGATTTTGTGTTTAGTGGCCCTTTAACTCGTCCGCTGCCTCTTAGGCTGAGGACATCAATCCGCCCGATCGCATTGATCGGGTTGATTTACACACCCTGCTAGCGGCCGATTGAGCGCGAATCTGCAGGGGGCAGCATTGCACAAGCAGTTCACCAGAACTGCTTGTGCAATGTTAAATGCAGACAGCATATGATGTGGGCATTCAGTGATGTTTGGCAGACATTATACGCTACAGCGTATCATGTCCACCAGACATTGATAAATCGGCCCCTTACACTGGTCACAAAATGATCACATAACAAAAAAACAAAACAAAAAAAAAAACGCATTTTATAATATTTTGATTGCAAAAATGAAAGTGCTATGGATTTTGTGGCAGTGATATTAGTTCTTCATACCACTTGCATTATTACAAGACACTAGCCCAAGAACTAAAGGTACTGTATTTAGCTAGTGATTATATTGCTGGCCTTTTCCTCAGCATGGCAAGAAACAACCTTTAGCAGAATTGGAAATTCCACTGTCTACTATGGAATTAATTCTTATGGCCTCTCAGCAATAATATTTCTGGTTGGAAGAGACAGCTGTTTAACCAGTTGCCAGCAGTTTTTTTGCAAAAGGAGTTTTATAAGATATTAAAACACAAACCTTTTAAGCACAATGTTCCTTTTTACAACAATACTTTCTTTCATCTCTAAACAAGTTTTGGTCATAAGTAGTTAATTGCAGAACAATAAAAACGATGCCTGTAGGAGAAAACAAAGCATTACGTATTTAAAATCTGTACATTACGTTTTTAGAGACCTTTTGATGATTCTTTTCAGAGGTTTGTCTTTATTTGTTTTTTTGAAGAAAAAGAATTAAGATTCTACAATTTATTGGCACTGCTGACATCTCAATTTATTTCACTCAGAAGCAAATTATTAGTCTTCTGCCTCTCATTTCCTTTGCTGATACAGAACCAATGAAAACAACATGGAAATGTTCTCCATATTTTTTTTTGTCTTTAGTCAAATACATGTGTTGCCATGGTTACAATAGAAGTTTGACTTATTTAATTCCCAGTTTTTCTTGTATAAACTAAAACTAGTTGCACGTGTAGATCTGAGTCTAGTGTCTTTGTCCTTTATGATAAATATTGCAATTTGTCAATGCTTAAAGGGACATGAAACACAATTTTTCCTTTCATGGTTTAGGTAGAACATACAATTTTAAACAACTTTCCAGTTTACTTCTAGTATCAAATTTGCTTCATTCTCTTGGTATTATTTGTTGAAGGAGCAGCAATGCACTACTGGTTGCTGACTGAACACACGGGTGAGACAATAACAATCGGTATACAGTATCTCACAAAAGTGAGTACACCCTTCACATTTTTGTAAATATTTTATTATATCTTTTCATGTGACAACACTGAAGAAATGACACTTTGCTACAATGTAAAGTAGTGAGTGTACAGCCTGTATAACAGTGTAAATTTGCTGTCCCCTCAAAATAACTCAACACACAGCCATTAATATCTAAACCGTTGGCAACAAAAGTGAGTACACCCCTAAGTGGAAATGTCCAAATTGGGCCCAAAGTGTCAATATTTTGTGTGGCCACCATTATTTTCCAGCACTGCCTTAACCCTCTTGGGCATGGAGTTCACCAGAGCTTCACAGGTTGCCACTTCTCCATGACGCTGTCGGCATTTATCATTTCACCAGCAGTTCTTGTGAACTGCTGGTGCAATGCCGCCCCCTGCAGATTTGTGGCCAATCGGCCGCTAGCAGGGGGTGTCAATCAACCCGATCGTATTTGATCGGGTTGATTTCTGTCTGCCGCCTCAGGGCAGGCGGACAAGTTATAGAGCAGCGGTCTTTAATCAGCTGTTTAAACCTGCAAAGATTTGACTTTTGAAAGACTGGACTTGCAGTGGATCCTGAGCTGTCAGTGAAGCTGTATATGGCCTGGATATCTCTGATGTGCCTGTTTTTACCTGCAATCTTGTAAGTGCAATATAACACACTGTGTTTTACTTCCTTGAATCTGGGTTGCGCTTGTGTTTTTTCCCCAGAGTTTGTTCCATTTGATGAAACAGCAGCAACTTGTTTCCTAATTCAAGCAGCACCCAGGGATAAGTCCATTGGATAATATTGTTATTGGAAAATACTGCAACTGGTCAGACATATCTACTAGCAAGTTCCTTTTGGATATCATTCTCTCAGAATTGGAGCTTTCCTTAAAGCATTATACCACATTGGTGACTATGACTCTGTTTGTCCTATTCTAATTCATGGATATTTTTTAATACATATACATGTTTTATACACACATTTTTAAAGGCTAATAGTGGTATCTACTAATATCCATGTGTGCTTCTTCTTATATATTAAGCATTATATTTATCCTATACTGTTTGATTCCTGGTTGCCTTTTCAGCGCTGTGTTTTTTGTTTGTTTTTAGGTCTTTAGACCGCTGCTTCATAACTTCTATTTCTGGAGCTTGATAAATATTTCCCTAAGTGTAAAACTTTGACCCCGCCTCTAGAACACCCTCAAAACTCATGGCAACCAACCTCCTTGGTCAGGTCTGTGAGGTTTCACAGTTCTCTTTCTTGCCATCAGGACTACTTTACTTTACATCAGACATGCATATATTCCATTATTACAAACATTCAAATAACCCATTTGGGGCTATATTATGAGTGGAACGCTATTTATTCACCCGTGCGCTAACTCCGCTAGAAGTAAGCTTTTTGTGCACGTCAAGTACCAAATGTATTACAAATTGAAAGTAAAAAGTTTTCGCTCGCACGTTAAACTGAAGCGTGCAAAAAACTAAAGTTAGAATGTTGCGAAACTCTTTAACATGTTCCCCCTAGACTTATATGGAGTGAGAAAAGTGGGAAAAAACTAACACCTAACAAGTTGTGCAAACCCGATCACATTTTATCAAGTGCGCTAACCCTACATGAAATATTAAAGTGATGGTAAAGTTGCGATGTGTGGAATAGATAGGTAGCTTGAATACAATATATATAATAAAATCGCTAAGTTTATTTTTTGAATTATTCCTAAATATTTAAATTTTCTAAATTAGTTCTAGCTCCTTACCGCTCCTTCCTCCGCCCCTTTCATTTTGGTAATCATTCCAGCATAAATCACGATTCCCCTTAAGCAATCGCATTTACTTTCAATTTGTAATACCAGTAGTAAGCCCAAAGAGTGCAAACCTCCATGATAAACCCATTGTAATCTGGCCCTTAGTGTTTAATGTCCCTTTAATGACATAACATAATGTTGTTTACAGTTGGTCCCAAATGTAAACAACATTTGGTCAAAATTAAAGTTCCATGATTCAGATAAAGCACAGAATTTAAAAAAACTTTCCATTATCAAAATTATTTTTATATGCACACTTTTTGATGTTCCAGCTCCTACTTAGCATGTGCACAGTATGAGCCCCATTTATCAAACTGCATATGCAGCTCTCTATATATTTAGATCACACAAACTGCATATTTTTTTGTGTTATGATATTTAAACCGTATAACCACATTTGTTGTGTATACTAAACTGAACCAAAACCTATAACTGTTAAACATGTGCACAGACAAGGGGAAAAAAATCATTAAAGAAAAAATTAAATCTTTGTCTAAAATAAGTTCAGTGTTGTTGAAAATTAGTTTGTTAACAAAAATCCATTCACCCGCTCTTTCCTATTGGGAAAATCTTTGGCCAGCAGAGAAGCAGCGGGAAAGGAGCTAACTAAGGTTAAATTAGTAGCTAGTGTTACTGCTACAAGCCAGCAATAGCACAATATAGATACATTTTTATTTTTTATTCTCTCTTCTTACCTTTTCTCACTATCCTCTTTTATTCTTATTCCATCTTCTTCTTCTCCCACCCTTTCTCTCCTATCTCTTTCCCACAGAGCTCTCTATGTCTAATTGTGTGTGTATAATGGCATAGCATGCAAGCAGCAAGCTGACTGAGCAGTAAATGAAAGAAATTGGACAGACGTGGATTTTTCTTACATTGCTGAGCCAAAAGTAAATCTTACATACTTGTTGGCGGACACAGGAATCTGTCAAATGAAAAGGGCATTGCTGGATTGTTATTGAATAGAGTAAATTTGAAGCCTATTTTGCCTTTCCTGCCTTTAGAGCACTAGTTTTCAAACCTATCATCAAGCCTCCCCAACAGTCCAGGTTTTCTGGATTACCTTGGATGAGAGCAGGTAAAATAGCCATGTTTACTAATCAGCTGAATGTTTCCCCTGTGCTCTAGATCAGATATCCTCAAAATGTGGCCCGTTAGGGAGGCCGGAGGACAGGTTTGAAAACCAGTGCTTTAGAGTAATGATTTTAGGTGCATGAATGAGTCAACATTTTTTCTTTTTTGTGCACGCATTTGTTAATTTGTTGACTTGTTAAAGGGACATGTTTATCCATTTGTAGCTAAATTGTGTGCTCTATTTTTTTAGTATGCACCTAAAAGGATAATTAAATGCAGTAGAATTGTATAATCAGCAAATACATAGTAAAAATTTATGTAATATCACTTTGAATTTCAAGTGAGCTGAAATTTTTTTTTTTTCTAAAAATGTTTAACATTTCTTTTGTTTGCCAGGCCCCTGTATCGTGACAGCCATCATCAATTCACACAACTCATATACGTATGCACTGTGAGATCTTGCACATGCTCAGTAGTCGCTGGTGCCTCAGAAATTGTGCATATATAAAAACTAAGCATAAATTGATAATATAAGTAAAATGGAAGTTTATTTTTTTTAATTGTGTGCTCTGTCTGAATAATGAAAGAAAAAAATTGGCATTGGTCTCTCTTTAATGTAAAAAAAAAAAAAATGGGTTAATTTTAGTCATTACCTCCTTTAGAATAATGGTTTTAACCACATAAACCTTTCTTTCTTTAACCACATAAGCCTTTCTTTCTTTAACCACATAAACCCTGTAACGTGACAGCCATCATCAATTCTCACAACTCATATACGTATGCACTGTGAGATCTTGCACATGTTTAGTAGTAGCTGGGGACTCAGAAATTGTGCATATAAAAACTATGCACAAATTGATAATATAAGTAAAATGGAAGTTATTTCTTAATGCTCTGTCTGAATAATGAAAGAACAAAGTTGACATTAGTATTAAAGTGCATGTAAAGTCAACCAAACATCTCTACATCAAAGTATATAATGGCACAAATAAACCCTAGTCTCATTCATCATATTTTCGCAATATGTAAATTAAAGTAAATATATCTAATTTTAAGAACAATTATTACCGCCGATTCCTCCGCCTGTATTTTTGGTCCCACTCTTCGTTTTTGATTGACACTTCTCTGTCTGCTTGTTATTTTCTTCCCCGGGGCGTCAGGATCGTTGTTCGTCACGTCACTTTGTTTACATGCGCATGCGTGAGCTACCCGATGACGTTGCATACTCCATGGACTATACGGACGGAGATTAAACGCATGCGCAATGTGAACTGAGGAGCAGTGCTTTACACAGTTTCGGTCGCTATACGCATGCACGTTTTCTACAGAATTGTTGTATCGCATGCGCAAATGTCGGCCCTGCTCGTGAACGAGCATCAAACAAACATCACGTTGTAGGCGTGAAATAGTATAATGAGGGATAGGATATCGGGCAGCAAACCAGGAAGAAGACGGTTGGGAGGAGTTGAGTGCTTCCAACGTAGATAAGTAAAACATTGAATAAAATTATATTGCTATGTTTTATTTATCTTATATTAATGCGGTTTAAGTATTAACAACATTGTGAGCAAGTAGGTTTAATCTGAACTAAAAAAAATTACAATCACTTTAATTTTAGCCATTTCCCCTTTAGAATAATAGTTTTAACCAGATAAATGAGTCAACAATTTTATTTCTGTTGCAGCAGGCATTTTTTCATTTGTTGACTTATTAACCCTTTAAGGACACAGCTTTCAGTTTGCTCAATTGTTTTATGACGGAAAAATTCCGTCATATGTCCTTAGAGGTTAAAGGATCATCTTGTTTATCACATTTTTGACAGATAAAAAAGAAAGAAATAAAAATAAAGAAATCTTTTCAGCATTTGTCTGAAAATGATGCATGTCCGATAACTATCAGAGTGGCTATAAGTGCATAATTATTTAAAAAAAGCAATGAGAGATATTACACAGCTGGTTGCAGGTCTATAACTGTATATAACAAAAAAATAAATACTTCTGCAAAAGTAATGAACTAGTTGAAGGTAAAGGTAGAAAATCTATTAACCTAAAATTAAACTAAAATAAAAAATTTTTTTAAGTAAAAACAGTGAGGCTTTTCTGAATCTTTTGTACAACAAAAGCCATGTCTGGATTTCACAGGTTAATACATTTTCCATCCTAAAACCTGCATAGCATTTTAGGAATGTATGAAAAGTGGGATAACTGTTTACACATGGGGCACAAGAACTGCACACTGCAAGATGTAATGTTATTTTTAACAATAAATATACATAGGACTAGATTACAAGTGGAGCGCTAAATTATCACTCGCTATAATTAACCAGCCATTACAAGAGGCTGGTTATTACTACCGCAAGCTCAGATCTCAGAGGTCAGTTCTCTGGTTAATTTTCTAAAAGTGTTCCAAATGCCCTAATAATAGAGAGCATTATAGTTTGTTTGTTTTTTTAAATTAAAAATAACAACTGCACTAGGCAGTTTTGGGTGTCTAAAGTTGGGAGTGGGGTGTTAGAAAAAAACGGCACTGAAAAGTGCATTTACATTGTGGTCCATGGGAATTGTGTGTTTCCGGTAAATATATATGTATATCGATACCCACATTAACACATAAATATATATGCATATAGTCATTTACCTATATATTTAAAAATTTGCTGCCATCGCAGCGCTACTTACCCCCTTTGCTGCGTGAGGTTCTGATGCTGTCTCTGATGGCATCAGAACGAGGCTCCCATTAGAGCCTATGGAAGTGCTCTCTCGTGGGAGCAATGCTTCCCAACAATGCGAACGCGAGCGCGCGTTCACATTGCTGTTAACTTGTAACACCAGTGCACATTAGTGTGCTCTTTATTACACAGTGGAGCGCAAATATCTCTTTCATGAAAGCAATATTTAGAGCTCCACTTGTAATCTGGCCCATAGGGTTTTAAATATTACAGCCTAAACATAATTGCATACTTTTTACAATGCAAAATGATTCTACTCATAATAACAATTAGCAAATGCATTTTCTTGATCATACAGTTGATAAAATATTATTTAGAAAATATACAGAGAAAGACACTTACGAATATGATGTTGGGCTAAGCACTTATTGATTCTCTTTCATTTTGCAATAGAAAAAGAGGACCTTAGTTTTTGTTAACAAATATAGAAATGACATTTGTTAACAATTACCTACAACAAAACTCCCCAATGATTGTTTGTCTTTTTAAAGAGAATTTGAAGAATAAATATACTGGCTGCTGTAGTGGTCCTTGGCAAATGCAAAGTGACTGCACTTGATTAATTTCTATTGGGAAGTATAAAAATATCTTTTGATTTGTCAGCGTGCGTCAGAAGCCTTTTTTTTTTATTATGCTATTTTGTGTATATGTGTCTCAATGTGTGTGTGTATGTGAGGACTTATAGGTCTATAATGATTCAAAAGTACACATGTGCCAATGCTTAAGTTGGAAGATTCGTCCATAGGATCAAGTGGAAGCTGACTGGCTAAAATATATACACGTGCTTATAACACAAACATGTACACCCACAAACTTACCACTCACAAACGTACCACACACACCTAAAAGCACACAAACATACACACATGTACCACATAGACACACTCAATAGCACACATAAACTACACACACACATTTATCACATGCACATACATGTATCACAGAAATATACATGTTAACACGTACAAGGTCATTATAAAGTTATTGTGCAGTTTCAACTATTCATAACTTCTGTTCTATAGATGAAATCAATCTGTAATAATATGTCAAAAAGGTAATTTATTCAAGTTTTTGTACATATTGACAGTGATAAATATAAATTAATTCATTGTAACCAATCCAATTTTCTTCTTTTTATCTGGAGAGTCAAGTCGATGCTTGGGAAAATGGTTTCAACTGGAGACAAAGTACATTGTATCTTGTGTTTTGCCAAGTTCAGTCTGTAGCTTTAGAACAATGAAGATTTACAACACATTACAACGAAGATGCACCTTTCAGGAATTCAGTAGTTAAGGGGATAAAGAAGTTTAAAGAAACAGGTTTAATTAATGACAAATCATGTTCTGGAAGGCTAGGCACAAGTACTCTGCTAGCCCATAAAAGTCAATAAAATAGGCTTGTTTGCAACTAAGCATTCCAGAATAATCAGAGTGAAAGATGTATACAATTTAACTACATAAACAAGCTTTTAAGAGTCAAGCCCACCAAATGTTGCTGGAAGAGAATTATATAAGCAGATTGACTGGAAGAAGTAGACCAATCCCTTGGCCAACATACTCACCAGATTTGACCTCATTAAATGTTTTTCTATGGAGATATTAAAACTATTAAGTGGATAGAAAAGTCAAAATTAAACTTGCATGATTCAGATAGAGCATGTCATTTTAAGATACTTTTAAATTCACATCTATTTTCAAATGTGCTTTGTTATCTTGGTATCCATTGTTGACAAAGAATACGCACATATCCTACAATAGTGGGAGCTAGCTGCTGATTGGTGCCTGCACACATTTGTCTAATGTGATTGGCTTACTAGATGTGTTCACATAGCTGCCAGTTGTGCAGTGCTGTTCCTTCAGCAATGGATCGCAAGAGAATGAAGCAAATTTGAGAATAGAAGTAAATTGGAAAGTTGTTTAAAATTGTATATTCTATCCAAATCATGAAATAAAATGTTGGGGTTTCTTATCCCTTTAATTATTAAACCAATCCTGGTTTCTTAGATGAACTTCATACTAGAATAAGTAGAAAGAGAAGGGGGCGCCTACGGCAGTCTGGTCTGGGTCTAAGATTCGTTCCTTAAAAACATATAAATACGATATTACAGATAAATAAAAATAAGAATAATATCAATCAATAAATACTATTATATCAATAAATATAAGAGATGATGCAACTGAATTGTTATATATGAGTATAAATAAATATTTTTTACAAACAAACAGTAGATAAAGACACCGGTGTCAAGAACAGTCGATAAAACATATTATATTGATCAATATGTAAATAAATGGATATATTAAAAAGTCTGATGATAATGTGTTTCAGAAATACTGAATGGATGCCACAAACACAGTTGGTTGGTTACAAAAATGACCAATAGTTACGGCATAGATAGAAGCATCATCCATATATAGTAAGTGCAAATAGTTTGAATGACTCCTTAATCGTATTTAATATTAAGCTGTTTACTTCGTCGTGTACTGTTTAATCAGGCAAGATATTTTGCAAAGTACCTTTCTCCAATTGTAATACTCTTACTGTGTGACCGCGTCTCTTGCAGCGTCTTTGCTTCGAGCTGTGTATAGGGCTATTCCAACACTTCCATGGTCACCTGGACCTTTCTGGCCAGTGATTGGATAAATAGTATACACACTGTTAAGATTGGCTCCAAATTGAAACTTCAGCTCCTACCGCTATTCCACAAACGTCCTCCGCCCACTTAATGGGTCACCTGCAGGGTAGATGCAGCGGTCCTAGGAGTACTCTGCTTTACAAACACATCCTCAGTATGTGCTATTGGATATCATCTACCCTTTTCGGCTCGTAGAAAGCCTTTGTCAAGATGTCCAATAGCCTGCTGATAGTCCTTTTATGGAGTATTAGTTTAGCCCCTTCTTGTTACAGTCTAACTGCATATTAGTTCGAAGAAAACATACCAATAAACCTATTATTAGATGTCTACATTTTGGGAAATAGCTTAATACATAATGGACATAACATTTTGTGATAAAATTCAAATATAAAATATGCAGCAACATAAAGTTTAACTTTCCTGATCATGGTTAAAATTTATAATATCCTGCTGATGAACCTTTTACGGAGTGTTATTTTAGCGAAGTATTTTTTAAACCCCTTCTTGTTACAGTCTAACTTCATATTAGTTAGTTTGATGAAAACATACCAATAAACCTATTATAAGATCTGTATAGTTATTGGAAATAAATTAATACATATTAGATATAGAATAATTTAATAAAACTCAAATAAAAGGAATAAATAGATCAATAAAAAAGCATCAACCTGGAAATTAACTTTCCTAATCGTAATTAAAATTTATATACATAGGGCTCTATTTAACAAGCTCCGTATGGAGCTTGATGGCCCCTGTTTCTGGCGAGTCTTCAGACTCGCCAGAAACAGCAGTTATGAAGCAGCGGTCACAAAGACCGCTGCTCCATAACCTGTCCGCCTGCTCTGAGCAGGCGGACACACATCGCCACAATACAACTCGATCAAGTACGATCGGGTTGATTGACACCCCCCTGCTGGCGGCCCATTGGCCGCGAGTCTGCAGGGGGCGACGTTGCACGCCGTATTCAGCGAGGTCTGGCGGACCTGATCCGCAGTGTCGGATCAGGTCCGCCAGACCTTGATAAATATGCCCCATAGAATGAATAATGGTTAAGGGATAAATTGTAGGAGAAAGAAATGAATCAGTCATAATGTAGCAGTATTTATAATCTGATTGTCAATTATTTACTTCAATATAAACCCACCAGTGAACATATTACTAGATCTATACAGATTTGGAAAATTGTTTGATGCTGGATCGGTAATACTTTAGAAACATGAAAAGCATTACAGATAAAAATAAAGATAAACAATCATGGCCTCTATGTATATACAGTATATATATACACGTATATATATATATACAGTATATATATATATATATATATATATATATATATATATATATATATATATAAAATGCAAAGGTTTGTACTAGAATACCTAGGGGCCGATTTATCAAGTGTCATGTCTGCCCGACATCGCTGAATGCCGACAGCATACGGCATTTAACATTGCACAAGCATTTTTGGTGAAATGCTTGTGCAATGCCACCCCCTGCAAATTTGCGGCCAATTGCTGTCCGCCGCCTCAAGGGAGGCGGATGAGTTAAGGAGCAGTGGACTTAAGACAGCTGCATTCGCATCTACATAAATTTACCCCCCAGTGTGATTAATGACATCACTGAAAACCAAGTGAAAAACATGTTTGTACAATTTCAGGAAGGTATCTAATGTTTTATCAATAATCATGATGGACATGCTGAGGCTTAACATTTAAAAAATAATTTAATTCCTATTACAGTTTCTCACTAAATATACTTTTTAGATGTCTCAATGAAAATGTATACGCTAGGTTCCCTCCTCACAAAATAACAAAATAATAATGTTGTTAAAATAAGAGTTCTTTGGGAACATGAAGCAGCCATTTTGCCAGTTGACCTTGCATGCAGCCTTTTTTAAGTATTTAATTCCTTTTAAGACACCATTGGAAACAATAATTTCTCTGCATCATGGCATTTGAGTAGAATTTAAACTCTGGCATAAACAGAATGATTTACGTTAGCTATTTAATTTATTAATATCCATAGCCTTAAATTCTAAATGAACAGAATATTATTGTACAGTTGAATTTGATGATCATGAAATGGTTTTGCAAGAAGATCAGGCGGACACTTTGTTCCATTATCCACTTCTATGATTCTCATATTTAATTTATGAATAATTTTAGTTAATATTTTTATTTCCACTCTTTGCTATAAGTTCTTTAAGGGGATAATAAAATCAAGTTATTATTTGAAGTAAAAATAATTGATCTTATGTTTTGAAATCCTTTCTTATTTTTCAGCACAAGTAAAACTCTGTCTTACTTCACAATTTCAGAATAATTTCTCTTTGATTTTCTATTCATTTTTGTGAAGAAAATCAAACATAAATCACACTGTGATGCAATTGGTTTAAAAAAATAATAATAATCTAAAAAGACAGGTCAAGGAAATAGAGATTTGTTATGTTTATTGTACTAAAATTTGAAACCAATTTGTCAAGTGAATACTGTCAGCACTAAAAGCTTTGCAGTTTCTTATTACATTTTAGGACTTTCAGAAACAAACATGCCTTTTTTCATTATTAATTTTTGTTTGTTTAAGTTTTGATTATGTGTTTCTAAATGATAGAATGAAGACAAGGAATTCAACAGTATATGGTAAATATTATAGTAATCTATCCATTGAAAATGTTATGTCATAAAAAATCTATTTTGCAACTAAGGGTTTGATTACAAATGAGCTTGGGTTATTTTTTGCACTCTGCGATTCGTGCTCATATTACGAGTTGAAAGTAAAAAGTTTGCTCTCTCAAGTAAAGTTGAGTTAACAAATAGACTTTGAGAAGTATCAAACGCAAATTGCATTCCACTTGAAAAAAAAAAAACATCCACAAGTCACGCAAACACAATTGGGATTATATAAAAGTGCAATATAAGAAGATAATATTGCATATTTCATAATCCAATGTTCTACTCATAGCAGAATACAATCTATTTATTCTTAAAGAGATATTTAAATATATATCTGATGGATGTTTGCACAAATATATATATATATATATATATATATATACATACTATATATATATATATATATACAATATATATATACATACATATATATATACTGTATATATATATATATATATATATATATATATATATATATATATATATATATATATATATATATATATGTATATAGGAATATCTATTTAAAAATACATAGAACATATTCCCCTGTGTGAAAAATATTGCAATGTGAAATATTTACAGTAAATACACAGTATATCACTTTCTTAAATATGAATATTACATAAATATGATCTTTCATGTTTTCATCTATTTGACTGCAAAGGGTTTCAATGCACAGATATAAATAAGCAGGCAACCTATGATTTAAATGGAACTAGACTTAGCAAAACAGAGAAGGAAAGGGATTTGAGAGTATTAATAGATAACAAGCTAAAGATGGGCGCACAATGCAGGACAGTGACTTCTAAGGGTAATAAGATACTACCATGTAATAAAAGAGGCATTGATGCAAGGGAGGAAAGCATAATTCTGTCACTAAAGAAATCCCTGGTAAGACCTCACCTTGAGTATGGAGTGCAGTTCTGGGGAATGATCTCATTCAATCACATCGCGATTCATTCAAACTTAAAACATATATGATCCTTAAAAACGTATGTGGCCAAATAAAAAAGAGTCTCCTTAAAAATGCAGTTCTACAACAATATTGTTACCATCAGAATTCAACATATACCATAAAAACTGTTGTTCACTTTTAAAATGGATTACCAATAGACCTTTAGTCCTTTGTAGAATAGTATCTCTGTGCTTATAACGGTCTCACAAAGCTTTGTATTATATTATTTGTTCGTACCTGAATCCGGTTATTATCGGTCTTATGTGTATTATCCTTTGTATGTAATACTCACTTGATTGGTCCAGTCTTAGATGTTACAACTTGGCGTCCTTGCATCGTTTTATCCTCCGACTCACCCCAATCACGTGGTCTGAATGTGTCAGCTCACAGGGATTTCTTTGTCTATAGGTCTCAGGAAACCTGGAGCAGGTAACGTTTTAGATGGTTGCATGCAAACGATAGCTCTCCACTCGAGAATCTAGCCCCTAGTGAGCTCTAGCTGCTGATTGGTGCCTGCACACATTTGTCTCTTGTGATTGACTAACTAGATCTGTTCATCTAGCTGCCAGAAGTGCAATACTGTTTTTTTTCAGCAAAACATAACGAGGATGAAGCAAATTTGATAATAGAAGTAAATTGGAAAGTTTTTTAAAATTGTATGTTCTATCCAAATCATGAAATACATGTTTAGGGTTTCCTGTCGCTTTAAGTTTAATTTTGACATTACTGTCCCGGTAATTGTTGACATTGACTATAGGCTTGTGTATTTGCTTCATTATGAATGCATATTCGTAACGAAAATAGGGATATTCTTTTTACAAAACAAATTTCTGAACAAATGCATTAAAAATGTAAAGAAAATGAATATTTTAGCATACAATAAATTATCTTTTTAAGGTAAAATACCTATAGCACAATGGAGAGCCATGTTAATTACGAGCCTTCTTCACAGTGCCCAGGTCTGTACTAATAGGAGGCTAAGCACAGCGGGTCCCAGAGCCTGCGCTAAATTATAAGGTCCTTTAGTTTTGGCACTGGAATACACCACGCTGAGCCTGCTATTAGCACAGCCCTGGGCTTTGTTAAGAATGCTCAGGATTAGCGCTGCTCTCCCGAGTTGTATAGGTAAGTATATGGGGTAGATTTACCAAAGGTAGAATGGACATGATTCGCTGTAACGAGTCATGTCCGCTCAACCTTGCTAAATTCCAAAAACTTACGCTGTCTGCATTTAACATTGCGAAAGCATTTCTAGTTAAATCGACCCCTAAGGCTACAGGGGGACTTTTTCACCTGTAGCAAAGGAACATTTACATTCAATTTCACTTTAAACAAAACAAATACCAGATAGTGCAAGTGCAGCCGACAAATATATACGTATAAAATTATTTTTTTTCCAAATATTTGTTCCGAAAGATTAATCTGAAACGAATATTTCGCTGCTGCACATGTCTAATACAAATGACTTCACTTCATTATCAAAGATGGTTATCAAAATGCTTTATTCAATGAAATCTCAGATGTTCCTTTGTCTATTTTTTGCTAAATAAGTTTTAGGAATTAATTTCTTACAAAAAGGAATAAATTGTTAACAAATCAGTAATGTTATTTCTAAGCATATATTAGTGTTTAGTTAGAAAATTCTAACTGTTTGATTATCCATAGTTTAGGAGGTCTTTTATGAACGCAGAAGAAGTTTTGAATAGTGAAATATTTGAATATTTTTAAAGTAGATGAAACATCTTAATACAAAGAGCCCACTGTATAAATACTGCTGTGCGATTTCCTGTGTTGCCAGTACATACCCAGTAGGAGAGTTTTCTAGATAATGGAAAATGTTACAAAGATGCTGAGCTTGGAAATTCTAAAAGGGGTCCTTGAAACCTTATAGCTCTCTTGGCAATTTTTCTAATGTTTTCCAAAATGCAGTTCATTTTTACACAATCATGACTATACTGATATACACACTTCTTTGTAAAATGATTTCTCTTTTATATGTACTGCACATCTAAGAATGTGTGATAGAATAAAGAAAAGGTATTATTCAAAAAATAGTTGTTCTTCAATGATTTGGTTATGGCTAAGATTGCCCTGATTCATATGTATTTTAAGAGAATATTCACCACTAAATTATATACATTTTATTCTGGAAATTAACAAAACAGTTTAGTATTAATTGTAATGTGAATTCTTAAAGGGATACTTAACCATAAAAATGTCTTTAATTATTCAGATAGAGCATGCCATTTTAAGCAACTTTCTAATTTATTCCTATTATCAATTTTTCTTCTTTCTCTTGCTATATTTAAAAATTTTTAAATTTTCTTCCATTATCAAATCTTGCACAATCTTCTTATATGCACATGTTTTGAGGCACCAGCTCCTACTGAGCATGTGCACAAGCTCAAAGGGTATACGTAAACTAGTCTGTGATTGGCTGATGTCTGTCACGTGATACAGGGAGCTGGGAAATGGAAGAAAAACTAAATTTGCCAGAAAAAAAAATCTGCCGTTTGTTTGTGAAATTCAGTGTGAGTGTTATTGCATTGTCTTTTTGTTATGCACTTGTTAAGTATGCATTTCTACTGTATTTAGCGGTCCTTCAAAAGTAGAGCTCATGTTTGTCTATGACACTCATGAGACCTTCCTTTGAGCTTTAGGCAAGTGAGAACAGAAAAGGGTTAATAGCACTGGAGTGATCTGCGTGATAAGGGATTAGCATAAATAATCGGAGATCTGAGTTAGGACGAATGTACCCGTGTTAATGTGTACGGGGACATACCCTCTTTAATGAGTAGTCTTTTTGATCAGCTCTATGGAGTCACAATTACTTAGATGCACACAAATTAGAAAACATAGTTGTGATATTGTCCTTTGTTTAGTGCAATGAGTCAGTCTGAAAGAAATGTGTAAGAAATTCTTTGGGCAACGTTTCCCAATCTTTACTCTTACTCATCAGAGCCATTGCTTTGACTCAGATAGCACAACAGCTGCTGCTAAAAAGATTAATATTTTGGGGCCCATTTTAAAGTCTTGTATTGGAAAAGAAAAAAAAACTATGGGTAAACACATAAATTTGAAGCATTATTAAATAATTTCAGTTGATCTCCTAGTCTATAAATTAAGGTCTTCTTATGTCATTCTTAGTCTGTTTTATTTATAGCCATTTTATTTTGTGTTTTATATCTATCTATTTACATTTTTTGCATTTACAATTAGAAAGCACGTTAATAACTAATCAATTGACTAGTATCAGCTAGTGCCAAAATACTGTGAATTTAATTATACATCTTTTTCATCTGTTTCACTAAACCAATAGGTTACGGAAATATTAAAATATACACTGCCACTCGTCCTTTCTTTGTAGTGCTGCAAAATATTCCATGTTCTTAAAACTATTTACGATAATTCTTTGTTGTTCTTTAGGCAGAGTCTTTAATTAAAGAGATCACTTTTCCATAAATATCTCTAGGCTATTATTTATATCCATCAACTCATCCATTTTTCCTATGTTTATCTGTTGTCTAGCTGTAAAAAACTGCCAAAATTCAGTGAGATAAGAAGCAGCCTTCAAGGGCTTTATCAATTAGCATATGAGACTATTTAGGTTTAGCTTTCAACAAAGATTACTAAGAGAACAAAGCAATTTGGTTATAAAAGTAAATTGGAAAGTTGATTAAAATTGTATGCCCTATCTGAATCTTAAAAAGATTAATTTTGACTTGATTGTCCCTTTAATTATTGCTATTGTTCTGTTTAAATGCAATGATCAGTTACATTAATTAATATGAACAGTTAAGAATAATGTTATGCAATGTCTTGATATAGTCACTGGTAGTTACTATTTGTATTATGGTACATTCCTGTATCAGTTGATACCTAGGGGCCGATTTATCAATGTCTGTCCAACATGATGCGCAGTAGCGTGTTGCTGAATGCCGACAACATACACTGTCGGCATTTAACCTTGCACAAGCTGTACTGGTGAACTGCTTGTGCAATGCAGCCCCCTGCAGATTTGCGGCCAATCGGGGGGTGTCAATCAACCCAATCGTATAGGATCGGACGAATTGCAGACCGCAGCCTCAGAGACAGCGGACCAGTTATGGAGCAGTAATCTTAAGACCACTGCTTCATAACTGCTGTTTCCGGCGAGCCAGAAGGCTCGCGCAGAAACAGGGACATCAGGGGCCATTCAGCCCTTGATAAATTGGCCAATAGGATTTCAGTTGCTCTCATCCTATTGGCTGTTTTGAACAGCCAATAGGATTTTATAAGCTCTCATCCTATTGGCTGATTTGAATTTGAAGAATCAAATCAGCCAATAGGAATGCAAGGTATGGCATTTTAAAATGGGTACCTTGCATTCAACTTCAGTGTACGGCTGTGATCGTATGAAGAGGACTCTCCACGCAGGATGTCATCGCCGTCCAAGATAGCTCCGCTTCGCACCACAGGGATGAAGATAGAAGACGTCCCCGAGATGAATGAAGGTATCTCCGCCTGGCTGAATATTTCTCGCCGCCTGGATGAGAATGGATGACCGGAGTAGATTTTATGGGGTTAGTGTTAGGTTTATTTTTTATTTTTTGGGATAATTTTTTTTTTTAGATTAGAGTTCTTTTGGGCACTTTAAAAGAGCTGAATGCCATTTTAAGGGCAGTGTAAAAGAGCTGCATGCACTTTTAAGGGCAATGCCCGTACAAATACCCCTTTAGGGGCAATGGGTAACTTAGGTTTTACTAATGAAAGGTATACCAAAGTGCCAACTTCACAAAGGCTGGGTCTGGCCCAATAACAATAATGTCAAGTAATTACAATAAACATTTTATTAAACAAGTTAAAAAGTTAAAAACATGGATCCATGTATAAACGGTCAAATTTATACAACAATAGTAGCTAAATGAAATGTTAAAACAGATAATAATATAGACAAACAATTGCTTCTAAAGATGTTAATCAGTAACAAATTGCAAAATATGTTAGTTCCATAAGGGTGAATATAGCTCTCAATGGAACTTTTAACTATGTATTTAACACATAGGTGAAATCAAGTGGGATATTATAAATTGATTACATTTATAAACGATATACAAAAAAGTGAATGTGTTGTGTGAAAAATTATGTGAAAAATGTGTGATCTTCAAAAAATGGTGAATTGAGAACAAAAACAAAAAAATAATTAAAATTCAAAAATTTCCACAAGACCAAATATCAAAGGTTGATGTGATGTGTTCAAATTGTAAATTATCCAAAACTTTAGATGTATATAGTCAATAAACCAATATATGCTGTATGTCCCTTTAAGAAGAATCCAAATGTTTAAAAGATTGTGAGTCCTAAAAAGCAATAATAGTTGTAATAGTTATCCCAATGTTAATAATACTGAGTGTCAATGTCAATGCCTATTAGCTGTATTCAAACCAAATTCTATCTTCTTGGCAAATGTTTGTAACAATCCCTGGGTAATCCTTCTGTAAAAGAAAGATAAAATAGTGTAGATTGTTTTAAAATCAATAAATATATGAAAATATGCTTACCAGTCGACGCGTTTCGGTCATAGAAAGACCTTTATCAAGACAGTTTTTTTGGTGTTAGTAATGGTCCTTTTATACCAAACTGAATGCTGGCAATGCAATTATGGAACCGGAAGTGGTTCTCAAGCACTTCCGGTTTTGCTAACAGTTAAAAATATAATTGTAAATACATTTAAAACATATTTAGGTAGTATATTAAAATCTTTATATCAGACATTATCCATATCTTCTCAACTTTATACAAGTGTTATAATACGATAGTCTAAGTGTAAAAAATATCATAGTCTAAGTATAAAAAATCAGAGCACGAGTACAGACCCAGCCTTTTTGGTCATAGCTCTGTTACATATTGTTAACTTTTAATTTTAGATTTGTTTTCTTCATTAGCCCAATATATCAGCATGATCTGATCGCAAAAGAGTATATTCTCAACTGCAAGTTTCGGCTGCATCTATTGGGTATGACCTCATCGGAGGCTTGGTATAGAGTGTGATTCCTATTGGGTAAGGTCAGGGGTGTGTGTTGGAAACTCAGTTTCATTGGATGGTTATAAGGAAGTAAGCTGATTTTCGGCTGCATCTATTGGGTGTGACCTCTTCAGAGACTTGGAATAGAGTGTGATTCCTATTGGGTAAGATCAGAGGTATGTGTTGGAAACTCAGTTTCAATGGATGGTTATAAGGAAGTAGCTTGAGGATTTTCTATCTGTCATAATAAAGCCAATTTAGGATATATGTTAAGGTGTCAGTTTTCTGATAGATGACAGCTTATGATTAATGCTCGAAATTCAGTTTGAAAATCTAATTAACGATCCCAGAGGACAAAGAAGAAATATTTCACATAAAAGACAAATTTGTTAGTTTCGTCTGGTATTTGTTACACAATCTCGGCGTTTTCTTATTAAACGATTCTGTGTTAATAATGCTAAAAAAGTGTATGACAATGCTTTATATCCTTATTGTCTAATTTTAATTGGTATATTGGCTATATTATTATCTGTTTTAACATTTAATTTAGCTACTATTGTTGTATAAATTTGACCGTTTATACATGGATCCATGTTTTTAACTTTTTAACTTGTTTAATAAAATGTTTATTGTAATTACTTGACATTATTGTTATTGGTCCAAACCCAGCCTTCGTGAAGTTGGCGCTTTGGTATACCTTTCATTAGTTCTACCATTCCGTATTTGACAACTAGGTGTCAATATATCAAAGCTAAAGGTCTCTTTTCTAGTAGGCGCTAGATGTACACCACTGTTAGTAACTTAGGTTTTATTTAGACTTAGGTTTTTTTATTTTGGGGGGTTGGTTGGGTTTTACTGTTGGGAGGACTTTGAATTTTGTTCTAGGTAAAAGAGCTGTTTAAGTTAGGGCAATGCCCTACAAAAGGCACAAAATGCCCTTTTAAGTGCTATTGGTAGTTTATTGTAGGTTAGAGGGTGTTTTTTTTTAGGGCTATTAGATTAGGTGTAATATTTATTATTTTTGATAATTTTGTTTATTATTTTTGGTGATCTCAGTGTTTTTTTATTTTCTGTAATTTTAGTGTTTTTTGTAATCTTATTTTTTTATTTTTTTCGTAGTGATAGTTTTTTTTAAAATTTGTAATGTTAGTTTTTTTTATTTTTTTGTTTATTTTATTTAGTTAAACTAGTAATGTTAGTTTAATTTATAGTTTAATCATAGTTTTTTTTTTTATTTCACAGGTAAGTTTATATTTATTTAAAGATAGTTATATTGTAATTTTAATTTAAAGGCTTAATAGTTTAATTTAGTGTTTTGTGATGTGGGGGGATGGCAGTATAGGGTTAATAGGTTTAGTTAATTAGTTACTATGTGGGGGTGGCGGTTTAGGGGTTAATATATTTAAATAGTGTTGGGCTTAATAATTTTATTTAGTGTCGGCGATGTCAGGGAGCGGCGGATTAGGGGTTAATAATTTTATTTACTGTCAGTGATGTTGGGGGCTGCGGATTAGGGGTGTTTAGACTTAGGGTTTATGTTAGGTTTAAACATAACTTCTTTTCCCCATAGACATCAATGGGGTTGCGTTACTGTGATCTACATTCCGCGATCGCAGGTGTTAGTTTTTTTTCTAACACTTTCTCCCCATTGATGTCTATGGGGGAAAGTGTTCACCAGCACGTAAACTCAGCCCTTGGCTTTTTTTGCGGTATGGAGATTAACGCACCATAACGCACAGCACAAGGAGGCTTTTCATTAACTCGTAATGGCATCGCTATGAAAAGTGCAATAACGCAATTTTTTTGGCGTTATTTTCACACCCTGTTTAGCGCAAATCTCGTAATCTAGGTGATAATGAAGATGGTTTATTTGACCAAATTGTGGGTATAGCCTTATGAAACACTTTGGTGGCAAAAGTCTTGAGAATATTTCAACTCCTCATCTCTGAAACATGCACTAGTCACACCTATCCTCAAGAAAACATCTCTTGATCCAACCTCCCCATCCAACTACCACCCTTTTTCCCTACTCCCTCTTGCTTCAAAGGTTCTCAAAAAGCTAGTATATGCATGCCTATCCCATTTCCTTACATTAACCTCCCTCCTTGACCCACTGCAATCTGGATTTCGTCCCCATCACTCCACAGAGACAGCAATCGTTAAGGTTACCAAGATCTACTTACTGCAAAATCAAAAGGCCACTTCTCTCTGCTTATCCTCCTTGATCTGTCCGCAGCCTTTGATACTGTCGACCACCCTCTTTTGCTGCAAACCCTCCAACCCTCCAAGGCATTTGTGACACAGCTCTCTCGTGGTTTTCTTCCTACCTGTCAAACCGTACCTTTAGTGTAGCATTCTCTGGGGCCTCCTCTGCCCCGTCACCACTTTCTGTTGGGGGTACCACAAGGCTCTGTCCTCGGGTCCCCTTCCCTTCTCAATCTACACATCATCATTAGGTTCTCTTATAAAGTCCCATGGGTTCCAATATCGAGGCCTATGTATCAAAGGTCTTGCGGACCTGATCCGACAGTGCGGATCAGGTCTGCAAGACCTCACTGAATGTGGAGAGCAATACGCTCTCCGTATTCATCATTGCACCAGCAGCTCACAAGAGCTGCTGGTGCAACTCCGCCCCCTGCAGACTCACGGCCAATCGGCCGCCAGCAGGTGTCAATCAACCTGATCGTACTTGATCGGGTTGAATTGTGGCTATTCCTGTCCGCATGCTCAGGGTCTTTAGACCGCTGCTTCATAACTGCTGTTTCTGGCGAGTCTGAAGACTCGCCAGAAACACGGGCCCACAAGCTCTATACAGAGCTTGATAAATGGTCCTCATCATTTTTATGCCAATGACACCCAAATCTACTTCACTGCACCAGACCTATCTCCTTCCTTGCTAACCCGTGTCACTAACTGTCTTTCTCCCATCTCTTCTTGGATGTCCTCTCACTACCTCAAGCTAAATCTCTCCTAAACTGAGCTCTTTATTTTCCCCCTTCTTCCAAAATCTCCACCCCCAACCTCTCTATAACTGTTGACAACTCCATCATTACCCCTACCCCGCATGCCCGATGTCTTGGGGTCACACTTGACTCAAATCTTTCTTTCACTCCTCACATTCTCTCAAATCTTTCTTTCACTCCTCACATTCAGTCCTTGGCTAAATCCTGCTGCTTCCACCTTAAAAAAATCTAAAAAAATTAGACATTTCCTTACACAAGACACAACTAAGATTTAAATCCACTCTCTCATCCTTTCCCGCCTCAATTACTGCAACTGGTCTCCAAAGCTGCCGCCAAGCTCCTTTACAATCCATAATGAATTCCTCTGCCAGGCTCATCTTCCTTACACCTCGCTCTTCATCTGCTGCACCTCTTTGCCAATCCCTTCACTGGCTTCCTCTTGCCTCCAGGATTAAACACAAAATTCTCATGCTGACATACAAAACCCTCAACTGCACTGATCCCCCCTATATCTCAGACCTTGTCTCCAGATACTCTCCCTCCCATCCCCTTCGCTCTGCTCATGACCTCCTACTCTTCTACTCTCTTGTTACCTCCTCACACTCCCATTTACAGGACTTCTCCAGACTGGCTCCCATCTTGTGGAACTCTCTGCCTCACTCCACAAGACTCTCCCCCTAGTTTTGAAAGCTTCAAGCGTTCCCTAAAGACTCTAGTTTTGTCAATCACATATTGGTATTTTCTGAATATTTTTTGAGCAAGAGTTCTTATGTCTTCTTAGCTGACGGTGTTCATCTTATACTGAAGCCTGCTATCTCTGATTTAGAGTTGTAAAATGGTTTACACAGGGCAATGGAGATGGATTAAAAGAATCTTTATGAATCTGGATGATGGAGCTATAATCTCAAGTCTATAATGGAGAGCACATTACCTGATGAAAATTTGTTAGGTGGATGTTTAGTTAGGTTTGTGATGTTTTTATTGGCTGCTTGGTATACTATTTTGTAGGCAAATGCATAGGAGATACCTCACTGAGCCTAACTGACTGGTAGTAGCAGTGTGACCAATGAAATAGGGAGAGTGTGGCATCACCCAAAATCCTTTACACATGATGCATAATAAGGCTTGTGTATTTTTATAATTTTTTTTAAATTTGAGTAGTATATACTATTAAATTAAAGGGACAGTATACACCAATTTTCATTTAACTACATGTAATAGACACTACTATAAATAAGTATATGCACAGATACTGATATACAAATCTAGTATAAAACCTTTGAAAAACGTGCTTAGAAGCTCCCAATTTAGCACTGTTGTCAGGCTGGGACACCAACTGAAAGGGACTGAGAGCAGACCCCTCCCTTACAAATGAAAAGAACCATTATATAAACAGAAGCAATCTTAAGTCTGTATACATCAGTATACATCTAAAACATTCGGACTTGATTAGGAGTCTGAAAATTAGTGCAATGTTATTTAAAAATAAGCAAAACATTTTTACAAAAATACCCCAGGTGGGCTTTAAAATGGATCATCTACAAACCATTTATGCAAAGAAAAATCTTGTGTACAATATCCCTTTAAATTAATTTAGAGTAATTATTTCCTATGTAATTTTAACTAAACATGTAATCACATTTTCTTCTAAATATAATCACATTTTCTTCTAAAGTATTACCTTTAACAGGAGTGTGAGGATAATATTCTAATTTGCTCCTATTATTATTTTTTTCTTCATTCTCTTGGTATCTTTATTTGAAAAAGCAAGATTGTACGCTTAGGAGCCGGCCCATTTTTGTTTCAACACCTGGGTAGCACTTGCTGATCGGTAGCTACATTAATACACCAATCAGCAAGCACTACCCAGGTTCTGACCAAAAATAAGTCAGCTCCAAAGCTTACATTCTTGCTTTTCAAATAAAGATACCAAGAGAACAAAGATAAATGAATAATAGGAGTAAATTAGAGAGTTACTTAAAATTGCATGCTCTATCTGAATCACGAAATTTTGACTAGACTATCCCTTTAAGTGAAAAAAACACATTTAAACAAAGTAGGCAGTCATTTTCATTACCATTTAGCTGTTTTACCTTTGCCTATTAATTAGATTACTGTTTCTTATCGTTTTTATTTTATAGTTTTTACATTTATGTTTAACTAAATGTTCATGCTATAACATTTACATAATGTTGAGTGTTTAGCTAGTTCCAATGAAACTTGTCAAATAGATTACAATAGATTAGAAGAAAAACAACAACTTGCACATTAAAGGGACAGTCTACCAAAGAATTGTTATTGTTTTAAAATATAGATAATCCCTTTATTAACCATTCCCCAGTTTGCATAACCAACACAGTTATATTAATGTACTTTTTACCTCTGTGATTACCTTGTATCTAGGAACCTTCTTCCTGCCCCCTGATCACATGACTGTGACTGTTTATTATCTATTGTCTTGCATTTAGCATTGTTTTGTGCTAGATCTTAAATAACCCCCTGTGCCTGAACACAGTGTTATCTATATGGCCCACGTGTACATTCTGTCTCTTTGTGTTGAAAAGAGATTTAAAAAGCATGTGATAAGAGGCAGCCCTCAAAGGCTTAGAAATTAGCATATGAGCCTACCTATGGTTAGTTTAAACTAAAAATACCAAGAGAAAAAAGCAAAAATGATGATAAAAGTAAATTGGAAAGTTGATTAAAATTAAAAGTGCTATCTGAATAATGAAAGTTTAATTTATACTAGACTGTCCCTTTAAGTTTAGTGAACTACATTGATGCTGTCTATGCTTGAATATTCTTGTACTATGAAATGTAGCCCCTTAAAAATTCTTAAAACTATGTTTTCTACAGAACCTTCACTAAAAATATTTTTCTAGACATCAAAACACTTTGTATATGTTCTTATATATTATGCAATATTTTTAATATGTTATATATTTACATACGCCTAGATTACGAGTTCTGTGTAAGCCTTAAAAAGCAGCGTTGAGAGGTCCCAATGCTGCTTTTTAACACCCGCTGGTATTACGAGTTTGGCAGGTACAGGTGTACTGCTCACTTTTCTTCCGTGACTTTTGGCTACCGCAAATCCCTTTACGTCAACTGTGTATCCTATCTTTTTAATGGGATTTGCCTAACTCCGGTATTACAAGTCTTGGAAGAAGTGAGCGGTACACCCTCTACCTCCAAGACTCCTACCGCATTTAAAAGTCAGTAGTTAAGAGTTTTATGGGCTAACGCTGGAACATAAAACTCTTAACTAATGTTCTAAAAAGTACACTAACACCCATAAACTACCTATGAACCCCTAAACCGAGACCCCCCCACATGGCAAACACTAAAATAATTTTTTTTAACCCCTAATCTGCCGACCGGACATTGCCGCCACTTTAATAAATGTATTAACCCCTAAACCGCTGCACTCCCGCCTCGCAAACACTAGAATAAATTTTATTAACCCATAATCTGCCGTCCCCGACATCGTTGCCACCTGCATTATACTATTAACCCCTAATCTGCTGCTCTGGACACCGCCGCCACCTACATTATACCTATGAACCCCTAATCTGCTGCCCCTAACATCGCCGACACCTACATTATATTTATTAACCCCTACTCTGCCACCCCAACATCGCCGCCACCTACCTACAATTATTAACCCCTAATCTGCCGCCCCCAACGTCGCCGCTACGATATTAAATGTGTTAACCCCTAAACCTAAATCTAACCCTAACACCCTCCTAACTTAAATCTAATTTAAATAAATCTAAATAAAATTACTATTATTAAATAAATTAATCCTATTTAAAACTAAATAATTACCTATAAAATAAATCCTAATATAGCTACAATATAATTAATAGTTACATTATAGCTATTTTAGGATTTAATTTTATTTTACAGGCAACTTTGTATTTATTTTAACTAGGTACAATAGTTATTAAATATTTATTAACTATTTAATAACTACCTAGCTAAAATCAATACAAATATACCTGTAAAATAAACCCTAACCTAAGTTACAATTACACCTAACACTACTCTATAAATAAATAAATTAACTAAATTAAATTAAACGAATTACAATTAAATTAAATAAACTAAATTATGAAAAAAAACAAACACTAAATTACAGAAAATAAAAAAGAAATTACAATTTTTTAAACTAATTACACCTAATCTAATCCCCCTAATAAAATAAAAAAGCCCCCAAAATATTGTACCTAGTTAAAATAAATACAAACTTGCTTGTAAAATAAAAATAAATCATAAAATAGCTATAATGTAACTATTAGTTATATTGTAGCTATATTAGGATTTATTTTATAGGTAAGTATTTAGTTTTAAATAGGATTTATTTAATTATAGTAATTTTATTTATATTTATTAAAAATAAATTTAAGTTAGGGGGGTGTTAGGGTTAGGCTTAGGTTTAGGGGTTAATACATTTAATATAGTAGCGGCGAGGTTGGGGGCAGCAGATTAGGGGTTAATAATTGTAGTTAGGTTGCGGCGACATTGGGGGTGTGCAGATTAGGGGTTAATATATATAATGTAGGTGGCGGCGGTGTTAGGGGCAACAGATTAGGGGTTCATACATATAATGTAGGTTGCGGTGGTGTCCGGAGCGGCAGATTAGGGGTTAATAATATAATGTAGGTGGCGAGGATGTCGGGGGCGGCAGATTTGGGGTTAATAAGTGTTAGATTAGGGGTGTTTAGACTCGGGGTTCATGTTAGGGTGTTAGGTGTAGACATAAATTTAATTTTCCCATAGGAAACAATGGGGCTGCGTTAGAATCTGGACGCTGCTTTTTTGCAGGTGTTAGGTTTTTTCCAGCTGACTCATGCCCAATTGTTTCCTATGAGGAAATCGTGCACGAGCCCGTTTTAGCCAGTTTACCGCTACCGTAAGCAGCGCTGGAATTACAGTGAGAAGTGGAGCTAAATTTGCTCAACGCTCACTTTTCTGAGGCTAACGCAGCCATTCAGAAAACTTGTAATACCAGCGTTGTTTAACGTGAGCGCTGGAAAAAAAAAGGCTCGTTAGAAACGCACGGCTTTACCGACAAAACTCGTAATCTAGCCGATAGTTTTTCTACTTTTTGGAATTATGCTATGTTTGCAAGGTCTGATAACAATTTAAAAAAAACAAAGCAAAACAAAAACTGAACATCAATAACATTTCATATACCTGGGCAACATTTTGTTATGTAGAACATTTCAGTAACAAAGGTCAACACCAGGACAATGATGAGATTTTTAAACATTTACCTATGGAAAACCACAAATGGGTCTGTTTGTTTTATATTATTGATCTTGTATAGAGAGCCTTTTTACAGATTCTGCCATGTGTTACATTTGCTCAAAATGTGCTAATCTAACACCTAATGTGTTAAACTTGGCATTGACCTGATAAGTGTAAGACATCTGCTGGCAGACAGAACACTTCTTGTAAAAGAATAACACAGGTATAGAGGAAATACAGAAAAAAACTAACTGGCGTGTACATTCCAAATGTAAGAAGCAGAATTGTAGGAATTATAAAACAGTGGCCAAGGTAACTTTTTATAGTGAACAAATTACAATTTCAAAAACAATATTTTAAAGGGAAAGTCTATACTAATACTTTTATTGTTTAAAAAGATAATCTCTGTATTACCCATTCCCCAGTTTTGCATAACCAACACAGTTATATTAATACCATTTTTACCTCTGTGATTACCTTGCTTTTAAGCCTCTGCAGACTGCCCACTTATTTCAGATCTTTTGACAGATTTGCATTTTAGCCAATCACTGCTTACTACTAGGTAACTCCATGGGCGTGAGCACAATGTTATCTATATATGTTATCTATATGACACACATAAACTAATGCCCTCTAGTTTAAAAAAAAAGTCAAAATGCATTCAGATAAGAGGCGGCCTTCAATGGCTTATAAATAAGCATATGAACCTCCTAGGTTTAGCTTTCAACTAATCATACCAAGATAACAAAACAATAATTGATGATAAAAGTACATTGGAAAGTTGTTTAAAATTACATGGCCTTTCTGAATCATGAAAGTTTATTTTTTTTCTAGACTGTCCCTTTAATATAGATACAATATTATTCTATGTAGAACTGGGTTCTGTGGTAGTTAATTATATGGGGGGTTTGGGTTTTGTTTTAAACAGGCTGTAGTGTGATAAGCTAATTTTAAAATTAAAGGGACATAAATCATTTTTCTTTCATGATTTAGATAGAACATACAATTTTAAATAACTTTAAAATGTACTGATATTATCTATTTTGCTTCATTCTTTTGGTATCATTTGATTAAGAAGCTGCACTGCACTACTGGAAGCTTGCTGAGAACCAATACCATAAGGCATATATGTACAATCTCTAATCAACATCTCTGGAGCTTACCTAGGTATCCTTTTTAACAAAGGATATTAAAGGAACAAAACAAACTAGATAACAGAAGTAAATTAAAAAGTTGTTTAAAATCACATGCTCTATCTGAATCATGAAAGAAAAAACTAAAGGGTTTCATGTTCCTTTAAAAGCATTTGAATCCATTTTTTTTCCAAAATACTTTGTGCAATGAAATTATGTCAGATGCTTTTGGCCGAAGTGCTTTGCTGTAAAAGTAAGATCATACCTGAAATTAACTGATTATTGTTTCAAGTATATTTTCCACAGTTTCATTAGTCAGTGTTCCTATCATTAACAAATATTGTTGTGTGAGGTGCCCATTTGCCCAATATGTCTATCATAATATTCTTTATTTATACCCCTAGGGTATAAGATCTTGCTTGCCATAGTTTTTAAAATGTTCTTTGTTTCAGAAATTAACCAGTCAGTTTTGAAAGAACATTTCCTTCTGGTCAATCAGACTATGTGGAAGAAAGAGTAGATATGTTTGAATAGAGTTTTAGGCGTGTGGGCTATTCTTTAAAATCTAGGGAGTCCTTTGGGTGCTAAGGAGATCACTTAGTTACTAAGTGGGGCTATAATTTTGGGTCATATAGAGTAATAATGCCATGATGAAGCATTATCAGTGGTGGGTTACCATGGTAGTCAGTTTGGCTTGGGGAGTTGCAGTTAGGGCTAATTGGAGTCACAACATTTAATGCAGTGAGGAGTTTATTTCTGACTGGCCATAGGGCATACAGGGCAAATACCCGGTGGTCTGGGCTCTATTATGGGCCTTGCTGCTATATAGAAGCCCCTCCTTCTCTTAATATGGGTAACAATAGGAAAGCTATTACAGTCTGCCTATTTTGTACAACAGAAAGTATATTTTCTGTGCAAAGGTTCTGCCGGATGAGAGTTCTGGTCTATTATGGCTACCTAGCTGACAGATGTCTAACTGACTTGGGCTGCACTGCCTTTAAATGCCTGGGCCTGATTTTGTTTCAAGTCCGGTCCTGCTTACAGCCCTTCCACATAAATCCTAAATAATTAAATACTTAGGTTCTGGGGTCATTTGGAGTATCATAGTTCTTATATTTACAGTCCCTTGGGTAATGAGAGTCCCTTGAAGGAAGTTTGTGCTGTAGGGTTTTACAGTCACCCATGATCCAATCCTGGACTTGAAATCACATAATCACATTGAAGATTCTGTGATTTAATTTTTTTAACTTTATTCTGATGTTAACACTTTGATGCCGGCATGAAGGGGTTAAATACATATACATATGTAAATATAAGTCTCGCCTACTATCTACAGACTACAAAAGCAATTACATCTCTCATAGTAGAAACTAACGCCTAGATTTAGAGTTTTGTCAGTAAAGACCCGCGTAGCTAATGCAGCTTTTTTTCCTACCTCTGCTCCCAAACAACGCTGGTATTTAGAGTTGTCTGAAGGGCTGCGTTAGGCTCAAAAAAGGGTGCGTTGAGCCGAATTTACCGCCACTTCAACCCTCAATACCAGCATTGCTTACGGTAGCGGTAAGCTGGAAAAACGTGCTCGTGCACGATTCCCCCATAGGAAACAATGGGGCAGTTTGGGCTTAAAAAAAACCTAACACCTGCAAAAAAGCAGCGTTAAGCTCCCAACGCAGCCCCATTGTTTCCTATGGGGAAACACTTTCTAAGTCTGCACCTAACACCCTAACATGAACCCCGAGTCTAAACATCCCTAACCTGACACTTATTAACCCCTAATCTGTTGCCCCCGCTATCGCTGACCCCTGCATTACACAATTAACCCCTAATCTGCCGCTCCGGACACCACCACCACCTTCATTATCCCTATGAACCTCTAATCTGCTGCCCCCAACATCGCCGACACCTATATTATATTTATTACCATCTAATCTGCCCCCCCCAATGTCGCCGCCACCAAACTACACTTATTAACCCCTAATCTGCCGACTGGACCTCGCCGCTACTATAATAAAGTTATTAACCCCTAAACCGCCGCACTCCCGCCTCGCAAACCCTATAATAAATAGTATTAACCCCTAATCTGCCCCCCCCCAACGTCGCCACCACCTAACTTCAAGTATTAACCCCTAATCTGCCGACCGGACCTCGCCGCTACTCTAATAAATGTATTAACCCCTAAAGCTAAGTCTAACCCTAACCCTAACACCCCCTAAATTAAATATAATTTTAATCTATCTAAATAAATTAAATCTTATTAACTAAAGTATTCCTATTTAAAAATAAATACTTACCTGAAAAATAAACCCTAAACTAGCTACAATATAACGAATAATTATATTGTATCTATTTTAGGATTTATATTTATTTTACAGGCAACTTTGTATTTATTTTATCTAGGTACAATAGCTATTAAATAGTTATTTACTATTTAATAGCTACCTAGTTAAAATAATTACAAAATTACCTGTAAAATAAATCCTAACCTAAATTACAATTAAACCTAATACTACACTATCAATAAATTAATTAATTAAATTACCTACAATTACCTACAATTAAATAAACTAAACTAAATTACAAAAAAAACAACACTAAATTACAGAAAATAAAAAATATTACAAGAATTTTAAACTAATAACACCTACTCTAAGCCCCCTAATAAAATAAAAAATAATAATAATAAAAGTCCCTACCCTATTCTAAATTAAAAAGTAATCAGCTCTAGTCTTTTACCAGCCATTAAAAGGGCTTTTTGCGGGGCATGCCCCAAAGTAATCAGCTCTTTTGCCTGTAAAAAAAAATACAACCCCCCCCAACATTAAAACCCACCACCCACATACCCCTACGCTAACCCACCCAAACTCCCCTTAAATAAACCTAACACTACCCCCCTGAAGATCTCCCTACCTTGAGTCGTCTTCACCCAGCCGGGCCAAAGTCATCATCCGATGGGGCAGAAGAGGACATCCGGACCGGCAGACATCTTCATCCAAGCGGCATCTTCTATCTTCATCCATCTGGAGCGGAGCGGAGCCATCTTCTTCCAGCCGACGCGGATCCATTCTCTTCAGCCGACGCCTACTCGCCGAATGAAGGTTCCTTTAAATGACGTCATCCAAGATGGCGTCCCTCGAATTTCGATTGGCTGATAGGATTCTATCAGCCAATTGGAATTAAATTAGGAAAATTCTGATTGGTTGATTAAATCAGCCAATCAGATTCAAGTTCAATCCGATTGGCTGATCCAATCAGCCAATCAGATTGAGCTCGCATTCTATTGGCTGTTCCGATCAGCCAATAGAATGCGAGCTCAATCTGATTGGCTGATTTAATCAGCCAATCAGATTTTTCCTACCTTAATTCCGATTGGCTGATAGAATCCTATCAGCCAATCGGAATTCGAGGGATGCCATCTTGGATGACGTCATTTAAAGGAACCTTCATTCGGCGAGTAGGCGTCGGTTGAAGAGGATGGATCCGCGTCGGCTGGAAGAAGATGGCTCCGCTCTGCTCCGGATGGATGAAGATAGAAGATGCCGCTTGGATGAAGATGTCTGCCGGTCCGGATGTCCTCTTCTGCCCGGATAGGATGAAGACTTCTGCCGGTCTGGATGTCCTCTTCTGCCCCATCAGATGATGACTTCGGCCCGGCTGGGTGAAGACGACTCAAGGTAGGGAGATATTCAGGGGGGTAGTGTTAGGTTTATTTAAGGGGGGTTTGGGTGGGTTAGAGTAGGGGTATGTGAGTGGTGGGTTTTAATGTTGGGGGGGTTGTATTTTTTTTACAGGCAAAAGAGCTGATTACTTTGGGGCATGCCCCGCAAAATTTAATTTAGTTTAGTTTATTTAATTGTAGGTAATTTATTTAATTAATTTATTGATAGTGTAGTGTTAGGTTTAATTGTAACTTAGGTTAGGATTTATTTTACAGGTAATTTTGTAATTATTTTAACTAGGTAGCTATTAAATAGTAAACAACTATTTAATAGCTATTGTACCTAGTTAAAATAAATACAAAGTTGCCTGTAAAATAAATATAAATCCTAAAATAGATACAATATAATTATTCGTTATATTGTAGCTAGTTTAGGGTTTATTTTACAGGTAAGTATTTATTTTTAAATAGGAATACTTTAGTTAATAAGATATTTATTTCGTTAGATTAGAATTATATTTAATTTAGGGGGGTGTTAGGGTTAGGGTTAGACTTAGCTTTAGGGGTTAATACATTTATTAGAGTAGCGGCGAGGTCCGGTCGGCAGATTAGGGGTTAATACTTGAAGTTAGGTGGCGGCGACGTTGGGGGGGCAGATTAGGGGTTAATACTATTTATTATAGGGTTTGCGAGGCGGGAGTGCGGTGGTTTAGGGGTTAATAACTTTATTATAGTAGCGGCGAGGTCCGGTCGGCAGATTAGGGGTTAATACTTGCAGTTAGGTGGCGGCGACGTTGGGGGGGCAGATTAGGGGTTAATAAATATTATGTAGGTGTCGACAATGTTAGGGGCAGCAGATTAGGGGTTTATAGGGATAATGAAGGTGGCGGCGATGTGCGGTCGGCAGATTAGGGGTTAAAAATATTTATTATAGTGGCGGCGATGTGGGGGGACATCGGTTTAGGGGTACATAGGTAGTTTATGGGTGTTAGTGTACTTTAGAGCACTGTAGTTAAGAGCTTTATAAACCGGCGTTAGCCCATGAAGCTCTTAACTATAGCCTTTCCATGGGCGGTAGGAGTCTTGTCGGTAGAGGGTGTACCGCTCACTTCAGCCAAGACTCTAAATACCAGCGTTAGGAAGATCCCATTGAAAAGATTGGATACGCAATTGGCGTAAGGGGATCTGCGGTATGGAAAAGTCGCGGCTTGAAAGAGAGCGTTAGACCCTTTCCTGCCTGACTCTAAATACCAGCGGGCGGCCAAAAGCAGCGTTAGGACCCCTTAACGCTGCTTTTGACGGCTAACGCAGAACTCTAAATCTAGGCGTAAGAAACTAAGTGGAAAATGGTTGATCTGCACTTAACACTTGCTGAGTTTTTCTCAAGCTGGTAAAACGTATTGCAAAAGTATATAAGCTGGGTGTAAAACCGTAAAGGATGTGCAATTTTGTGAGTCAAATTTATTAGCGCTTTACTAGGTCTCAGACTAATCTTAACTTTTAATACATCATTATGTTTAGCATTTATTTATTAATGTCTTTATTTCAATTAATGGGGTCACCAATCAACATGATGCAAAGTTCTTCATGCTAAAAGGTTTTAATTGTATTGGCTGTTATGCTCTGTTAGAGATTTTGGTGCTGTTTCCGTTTATGTTTACATTATCAGGATTCATGCTTTATTGGTTCAAAGTACTCAGCTTTTTTTTTATCAGGTTTACTATTTTAAAAGCATTTTACCATACAGCTTAGCATTTAAAAGATGTAAGTGTGTGACTGCTTTGTTGACAAGTATAATAGGATAATGAGAAGCTGTGTTAATTGCTAGAACGGCCAAGGAACATCTGGTGTTTACAGCAAATCTAGCTTTCAAAGAGTTGTAAAAGCCCAGCCAACAAGAAACACCATAATCATAATCAACATTATATAGCAGCATTTTACAAGAACCAGAATTTGTTATACATACATATGAAAGCTATATAAAGTAACTAGGCATCTGATTTTATTAATGGAAAATCACAAAGTTAAAGATTTGATGCATTGACTAATTGTTTAAAATGAAGAATACTGAAACATCGGCCAAGTCTGCTGGCAACAAGCACAATTGTGAAATATGTGCTCTCTGTATAAATGGGCAAAATATGGAATGTAAATGAGATTCAATAGTAAAGTTTAAAGGGCAGCCAGTAACTGCTGTCAAATAGTTATTAGTGTGATCTCCTACCTTCAAAGCAAATGGGGTGCTCACAACACATATTCTATATCAGTTAATCAAAATGCTCCAATAATAGCTTGCCAACATATACAGCTGTTTGGCTTCCAAAATATGTGCATGCATTTGTAGAGATACTATTAGGCCCCCTATATAATAAAATGACGTTTGAGTTCATCATTAAGAAAATGAGTAGTCCAACTCATCGTAAGGATATCTTTAAAATCTGTTCCTTCAAGGGACATGAAACACAATTTTTTTTTTTCTTTCATGATTCAGAAAGGTCATGTAATTTTAAACAACTTCTCACTTAACTTATTGTGGCTTCATTCTCTTAATATTCTTAGTTGAAAGTCATATCTAAATAGGCTTAGGAGCTGTTGATTGGGGGTTGTACATAGATGCCTCATGTTATTGGCTCACTCATGTACATTGCTATTTCTTCAAAACAAATACTATACCTGAAGAATAAAGCAAATTAGATTATAGAAGTAAATTAGAATGGTGTTTAAAATTGTATTCTCTGGGGCCGAATTATCAAGTCCCGAATGGAGCTTGATGCCCACTGCTCCATAAATTGTCTGCCTGCTCTGAAGCGGCGGACAGAAATCAACCCGATCTAATACGATTGGGTTGATTAACACCCCTGCTAGTGGCCGATTGGCTGCAAATCTGCAGGGGGCGGTATTGCACAAGCAGTTCTGGTGAACTGCTGGTGCAATGATAAATGCAGACAGCGTATGCTGTTGGCATTTATCGATGTGCAGCGGACATGATACACTACATAGTATCATGTCCGCTAGCACTTTGATAAATATGTCCCTCTATCTAAATTATGAAAGAAAAAATTTGGGTTTCATATCCATTTAAGGAATATAACTGGAAACCAGTCAAACTTCTTGAAAGGTGCAAAAATAGTAACGTAGAAACATAGATTTTGATGGTAGATAAGATCTATAGGCCAACTCGTCTTCCCATATTTCCTCTAAAGTGGGACATTGTACACTAGATTTTTCTTTGCATAAATGTTTTGTAGATGATCTATTTATATAGCCCATCTGGGAGGGTTTTTGTAACAACGTATAGTTTTGCTTATTTTTTAGTAACATTGTGCTGATTTTCAGACTCCTAACCAAGCCCTGCAGTATCAGATGTATACACGCGTTTACAGACTCCTGCTGGCTCCTGTTTATGTTATGTCTTTTCATATGCAGGGAAGGGGGGAGTGCCTGCTCTTCTTGTTTTGCCAACCACTTGCACTGGGTGTCCCAGCCTAACCTCATCAACAGTGCTAAACTGGGATCTTCTAAGTAAGTTTTAAAAAGTTTTTATACTGGGTTTTGAGATCAGTAACTGTGCATATTCTTCTGTATAGTAGTGTATATTACATGCAGTTATAAAAGTGGTGTACACTGTCCCTTTAAGTAATTTGTATGATAGCCTTATTCTCATCCAATCAGCTATTGTAATTTCTTGGATTTACGCCAAGGGAATTAACTATATACAAAGTAAGGCCCAGATCTTTTTGATAGTGACACTTTAAAGGGACATTAAAGCCAAACATTTTATTTCATGATTCACAAAGAGCATACAATTTTAAGCAACTTTCTAATTTACTTCTATTATCAAATTTGCTTTATTCACTGGGTATCCTTTGTTGAAGAAGCCACAATGTACTACTGTGAGATAGCTGATCACATCAGGCAAGCAAATGACAAAAGGCATATATGTTCAGCCGCCAATCAGCAGCTAGCTCCCAGTGGTTCACTGTTGCTCCTGAGCCTACCTAGGTATGCTTTTCAGCAAAGGATACCAAGAGTATTAATCACATTAGATTATAAAAGTAAAATGGAAAGTTGTTTAAAATTGAATGCTGTGTCTCAATCATTAAAGGGACAGTCTACAACAGAATTTTTATTGTTTAAAAAGATAGATAATCCCTTTATTACCCATTCACTAGTTTTGCATAACCAACACAGTTATATAAATACATTTTTTACCTCTGTGATTACCTTGTATCTAAGCCTCTGCAAACTGCCCCCTTATTTCACTTCTTTTGACAGACATCCATTTTAACCAATCAGAGCTGGCTCACCTGAACTCCACGTGCGTGAGCACAGTGTTATCTATATGACACACAAGAACTAACACCCTCTAGTGGTGAAAAACTGTCAAAATGCCCTGAGAGAAGAGGCAGCCTTCAAGGGCCTAGAAATTAGCATATGATCCTCCTAGGTTTAGCTTTCACCTAAGAATACCAAGAAAACAAAGCAAAATTGGTGATAAAAGTAAATTGGAAAATTGTTTAAAATTCAATTATCTATCTGGATCTTGAAAGTTTATTTTAGACTAGACTGTCCTTTTAAAGAAAAAAAATCGGGTTTCATGTCCCTTTAACAGAGAGATCAAACTAAAAGGGAAATTAAACTCAAAATTTAATTCCCCATAAAGGTGAGGCAGAGCCTAAAAATGTTAGTGCTATGGCGAGCTAACATCACTAGAGTGCAGTCAATTGTGCTTCCATTTTCACTCTCATATTACAAGTTGAGAGTAAAATATGAGTGCTTGAGTTAATGCCTAGGATGCGCTAACATCTGGATATCGGATAACATGGATGCTCTAAAGCCCTCACATAATAAACTTCAGCTTAAAGTGCTAAAAAATTGGGCTTTTGCTCAATCGCTAAGTCGAAGGTACATTAAGCCAAAGGTCAGGGCAGCTATAGTTTAAGTTTAAACAAAGTTTCTGTTTATATTTCAATTTTCAAAATTGCATAATATTGAAACAAAAATGTAATTTTATATACATGTGTTTTTATGGTATATGACAAGTTGTTGAACTGGGAAGGGCTCAAAGGTACATGCATATGTTTATATATATGGATGTGTATATATACACATATGTGTATGCTGGGAATTAGAGTCCAGAACTGCAGTGCCACAATACTGAGAGGGAAATAGTGAACTATACATTCCAGAATGCTTTGTAACTCCCAGAATACTGTGCTTCTTCCTCTTAAACTGAACAACATTCAGAAGAGTCACCCATTTATCATACCACAATATATATATATATATATATATATATATATATATATATATATATATATATATATATATTCTTTGGAGCTGCAGCAGTCTCGGCTGTTAAGTTTACAGAGCTGGAGTTCATAGAGAGCTGGAGTTCCTGAGCTCATGGCATCTGCCTGCATATAGAACCAGAGCACAATTGGTGCTCCAGTTCCACATGAAGGCAGATGCCAGATCTTTACAGATGAACATCTGTTGGTGCCGGTGTGAGAGGGAATCCATGAGGCGAGTGGGCGGTATAGGGAGGAGGGAGGGGGAGGGAGTATGATGGCCCTACACTACAGAAAAAAAAAATAAAGGGACAGGGAAGGATGGGGAGCTACACTACAGAAAAGGGGGGGTAGGAGGTCCCTAACTAATGATCACTGGAGGGGGGAGATGGGGGTCCACTGCACTATGGGGGAAAAAAAGTAGATATATATTATTAAGTTTTATAGTTACTGCCAGACAGCTGCCAGTACCTCAGATGGAGGGCACAAGTTAGAGAGGGGGAGGAGCATAAAAGGTATAGAGAGAGCAATACATTTTGGAATGGGTAGTGAGGGTGGAGAGAGAGGGAAGGGAAGAAATAGTTAAAGGGAGTATGAAGTTCTGAGTGATAGTTAGGACTCTGAATTAAGTGTCAGTTACAAGGAGAGATATATAGAATAAGAGAGAAATAGGGAAATGAATCACTGGTAGTATGCCCTCTGGCAGTAGCAGGCCTTCTTAACCAAGGGCCCTGGGGAAAAACATTTTTTGGGCCCCCCGCATAGGTAACTCAGTAAAAAGCAATAGGAATAATATACAGGCATACCTCATTTTATTGCGCTTTACAGATATTGCTCTTTTTACAAATTAAAGGTTTGTGGCAACCCTGTGTCAAGCAAGTCTATCGGCACCATTTTTCAAATGTATACACATATAAACACATAAATACACATTAATACACCCATATATATATATATATATATATATATATATATATATATATATATATATATATATATATATATATATATATATATACCTACCACCAGCAAAAACATTATGACTTACTGAAGGCTTAGATGATGGTTAGCATTTTGTAGCAATAAAGTGTTTTTTAAGACATAATGCTATTGCACACCTAATAGACTACAATATAGTATAGTGTAAATATAACTTTAATATATACTGGGAAAGAGAAATATTAGTGTAACTCACTTTACAGGGAGTGCAGAATTATTAGGCAAGTTGTATTTTTGAGGATTAATTTTATTATTGAACAACAACCATGTTCTCAATGAACCCAAAAAACTCATTAATATCAAAGCTGAATATTTTTGGAAGTAGTTTTTAGTTTGTTTTTAGTTTTAGCTATTTTAGGGGGATATCTGTGTGTGCAGGTGACTATTACTGTGCATAATTATTAGGCAACTTAACAAAAAACAAATATATACCCATTTCAATTATTTATTTTTACCAGTGAAACCAATATAACATCTCAACATTCACAAATATACATTTCTGACATTCAAAAACAAAACAAAAACAAATCAGTGACCAATATAGCCACCTTTCTTTGCAAGGACACTCAAAAGCCTGCCATCCATGGATTCTGTCAGTGTTTTGATCTGTTCACCATCAACATTGCATGCAGCAGCAACCACAGCCTCCCAGACACTGTTCAGAGAGGTGTACTGTTTTCCCTCCTTGTAAATCTCACATTTGATGATGGACCACAGGTTCTCAATGGGGTTCAGATCAGGTGAACAAGGAGGCCATGTCATTAGATTTTCTTCTTTTATACCCTTTCTTGCCAGCCACGCTGTGGAGTACTTGGACGCGTGTGATGGAGCATTGTCCTGCATGAAAATCATGTTTTTCTTGAAGGATGCAGACTTCTTCCTGTACCACTGCTTGAAGAAGGTGTCTTCCAGAAACTGGCAGTAGGACTGGGAGTTGAGCTTGACTCCATCCTCAACCCGAAAAGGCCCCACAAGCTCATCTTTGATGATACCAGCCCAAACCAGTACTCCACCTCCACCTTGCTGGCGTCTGAGTCGGACTGGAGCTCTCTGCCCTTTACCAATCCAGCCACGGGCCCATCCATCTGGCCCATCAAGACTCACTCTCATTTCATCAGTCCATAAAACCTTAGAAAAATCAGTCTTGAGATATTTCTTGGCCCAGTCTTGATGTTTCAGCTTGTGTGTCTTGTTCAGTGGTGGTCGTCTTTCAGCCTTTCTTACCTTGGCCATGTCTCTGAGTATTGCACACCTTGTGCTTTTGGACACTCCAGTGATGTTGCAGCTCTGAAATATGGCCAAACTGGTGGCAAGTGGCATCTTGGCAGCTGCACGCTTGACTTTTCTCAGTTCATGGGCAGTTATTTTGCACCTTGGTTTTTCCACACGCTTCTTGCAACCTTGTTGACTATTTTGAATGAAACGCTTGATTGTTCGATGATCACGCTTCAGAAGCTTTGCAATTTTAAGAGTGCTGCATCCCTCTGCAAGATATCTCACTATTTTCGACTTTTCTGAGCCTGTCAAGTCCTTCTTTTGACCCATTTTGCCAAAGGAAAGGAAGTTGCCTAATAATTATGCACACCTGATATAGGGTGTTGATGTCATTAGACCACACCCCTTCTCATTACAGAGATGCACATCACCTAATATGCTTAATTGGTAGTAGGCTTTCGAGCCTATACAGCTTGGAGTAAGACAACATGCATAAAGAGGATGATGTGGTCAAAATACTCATTTGCCTAATAATTCTGCACTCCCTGTATTGCTATATTTGCTTAATTGTAGTGGTTTGGAACCGAACCCGCAATATATTTGAGGTACACCTGTACATGCTGCTTTGTATAATAATTTTGAAGATAGATAGAAAGGCTCCATTGCATTAGGATTGTACACATTCTGCACAAACCTATATATACCTATGTATAGACTGGCTGCTATGGGTCCCCCGACACTTGGGCCCAGGTACCATTGCACAGGTAATCAATAGTGGAGTCCAGCACAGTCCAATATGGAGACTCCACTATTGAATACTATTGAACACTTAACTACCGGTTTCAGTGTACTCCTGTTTTCATAAGATGTCAACTAATGAGGACATTAATGGATCGCAAACTTTCACTTACTCAGAGTTTAAAGCCTCAAGGATCATGACTTTAGTCAGAGGCTCTCGCAATTTTTTGCATACAGCTCCGGCTGATTTATCGAGCACTCAGCATGATAAGATGACTAAGAAATATCTGACACGATCTACACACTACTATGCTTGCGGAGTATCCCAGGGTGAAGCGCATCCCCCGGGGACTCCGTATGAACACCCAACCTACATTACTTAAGGAGAATCAAGAGTACTGTCAAAAATTCGAACACATTTTAAACAAATTTTCATTCGATATTATGGTGCATACAGTAGAATATTGACAAAAAGATATTGATTCGTTGAAGGAATCAATTACCAAACTGGAGGATGAATGATGGCAGCTGATGGCATGGTGGTCTGTGACAAATTGCTATCTGATAAGGAGATAATAGCTGACTTACGTAAAACCATTGAGGAGCGCAAGAGGTCCAAATTTTTCAGGGACGAACAGGATTATTCCACTGGCAGGGTCTATTGATGGATCTTTGACCCCCAGGGAAAGGAGCGCCGCGTCAATTTGGACAAATTACAAACAAAAGTAAGCCAGACTAGATTGCAGAGGAAGTCTGCTAATTTTACAGAAGTGGACCGATCAACCCTTAAAACTCTTAAAGCAAGGAAAGAGTTAATGGCTGAATGTTTATTCAGCCATTTCAGGCAATCCTATTATGAAAATCATGAAAGAGATTTAGAGTACGGTTTAATTTGCATTAAGCAATGCCATCATAGATGATAAAACTGCCAAGTTTCTGCAGGTTAAAGACCCCTTGACACCTGTATTATATATCCTTCCATAGATACACAAGCCTTTGGTTGCTCCTTCTTGACGCCCCATTGTCGCTGGCACTAATTCAGTGTTTTCAAATTTAGCAACTTTTTTTTAGATAAGATACTTAGGCCTCTGGTGGAACAATCAAACACTTTTGTTAAGGAAACCAATGATTTTTTTGAATAAATTAAAAAATTGCAAATGTATACTGACAAGTTTATATTGTTCAGTTTAGATGTTACAAGTTTGTACACATCCATTTTACATGAAAGTGGGTTGAGTGCTGTCAAACATGCTTTATAGTCTGCAGGTTTTTATAGCATTGAAAAAATTCATTTCATTATGCAGTTACTGGAGATTATTCTGTATAATACCTATTTTCTTTTTGAAAATTATTGTATCTCCAATTGCAGGGTACAGCAATGGGCTCCAATGTCGCCCCCAATTATGCCAATATTTACATGAACACATTTGAAGAGAAGTTTGTCTTTGAGAATAAACTTTTTTCGTCAGTGTGGCGCAACCTTGTGGCGCTACATTGACAATATTTTTGGTATATGGGGGTTGACATTGGAGTCCTAGAATTTTTTATTGATGAACTAAACAACTCCACTACTAATATAAAATTCAAATTATCATGGAGTGAAATTAAAGATGGTTTTGGGTTTAAGACATATATTTTTAGGAAAGAAACTGACAGAAATAGCTTACTACATTTTGAAAGCGCCCATCACCCTGCATTCATCAAAACACTGCCACATAGTCAAATGTTACGAGTAAAAAGTATTGTCACAGATAACAATATTGTGCCTGTTAGATTGGAGGAAATGGGCAGCAAATTTCTTGAGAGAGGCTTCCCCCAAAGCCTGATTAATAAAGTTATAAGCAAAGTGAAGCCTATTCAGAGAGAATTATTATTGAAATCTAGGAAACCCAAATGTGATAAAAAGGATCACCTTTGTCTCTGAATTTTCAAGGCAAAGTTCAGTTATCACTAAAACTGTTCGGAAACATTGGGATATATTAAGTAGATGTAACCCCAAAATTGAAGAATTCCAACAGTCTCCTATGCCAGCTTATAAACGTAGCAGGAGTCTACGGGATACATTAATTAAAGCTGACATTGGATCTGGTAAAGGTCTAGAACAAAATTGTATTACTAAAATGAATGTAGGTTATTTCCCTTGTTTGGGTTGCATAAATTGCAGCTCTATTATGCATACAGGCCATAAATATTACAGGCTATAAATATTTTTAAAAAGATCACTTTACATGTAATACTTGCTATGTTGTGTACATGATTAAGTGTCCTTGTGGGCGTGTCTATGTGGGGGAGTCCACTAGACGGATCTGAGATCGGATCATGGAACACAAAAGCACAATTAGATGTAAGGTATTATCTGCCCCAGTTACCCACCACTTCCTGGCAGCAGGACATCAGATCAATCAACTCCGTTTCCAGATTATTTAACAAATTAAAACTCCCAGGAGAGGAGGTAATAGGGATCTGCTGCTTAAACAGTGTGAGACCTATTTGATTTTTCAGTTAGATGCTCTGGAACCTAGGGGCATGAATACGGAGATTAACTGGTCTCCTTTTTATTGCATATACTGTTGTTTGCATTTTGTCTTATTATCCCATCATTTAGTAGCTATAGCTTTTACATGTTTTTTGCTGAGTGTGACATTTTTGCAATTTTGTGTCTCTGATTAATAATATTTGCAAATATAGCAACAATTTATAAGCTTATGTATAGATCATGATCATGATTGCTTCATAGCTGTTTTCTTTGCATTCGGTTCTCATCCTCTAGGTGGCATAACTGTCAACAGGTATGATAAGTTATGTTGTGTTAAGGGTTAATCTCAGGTGCACACCTATATAAGTAATGAGAACTGATGATGTATGTATCACATGATTAAGGGGTATTATCCCCGAAACGTTGTGTTTTTATGATCCTGTCCTGGATATCTAAATAAAACCGTTTTTGCGTGATTGGAGACCATTCTGTAATTTAAATAATCCTTGAACAGGACATAAAAAGAAAGGAGACTTGAATGGTTCAACCTATATTCTTTTACTATGTCTACCTTTGTCAGCACTTGAAGCAGAAGCCTTTGATGCAGAGTTCAACATCAGGGTCTTATGGGCCAAATAATAGCCCAACTGAATTATACCCTAGGATAGACCACCCATCCATGTCTCTCTCATGCACTCACTGGACCAGCTAATGATGTGCTAATATCTGTCATTGTGTCATATATGCACTTTATCTTACTGTACTCAAAGAATAATACATTTATTTTTTTGTATTTTTTTGTATATTATGACAATGTTGATTATATTGGTATGCACTATTGTTTGTCATTTAAAATAGAATAAAATAGATCTTTTTTTTTGCTCTACTATGTCCCTTTAAATGAACATTAAATGCTAAAAAAAATGTATTGCACATGAGAAAAGCACTGACGTGAATTTTTTTTTTTGCAATAAAAAATCTTTACATAAAAGCTGTGTATTTTGAAGCTAGCAGGCAGTGTATCTCTGTGCACTACATGAATCTAGGGACTAATTACCCATTGGATGATAATCAGAACGCCAGCGGCCTATAAGCGCAAATAAAAAAGAAAGAAAAAAAGAAAGCTGTTATGTATTTCAAAATGTCTTCTTTTAGATGCAAACAAATACTAATAGAAAGAAAGGGTCATTTATTAAAGACGACAAGTAATTTTATTAGACTATAGATCAGAGTAAACTATCTGGCTTCAATGTAACACAACATATGCACACTTGTTCTACTTTGTTTTATAATTTCTTTTCATACTAGACTGTTAAATACATCCAAGTTTGTTCCTTTCCTTCTGGAAGACTGTAATGCAATTGTAGGTTTTTGGTCAAACTGTGAAATTTACGTCAAGATGTTATTTCACTGAACCTTCTTCAGCTCATTTCATCTTTTTTTAACCAGATTTTGCTAAGTCCGTTTTGTAAACGATTAACCAGTTAGTAAACTAACACAGCAATCCTTGACCATGGTGACTGGACAACATGGAATGTTGCATCCCTTAGCTGAACAGTCTCTCAGAATAAGAGCTGTGCAAACACCCAAAACTGACCAAAGTGTATCATGACTTAAAAATGATGAATAGTGTAATGCAGTTTCAAGTTATATGTAAAATTAAAAATGAAGACTTTCCATTTTATCCCTAATTTCAAATTTACTTTATTCTCTTGGTCTCCATTATTCACCTAGGTAGGCTCAGGGAAGTAGCTGGTCACTGGTGGCTACACAATATGCTTCTTGTCATTGGTTCCCCAGAAATCTTCAGCTAGCTCATATTAGTGCATTGTTAAGCTGGAGCTGACTTTAACTATCGGCGATATTACGAGTTTTGCGTTAGGAGCTGTGCGGTGCTAACGAGCAGTTTTTTCTCACCGCTCACTTACCTGCAGCGCTGGTATTACAGGTTTTTACAAACCCGCCGTTAAAAGGCAAGAAGTGAGCGGAGAGCAAAATTTTGCTCCATACCGCACTCCAATACCAGCGCTGCTTAAGTGAGCGGTGAGCTGGTTATACGTGCTCGTGCACGATTTCCCCATAGACATCAATGGGGAGAGTCGGCTGAGAAAAAGTCTAACACCTGCCAAAAAGCAGCGTAAAACTCAGTAATGCAGCCCCATTGATTCCTATGGGGAAACAAAAGTTATGTTTACACCTAACACCCTAACATGAACCCCGAGTCTAAACACCCCTAATCTTACACTTATTAACCCCTAATCTTCTGCCCGACATTGCCGCCACCTACATTATTCTTATTAACCCCTAATCTGCCGCTCCAGACACCGCCACACCTACATTATACTTATTAACCCCGAATCTGCTGCCCCCAACATTGCCGCCACCTACATTATATTTATTAACCCCTATTCTGCCGCCACTAATGTCGCCGCAACCTACCTACACTTATTAACCCCTAATCTGCCGCCCCCAACGTTGCTGTCACTATATTAAATGTATTAACCCCTAAATCTAAGTCTAACCCTTACCCTAACACCCCCTAACTTAAATATAATTTAAATACATCTAAATAAAATTACTATAATTAACTAAATTATTCCTATTTAAAACTAAATACTTACCTATAAAATAAACCCTAAGCTAGCTACAATATAACTAATAGCTACATTTTATCTAGCTTAGGGTTTATTTTTATTTTACAGGCAAGTTTGTATTTATTTTAACTAGAATAGTTATTAAATAGTTATTAACTATTTAATAACTACCTAGCTAAAATAAAGACAAATTGACCTGTAAAATAAAACCTAACCTAAGTTACAATAACACCTAGCACTACACTACAATTAAATAAATTACCTACATTAAATACAATTAAATAAATTAAATTAACTAAATCACAAAAAAATCCCCACTAAATTACAGAAATTAAAAAACAAATGACAGATCTTTAAACTAATTACACCTAATCTAATAGAACTATCAAAATAAAAAAGCCCCCCCAAAATAAAAAACCCTAGCCTAAACTAAACTATCAATAGCCCTTAAAAGGGCCTTTTGCGAGACATTGCCCTAAAGTAATCAGCTCTTTTACCTGTAAAAAAAAATACAAACAACCCCCCCAACAGTAAAACCCACCACCCACATAACCAACCCCCCAAATAAAAGCCTAACTAAAAAAACTAAGCTCCCCATTGCCCTGAAAAGGGCATTTGGATGGGCACTGCAGGCCCAAAGCCCTAACCTAAAAAATAAACCCATCCAATACACCCTTAAACAAATACTAACACTAACCCCAGAAGATTCACTTACCGGGAGAAGTCTTCATCTAAGCGGCAAGATGTCCTCAAGGAAGCAGGCAGAAGTGGTCCTCCAGACGGGCAGATATAATTCTATCAGCCAATCAGAACTAAGTTTGAAAAAATCCTTTTGGCTGATCCAATCAGCCAATAGGATTTTTTCTACCTTAATTCCAATTGGCTGATAGAATTCTATGCAATCAGCCAATAGGATTGAGCTGGCATTCTATTGGCTGTTCCAATCAGCCAATAGAATGCGAGCTCAATCCTATTGGCTGATTGGATCAGCCAAAAGGATTGAAGTTCAATCCTATTGGCTGATTGCATCAGCCAATATGATTTTTTCTACCTTAATTCCGATTGGCTGATAGAATTCGATGCAATCAGCCAATAGGATTGAGCTGGCATTCTATTGGCTGTTCCAATCAGCCAATAGAATGCGAGCTCAATCCTATTGGCTGATTATATCAGCCAAAAGGATTGAAGTTCAATCCTATTGGCTGATTGCATCAGCCAATATGATTTTTTCTACCTTAATTCCGATTGGCTGATAGAATTCGATGCAATCAGCCAATAGGATTGAGCTGGCATTCTATTGGCTGTTCCAATCAGCCAATAGAATGCAAGCTCAATCCTATTGGCTGATTGGATCAGCCAAAAGAATTGAAGTTCAATCCTATTGGCTGATTGCATCAGCCAATAGGTTTTTTTCAACCTTAATTCCGATTGGCTGATAGAATTCTATCAGCCAATCGGAATCTAAGGAACGCCATCTTGGATGACATCACTTAAAGTGATATTCATTCCAAAGAAGCCGTCATTTGAGGAGGATGCTCCGCACCGGATGTCTTGAAGATGGAGCCGCTCCGCGTCGGAAGGATGAAGATATAAGATGCCGCCTGGATGAAGACTTCTGCCTGTCTGGAGGACCACTTCTGCCCGTCTGGAGGACCACTTCTGCCGGCTTCCTTGAGGACATCTTGCCACTTGGATGAAGACTTCTCCTGGTAAGTAAATCTTCAGGGGTTAGTGTTAGGATTTTTTTAAGGGTGTATTGGGTGGGTTTATTTTTTAGGTTAGGGCTTTGGGCCTGCAATAGAGCTAAATGCCCTTTTAAGGGCAATGCCCATCCAAATGCCCTTTTCAGGGCAATGGGGAGCTTAGGTTTTTTTAGTTAGGCTTTTATTTGGGGGGTTGGTTGTGTGGGTGGTGGGGTTTACTGTTGGGGGGTTGTTTGTGTTTTTTTTTTACAGGTAAAAGAGCTAATTACTTTGGGGCAATGCCCCGCAAAAGGCCCTTTTAAGGGCTATTGATAGTTTAGTTTAGTTTAGGCTAGGGTTTTTTTTTTATTTTGGGGGGGCTTTTTTATTTTGATAGGGCTATTAGATTAGGTTTAATTAGTTTAAAGATCTGTAATTTGTTTTATATTTTCTGTAATTTAGTGTTTGTTTTGTGATTTAGCTAATTTAATTTATGTAATTGTATTTAATTTAGTTAATTTATTTAATTGTAGTGTAGTGTTAGGTGTTATTGCAACTTAGGTTAGGTTTTATTTTACAGGTCAATTTGTATTTATTTTAGCTAGGTAGTTATTAAATAGTTAATAACTATTTAATAACTATTCTACCTAGTTAAGATAAATACAAACTTGCCTGTAAAATAAAAATAAACCCTTAGGTAGCTACAATGTAACTATTATTATATTGTAGCTAGCTTAGGGTTTATTTTATAGGTAAGTATTTCGTTTTAAATAGGAACAATTTAGTTAATTATAGTAATTTTCTTTAGATTTATTTAAATTATATTTAAATTAGGGGGTGTTAGGGTTAGGGCTAGACTTATATTTAGGGGTTAATACATTTAATATATTGGCGGCGATGTTGGGGACGGCAGATTAGGGGTTAATAAATATAGGTAGGTGGTGGCGATGTTAGGGACAGCAGATTAGGGGTTAATAATATTTAACTAATGTTTGCGAGGCGGGAGTGCGGTGGTTTAAGGGTTAATATGTTTATTCTAGGGGCGGCGATGTCCATAGCGGCAGATTATTGGTTAATAATTTTATTTTAGTGTTTGCGATGCAGGAAGGCCTTGGTTTAGGGGTTAATAGGTAGTTAATGGGTGTTAGTGTACTTTTTAGCACTTTAGTTAGTTTAGTTTTTTAGTTTTATGGCGTTGTAGTGTAAAACTCATAACTACTGACTTTAGATTGCATTAGGAATCTTGGAGGTAGAGGCTGTACCGCTCACTTTTTGGCCTCCCAGGACAGACTCGTAATACCAGCGCTATGGAAGTCCCATAGAAAAAAGGGTTTACAACGTTTACGTAAGTCGGTTTGCGGTAAGGCCAAAGAAGTGTGCGGTGCCCCTAAACCTGCAAGACTCGTAATAGCAGCTGTAGTGAATTAAGCAGCGTTAGGACCTGTTAACGCTGCTTTTTCAGCTTAACGCAAAACTCGTAATCTAACCATATGTGTTTAATCTATTTGCAGTGCAATAATAACATGCTGTTAAACCTTAGAGGATTTACTTTTTTCACTTTTATTTCACTTTTAAGGGACATGATACCCTAATGTTGAAGGACTTGAAAGTGATGCAGCATAGCTGTAGAAAGCTGACTAGAAAATATCACCTGAACATCTCTATGTAAAAAAGTAACATTTAACTCAACATTTCCTAAGTATTCACACCTCATTTTCAAGGGACTTTAAGCAGACAATCAGGATGTTTGTCCCAGGACTTGCAAGGGAGTGGGCATCTGGCATGTGCAAGCACAGTCATGTTATTTCCCTACTCAGTTTAAGGAAGTTCACTATGAAATCTCATGAGATTTTAGTGAAAACTCATGAGACCACAGAAAAGCAATGCATGACCTCAGCATTGTAGATGCTGAATGGCTGGTTTTTTTTTTTTTTTTAAACTTGCTGCTGGACAGTAGCTGAAGTATAACTGTTACCAGATCACTTACTCTGGTGAGCTGAAGAAATTTTGAGGTAAAATATATTTATTTTTTACGTAGAGCTGTTCATGTTCAGGTGATATTTTCTAGTGAGCTTTTTACAGTTATACTGCATCACTTTCAAGTGCTTTAGCATATGGGTTTCATGTTCCTTTAATTTAATGAGCAATATGATTTACTAGAATGTAACAGTTTAGCATACCGAAGTCCTTTTTTTAAACATGCATTTATTAGAGTTTTACTGGAATGCATCACTTGGAAATTATGATGTAGTATATTTACATGGCCCCCATTGTTATGGTCAATAAAAACATGTAAAATATAAAACATCAAAATTAGGTGATTACTAATAAAATATGTCAAATATAAAGGTCCAGATTATGCATGGCACGCTAACAGTTATGAGCGAGCGATTTCGGGTTTATCGCGTCTGTTTGCATACCTTGGATGTAGTGCTCATATTACAAGATAAAAGTAAACATGAACGCTTGAGCGCAATTTAATTTAACAAGCTTTGGGATAGCGCAACCTCAGAGCTATAGTTGTTTTGCGAAACGAAAAAGTGTTACAAAACACATCAAAAATACATTTAAAAGTACAGTTACACTCATAATAACACTAATAAAAATTATTTTAAAAATATATTGCACGAAAAAGTTATAAGGACTCAAATATATGAGGTCTCAGGTGCTAGAAACATAATGCAGCAAAGGGTTTTAACATTGAGATATATACAGTACATATACATGTCTAAATATGTATGTATATATATATATATATATATATATATATATCATGCAGGGATGGAATATAGACTGTCAGTCTTGTCTGTATATATCCCAGAACTACGGTGTCACTCAATAGCGCGAATGCAAAAATGTCAAAAAGTGCTGACAAACAGCATTTGATTTAGTGCACATAGGTTTGATGCTGGTGCCGTATCCAGCTGAGTCCAGAAGGTATATAACCTGTTAAAGTCTGTATAAGCTCAGCTAGCGGTATCAATAACTTGCTCTAGGGGTGTATACGTACTGCCAGTAATGTACCTATCAGCCTGTTGTGCTTAGGTGTGTCATGTACCTCCAATGCCGCTGAGGTGTTACCGGGTGCCAATCTGTGACAAATTCTGCTTACAGACAAGAACAGAGGACTACAAGACACACCTATATAAGATACTATAGTCTTTTCCACCCAATATAGTAGACAATATCACAGTATTTGTAATATAGTAATATTTACCTATCCTCCACTGATGAACAGCTTAGAACAGCTTAGAATGATCTTTAAGGATAAGATTAGATGTGTAGCCAAAAAAGCTCCCACCATAGGAGGCAAAGTCAAGACATTTTTTTTCACAAAACCCTCTCAACCCACAAATTGACTCACAGGGGCCACGGGTTTCTTTAAATGTGGCCATACTTGCAAAAGTTGCTCCTAAACCACAAGAACAAGAGAATTTAGATCATCACAAACAGGCAAGTCCTATAAGATCAATAACAGGATAGATTGTACCACTAAATACGTGGTGTACCCCATCACATGCCAGCATTGCTCCCTACAGTACGTGGGTATCACTTCTCTCCCTTTAAAAGACAGAATTAGAGAGCATTTGCTGTCATTGGATGAGAAGACACCAAGGACCCCTGTGGCCAAGCATTTTCACTTAAATGGCGAACGTGTCAAAAACCTCTTTACATTTGTGGGTATAGAATACATTAAGAGAGACATTACTCAGAATGAGTGCCCCCCTTCCCTTCAGTTTCTTTTAATTAAAGTATCGCCCCCTTAATTTCCTATTATATCTAGTTTGATTATCGGTATATTTGCCATATCTGCTACCCTTTGTATACTAACTTAACATACTATTTACTTTTTATTTTTATTTTTAATGGTGTTCTTTTAATATGACCTACCCTCTAATTTCTGATTCTTAGTGTATTGTTTAATCCTTTATTAAACTTCCTAATTTCTTTTTTCTCATGCTACTATATAATTAGCATACCCATCTACTTACATATTGTATTATGATAGGATGCATATGTTTTTATTTTATTTTTTGAGCTTTGCATACAACTTTGTGAATAGTCCTTACTACTATTGAAATATCTGTTTTCTATTAGAGCAGATTTATGCGAAACCTATTGGTTTTCACTTTCTCATCACTCCTTTTAAAAAATCTTTCCACTTCTACCAATTAGCCTAACATTATGAGCACACTGGTGAAGAGAGTATATCCCTCATATTTTCCAAAATCGTTGTTTTCTTATTTTTTTCCCTCTTTATACTTTTTTTTACCATTCTTCTCACACATTTCTCATTTGCCTCATAACCAGATTTACTTTGTTCGTATGAGTTCTTTTTCTTAATTATTGTCACGTAGATAGCTTTATGCATAGACACTAATCACCATGTACAATGTGCACCAATCATTGTTTGAAGTTGTTTTTTTGTCTTTTTGTTTTCCTATTGGCTGTTGCTCCTTTTTAAGCACTTACCTGGGGGACACCTGTAATCTTCCGCAGCTGCCCTTCCACTGTGTGTGTGTACACTTACATGCTTGAGTAAATCACTCAATGCTTTAGATGCCTGGATTCCTCTCCTTTTTTCTTTCCCTTTATATATATATATATATACTCACTGGCCACTTTATTAGGTACACCTTGCTAGTACCTGGTTGGACCCCCTTTTGCCTTCATAACTACCTTAATTCTTCGTGGCATAGATTCAACAAGGTTTTGGAAACATTCCTCAGAAATTTTGGTCCATATTGACATGATAGCATCATGCTGAATACCATCTCTGAATGCACAACACGTTGAACGTGGATGCAGATGGGCTACAGCAGCAGAAGACCACACTTGGTGCCACTCCTGTCAGCTAAGAACATTAAACTGAGGCTACAATTCGCACAGGCTCACCAAAATTGGACAATAGAGAATTGGAAAAACGTTCCCTGGTCTGATGAGTCTTGATTTCAGCTGCGATATTCAGATGGTAGGGTCAGAATTTTGTCGTAAACAACATGAAAGCATGGATCCTTCCTGCCTTGTATCAATGGTTCAGGCTGGTGGTGGTGGTGTAATGGTGTGGGGAATATTTTCTTGGTACACTTTGGGTCTCTTAGTACCAATTGAGCATAGTTTAAATGCCACAGCCTAACTGAGTATTGTTGCTGACCATGTCTATCCCTTTATGACTACAGTGTACCCATCTTCTGATGGCTACTTCCAGCAGGATAATGCGCCATGTCACAAAGCTCAGATCATCTCAAACTGTTTTTTTATCATGTCAATATAGACCAAAATCTCAACACATTGTTGAATTTATGCCACGAAGAATTAAGGCAGTTCTGAAGGCAAAATGAGGTACAACCCGATAGTAGCAAGGTGTACCTAATAAAGTGGGCATTGAGTGTATATATATATATATATATATATATATATATATATATATATATATACATATATATATGTGTTTGTGTACATACAGTATGTATTTATGTATTTATATGTGTATATATGTATTTACAGACATATAAACACATAAATACCTATGTATACATATATAGTGCATAGGAGCCCTTTGCAGTCAATTAGATTAAAACATGTTAAAGCATATTTATGCAATATTAATTTTTAATATAGTGTTGTACTGTGTATTTACTGTCAATATTTGGCATTCCATAGCAGAATATGTTCTTAGTATTTATAAATAGATATTCCTATACATATCTGTATATATCTATACCTGTATATAATCATCTATATATAAATATATATATATATATATATATATATATAGGTATAGATATATATTGTACCAAAATACCATCAGATATATGTAGAAATATGTATTTATGAATAAACAGAACATATTCTGCAGTGTAAAGAACATTGGAATGTGAAATATTAATATTTTCATGTTGGATCGGGTTTGTGCACAAGTAGGGTGTTATTTTTCCCACACTTTTCTTGCTCTATTGACTTCTATGAGGGAATACGTTTACTCGGTCGAGATATTCTAAATTCGGCTTTTTGCATGCATCAGGTTAGCGTGTGAGCAAATACTTTTTACTTTCAACTTGTAATACGAGCGCTACATGATGCATGCAAAAAGCTTACTTCTAGTCAAGTTAGCAAGCAAACTGAAGCGATAAATACATCTCCATTCATAATCTGGCCAAAAGTGCTGCTTTATTTACAGAAAAACCTGATAAGTGCATTAAAGCATTTTACATTTACAGACAGGTAATGTCTTAGTACTGTATGAACATATATTCTCACCATGTTTACGTTTTATAGTCTGGGTTTAAATTAATGGGATGTGGGGTTTATAGTATATATCACAAAAGGCTATCTATCTATCTAACTTCCATAACCTTACTTCATTTGCTGATCCACCATGTTTGATATGAGGCCCTTGCTCCAGCAAATAATGTGAATAAGGGCCCTGATAACTGACCTGTAGTTTTCTTTAAAAAATGTTTATCTGTAAAGTAATATGGGGCAGCCATCTTGTTTTGGAACTAAAAACACGACATCAATGTTAGTACATGTAGAAAATACTTTATCAAAATCGTTTTGGATTTCGGAATAGTTTGGATTTTGGAATATTTGCATCTTTAAAATGGGACAGTTTGGAGAGGGGATGGAGCCAAGTGTAAACATCAATATTTTATGTAATTTAGGCAATATTAACATGTCATAATACAGTATGTAATAGTTTTTATATAATTTTTAATACTTTTGTATATATAGCATCCTCAGAAAGATAATAAGGGTAAACACTGTCATCAGAAAGGTAATATGTGTTGTTTTAAATAAATATAGACTATTATTTGCATTTTAGAACACAAAAAAATAACACAGTTAGAAAAAATGTATTAAAAAGTTTGGATTTCAGAATTTGTACCTGTACATTTCTACTACAACTTTTAAGTAAATAATTTTTATATTAATTGAACAGGAGTGCCATGAGTGGGGTGGTAGGAGCCACCAGAATAAAAAATAAAAAAACAAAACAAAAAACTCAAGACCACCACAAAGTTGCAAGAGAAAGTGGATCAGAAAGATCTTTATCCAGTTGAAAGGAGAAAACAAAGTATTGGGATTGCATGAGAGGAAGAGGTATTTTTGACATTAAGATGTGTTTGAGAAGTGTGTTTTGTTTAAAAAAGAACAAGCTACTGGAGTTAAAGGGAGATTAAAGGGACATTAAAGTGACAATTAAGGGCCCCATTTATCAAGGTGTCATGTTGTTATCCATTTCACATCAAAGTCCACTTAGAGATTTGATCAATGTGCCAACTCTATTAAAATGAATGGATTGAATGCACCAGAGAACATGCCTTCAATCACCATTTGCGTCAAATTGTTCAAGCTAATTGCTAAGTCAACTTTTGCAATCTATTTTCGCCAGGTTTTAGGTGGTGTATTCAATGAGAATTAATAGGTGTTGGGACAAATTACAAACAGTATAAAAGGCGCCAACAGAACAGTGTTGTGACAAAACATACGCTTGCGTTGTTGTTGGTAGATCTTAGAAGGATGGAGAGACTGCTACATATGTTCAATTTTCATGTTCTTTATAATAGAAGAAGAAGGCTTCATGCAGAAGATGAAGCAGGAGCAGAAGAAATTCCAATAAGAAGATGTTGGATACCCAGTCTTTCTGCCAAGATACATATATAAATAGAAAGAGTTCATTTTACAGAGAGAGAAAGAAAGAAAAAAAATTCATTCAGATGGCATAACATATTAAAATTATGACTTTAAAATCTATTTCTTACAATAATTAAAATATGATACAAAATTATGTTTCTATTTTAATGTATGAATAGACGTTTCTTTTTGTTTGTTTTTATATTAACACTTCCTCTATTGACTTATGAAAAATATCAAGCTTACAAATAAATCCTTATCATCTACAAGGTAGACAATTATTATGGACATAAGATTTAAAAATATTCATCTGATTTTAAGCTTCAAATTACATTTTTTCTATCATTAATGTAATGAAAATATGTACATATAGGGGCATATTTATCAAAGCGTCAACTGAAAATACGCTTGAATCCCACGTCGTATTTGTCACGAGATTGATCCCCCGTAGTTATCAAAGTGTCAAGATCGGCAAATGTTAAAATTTGTGACATAATATATGCTCCCGCGATCTCAATCCGATGCTTGCGTCATATGCAGATGTTTCAAATTTAGATTCGACTCTATTTGATCCTTTTCCAAATTTATCAAACATTTAACAGGTACACTTGCGTCTATTCCTACGCAGCGTACCTAGTTTTCAATCCGCCACCCTTGAGGCCGCGGATGCCATAGAAATGAATGGGAGTCTGAAAACACAGAAAGCTTATATTTGATACTGCAAGAGAATAAAGCATATTACATAATAAAAGTAAATTAGAAACTCTATTAAAATCGTATACCCTTTCTAAATCAAACAATATTATTGCTCCACATTTGGTGCAGTAGTAGATATACAGGGAGTGCAGAATTATTAGGCAAGTTGTATTTTTGAGGATTAATTTTATTATTGAACAACAACCATGTTCTCAATGAACCCAAAAAACTCATTAATATCAAAGCTGAATATTTTTGGAAGTAGTTTTTAGTTTGTTTTTAGTTATAGCTATTTTAGGGGGATATCTGTGTGTGCAGGTGACTATTACTGTGCATAATTATTAGGCAACTTAACAAAAAACAAATATATACCCATTTCAATTATTTATTTTTACCAGTGAAACCAATATAACATCTCAACATTCACAAATATACATTTCTGACATTCAAAAACAAAACAAAAACAAATCAGTGACCAATATAGCCACCTTTCTTTGCAAGGACACTCAAAAGCCTGCCATCCATGGATTATGTCAGTGTTTTGATCTGTTCACCATCAACATTGCGTGCAGCAGCAACCACAGCCTCCCAGACACTGTTCAGAGAGGTGTACTGTTTTCCCTCCTTGTAAATCTCACATTTGATGATGGACCACAGGTTCTCAATGGGGTTCAGATCAGATGAACAAGGAGGCCATGTCATTAGATTTTCTTCTTTTATACCCTTTCTTGCCAGCCACGCTGTGGAGTACTTGGACGCGTGTGATGGAGCATTGTCCTGCATGAAAATCATGTTTTTCTTGAAGGATGCAGACTTCTTCCTGTACCACTGCTTGAAGAAGGTGTCTTCCAGAAACTGGCAGTAGGACTGGGAGTTGAGCTTGACTCCATCCTCAACCCGAAAAGGCCCCACAAGCTCATCTTTGATGATACCAGCCCAAACCAGTACTCCACCTCCACCTTGCTGGCGTCTGAGTCGGACTGGAGCTTTCTGCCCTTTACCAATCCAGGCACGGGCCCATCCATCTGGCCCATCAAGACTCACTCTCATTTCATCAGTCCATAAAACCTTAGAAAAATCAGTCTTGAGATATTTCTTGGCCCAGTCTTGACGTTTCAGCTTGTGTGTCTTGTTCAGTGGTGGTCGTCTTTCAGCCTTTCTTACCTTGGCCATGTCTCTGAGTATTGCACACCTTGTGCTTTTGGGCACTCCAGTGATGTTGCAGCTCTGAAATATGGCCAAACTGGTGGCAAGTGGCATCTTGGCAGCTGCACGCTTGACTTTTCTCAGTTCATGGGCAGTTATTTTGCGCCTTGGTTTTTCCACACGCTTCTTGCGACCCTGTTGACTATTTTGAATGAAACGCTTGATTGTTCGATGATCACGCTTCAGAAGCTTTGCAATTTTAAGAGTGCTGCATCCCTCTGCAAGATATCTCACTATTTTTGACTTTTCTGAGCCTGTCAAGTCCTTCTTTTGACCCATTTTGCCAAAGGAAAGGAAGTTGCCTAATAATTATGCACACCTGATATAGGGTGTTGATGTCATTAGACCACACCCCTTCTCATTACAGAGATGCACATCACCTAATATGCTTAATTGGTAGTAGGCTTTCGAGCCTATACAGCTTGGAGTAAGACAACATGCATAAAGAGGATGATGTGGTCAAAATACTCATTTGCCTAATAATTCTGCACTCCCTGTAAAGATAAAAATGAAAAATACATTACTACTTATGGATTATGCTACAACTTTGTCTCTTATTACAAAGCAAAGGGACAATATTATTTCTCCAAATTTGTTGAAAAGTTTTGCCCCAAACTTGTTGCACTAATAGATATAGAGATACAATTGAAATAAGTACACAACATAATATAACAAAATATAGCTAACTCCCTATTTTGTGAAAAATCTATGTGCACCATGTTTAAGCCATGTAAAACAAGTCACACTCTTCACTTCGCACCAATTTTTATGCAACTCTTTTCGCACCATTTATGATGCAAACTGCTAAACAACCCACAGACTAGTGAATTTTTCAACCACTTTTGATTGGAATATGCATAATCACATGATTTATGACATCAGCCAATCTGATTCAAATATACATTTTAAACTATCACTAACGAATCAAATTGCTCAATACTTGTGTCATTGATCACTCATCAGAACTTGTAAGTGCCATTTGTTACATTGTGTATTATACTTTGAAAGTATGTATATGTGAAATTAGTATTAAATATAAACATTGATGCTAGCATTAGGACACACAGTGTAATATTTTAGACAATGATTTTATAATTCGAATTGATGTTTGATTCAATATAATCTTAAGCTCATAGCTCAAAGGGATAGCCCACATAACATTAAACTGCCATGATTCAGATACAGCAGAAATTAAAATCAGCTCTTTACTGTCGAATTTGAATGTCACATTCGAATTCGAATGTCACATTCGAATGTAACATTCGAATTCGAATATTACATTTATAAAACACAATTGTAGACTAGAAATACTATTTTGAATTTGAATGTCACATTCGAATTTGAATGTCACCTTCAAATTTGAATATTACATTTAAAAAACACAGTATTAGACTAGAAATAGTATTTTGAATTCTAATGTGACATTCAAATTCGTATGTAGCATTCGAATTTGAATGTAGCATTCAAATTTGAATATTACATTTATTAAACACATTTGTAGACTAGAAATACTATTTTGAATTTTAATCTTACATTCGAATTCGAATGTCACATTCAAATTTGAATATTACATTTATAAAGCACAGTATTACACTAGAAATACTATTTCAAATTCGAATGTGACATTCGAATTCGAATGTAGCATTCAAATTCGAATATTACATTTATTAAACACAGTTGTAAACTAGAAATACTATTTCAAATTCGAATATTACATTTAAAAAACATAGGCCTCTATTTACCAAGCTGTCAACCGCAAATACGTTGGAATTCCGCTGCGTATTTGTTGCGAGCCTGATTCGCCTTAGTTATCAAAGGCTAGAGACCGGCAAAAGTAGAATTTAGTGACGTAACATACGATCCGTCGGACTCAGTCGGACACAGATCGATGGTTACGTCACTCCAGATGTTCTGAACACAAGTTCGGCACAATCTGACTACTTTTGGAAGTTATCAAAGAACTACCAGGTACGCTCGCCACTTTTCCGGCCCAGCGTACATGGTTTTCAATCCGCCGCCTTGGAGGCGGCGGATGCCATAGGAATCAATGGGAGTCTGACAGCAGTGAAAGCTCATGTTTGCTGCTGCCCGATATCCCATTGATTTCTATGGAAAAAGTCTACACCTAACACCCTAACATGTACCCCGAGTCTAAACACCCCTAATCTGCCGCCCCCTACACCGCAGCAACCTACATTATACTTATTAACCCCTAATCTGCCCCCCCTACACCGCCACCACCTACATTATACTTATTAACCCCTAAACCACCGCTCCCGGACCCCGCCACAACTATAATAAATATATTAACCCCTAAACCGCCGCTCCCAGACCCCGCCACCATCTACATTATACCTATTAACCCCTAATCTGCCACCCCCTATACCGCCGTCACCTACATAAAGTTATTAACCCCTATCCTTCCGATCCTGGACCACGCCGCAACTAAATAAATTGTTTAACCCCTAAACCGACGCTCCTGGAACCCACCGCCACCTACATTATATTTATTAACCCCTAATCTGCCCCCCATACACCGCCACCACTATAATAAAGTAATTAACCCCTAAACCTAAGTCTAACCCTAACACCCCCTAACTTAAATATAATTTAAATAAATCTAAATAAATATTACTATTATTAACTAAATTATTCCTATTTAAAACTAAATACTTACCTATAAAATAAACCCTAAGTTAGCTACAATATGACTAATGGTTACATTGTAGCTAGCTTAGGGTTTATTTTTATTTTACAGGCAACTTTGTATTTATTTTAACTAGGTACAATAGTTATTAAATAGTTAATAACTATTTAATAACTACCTAGCTAAAATAAATACAAAATTACCTGTAAAATAAAACCTAACCTAAGTTACAATTACACCTAACACTACACTATCATTAAAATAATTACATAAATTAACTACAATTAAATAAAACTAATTACAATTAAATAAAATTAACTAAAGTAAAAAAAAAAAAACGCTAAATTACAGAAAATAAAAAAATTAAAAGAATTTTAAACTAATTACACCTAATCTAAGCCCCCTAATAAAATAAAAAAAGCCCCCCAAAATAATAAAATTCCCTACCCTATACTAAATTACAAATAGCCCTTAAAAGGGCCTTTTGCGGGACATTGCCCCAAAGTAATCAGCTCTTTTACCTGTAAAAAAAGAAATACAACCCCCCAACATTAAAACCCACAACTCACACACCCAACCCTACTCTAAAACCCACCCAAACTCCCCTTAAAAAAACCTAACACTAACCCCCTGAAAATCACCCTACCTTGAGCCGTCTTCACCCAGTCGGGCACAAGTGGACCTCCAGACCGGCAGAAGTCTTCATCCTACCCGGGCAGAAGAGGACATCCAGACTGGCAGAAGTCTTCATCCAGGCAGTATCTTCTATCTTCTTCCATCCGGAGCGGAGCAGGTCTATCTTCAATCCATCCGACGCGAAGCATCCTCTTCTCCTCTTCTCCAATCAGCCAATAGGATTGAGCTCGCATTCTATTGGCTGTTCCAATCAGCCAATAGAATGCGAGCTTGCATTCTATTGGCTGTTCCAATCAGCCAATAGAATGCGAGCTCAATCCTATTGGCTGATTGCATCAGCCAATAGGATTTTTCCTACCTTAATTCCGATTGGCTGATAGAATCCTATCAGCCAATCGGAATTCAAGGGACGCCATCTTGGATGACGTCATTTAAAGGAACCTTCATTCAGTGTTAGGACATCGATGGAAGAGGATGCTCCACGTCGGATGGATTGAAGATGGACCCGCTCCGGATGGATGAAGATAGAAGATGCCGCCTGGATGAAGCCTTCTGCCGGTCTGGATGTCCTCTTCTGCCCAGATTGGATGAAGACTTCTACTGGTCTGGAGGTCTACTTGTGCCCGGCTGGGTGAAGACGGCTCAAGGTAGGGTGATCTTCAGGGGGTTAGTGTTAGGTTTTTTTTAAGGGGGGTTTGGGTGGGTTTTAGAGTAGGGTTGGGTGTGTGGGTGGTGGGTTTTAATGTTGGGGGGTTGTATTTCTTTTTTTACAGGTAAAAGAGCTGATTACTTTGGGGCAATGCCCCGCAAAAGGCCCTTTTAAGGGCTATTTGTAATTTAGTATTGGATAGGGAATTTTATTATTTTGGGGGGCTTCTTTATTTATTAGGGGGCTTAGATTAGGTGTAATTAGTTTAAAATTCTTGTAATTTTTTTTTTCCTGTAATTTAGTGTTTGTTTGTTTTGTACGTTAGTTAATTTTATTTAATTGTAATTAGTTTTATTTAATTGTAGTTAATTTATGTAATTATTTTAATGATAGTGTAGTGTTAGGTGTAATTGTAACTTAGGTAAGGTTTTATTTTACAGGTAATTTTGTATTTATTTTAGATAGGTAGTTATGAAATAGTTAATAACTATTTAATAACTATTGTACCTAGTTAAAATAAATACAAAGTTGCCTGTAAAATAAAAATAAACCCTAAGCTAGCTACAATGTAACTATGAGTTATATTGTAGCTATCTTAGGGTTTATTTTATAGGTAAGTATTTAGTTTTAAATAGGAATAATTTAGTTAATAATAGTAATATTTATTTAGATTTATTTGAATTATATTTAAGTTAGTGGGTGTTAGGGTTAGACTTAGGTTTAGGAGTTAATTACTTTATTATAGTGGCGGTGGTGAAGGGGGGGCAGGATAGGGGTTAATATGTATAATGTAGGTGGCGGTGGGGTCCGGGAGCGGCGGTTTAGGGGTTAAACAATGTATTTAGTTGCAGCAGGGTCCAGGATCGGCAGGATAGGGGTTAATAACTTTATGTAGGTGGCGGCGGTATAGGGGGCGGCAGATTAGGGGTTAATAGGTATAATGTAGGTGGCGGCGGGGTCCGGGAGCGGCGGTTTAAGGGTTAATATATTTATTATAGTTGTGTCGGGGTCCGGGGTTAATAACTTTATTTAGTTGCAGGGGGCTCCGTGAGCGGCAGTATAGGGGGTAAAACAGTATAGTATAGTGTGGGTGCTTAGTCACAGGCTAGCAAGAAAGCTGCAAATAAGCCGATGAGCAGCGAGATCGATGACTGTCAGTTAACAACAGTCCGCTGCTCAGCTTTTTGACAGCTTTCTTGATAAATGGTGATCGTATTTAGGTCCGCGGCGGCGATGTTAGGCGAGCTTAGGCGAGCGTATTGGTGCCGGCGAATGCTAGAAAGTAGACAGCTTGATAAATAGAGGCCATAGTATTAGACTAGAAATACTATTTCGAATTTGAATATTACATTTATTAAACACAGTTGTAGACTAGAAATACTATTCAATTTTGAAATTTAATATTTGAATTCGAATGTGACATTCGAATATAAGATTCCAATTCGAATGTCACATTCCAATTCGAATATTAAATTTCGAAATTGAATGAATACATAGCTAAACATTCTATTATTTGAAAGAATATTTTCAAATTTTAATAAAAAAATTTGAAAACGAAAATTCGAAAATAGAATGCTAGAACGTTATGTAAATATTCGAAATTCGATTCGAACGAATGTATCAAAATTCATTTAAAATTTTGAATTTTTAGAAACATTCGCCCATCCCTACAGACAATATTGTTTAGAACAAAAAAATGAACTTAGGGACATGTAAATATGTTTGCAAAAAATTTCTGACGTAGCACACACACACACATATGTATGTATATATATATATATATATATATATATATAAAACCAAAAAGGGTACAGGACAAATGGCTACTATAAATGTGTCTTTTTCAATGGAAAAAATTATCAAAATTTAGAAAACATTAATGTTATATTAGATAATCATTTTAATGTGGTGCAGACCCTATAAAAAATTATTCTTCTACAAACAACAAGAGGAGAACAAGGACCATCAAAAAATTCCTAAGGCCCTATATAGATAGGGAATCAAGCACTCTTTTTTATAAAAATAGCTCAAAAGTGTAGCTAGATTAAACAAATGAAATGAATCTCTGACCAGTGCAATCACAGAGAACAAAAAAATAATTTATTAATAGTACAGAAAGAAGTAAAAATCCTAACTGTCCAAACATAGCAATAGGCCAGTTGTGCGCTGGCCTCGGGTATATGTTAGCAACACAAAGTAAAGTATGTTGAACAAACAATATAGTACATGTGGCCAATTAAAACCCTGAAGATGTGCACATCATAGTCATAATAATGGCAAAAATACAATCCAAAGACACCTAGCAGTGTACTAGGTGTCTTTGGATTGTATTTTTGCCATTATTATGACTATGATGTGCACATCTTCAGGGTTTTAATTGGCCACATGTACTATATTGTTTGTTCAACATACTTTACTTTGTGTTGCTAACATATACCCGAGGCCAGCGCACAACTGGCCTATTGCTATGTTTGGACAGTTAGTATTTACTTCTTTCTGTACTATTAATAAATTATTTTTTTGTTCTCTGTGATTGCACTGGTCAGAGATTCATTTCATTTGTTTAATCTAGCTACACTTTTGAGCTATTTTTATAAAAAAGAGTGCTTGATTCCCTATCTATATAGGGCCTTAGGAAATGTTTGATGGTCCTTGTTCTCCTCTTGTTGTTTGTTGAAGAATATATATATATATATATATATACACACAAGTATGTGCAAAGATATATGTACAAATTCTAGCATTAATAATCATTTTTTTTAAAAAAAACATGATATAAAAGCATATCATGACTTCTAGAAATACAAATACACATTAACTTATGTGAAAGTATCATATAACAAATAAATATAACAATAAAATTCTATGAGATATTGTTTGTTGAGGTATAAATCTATCTATTTTTTGGACATTAACATATGAAAAATAAAAGATTAGCTTTAGAGAAATGCGCTTGTTCATGGACTGTAATGAAATGGTATAAATAAAGTTAGGAAAAACCCAAATAACCGCGTCATCAATGACTGTTAGATAACAACAGTCCGATGCTCATCGTGCCGTACGTGACACGCGTGTTTTTGACATTTTTTTTATAAATAAGGGGATCGTATGTGGATCTGCGTCAGTGATGTCTAGCGAGCGTATTAACGCCGGCGAATACACTGAGATTGACGCTTTGATAAATATGGCCTATAGGGTTAGATTACGGGTGGAGCACACATTAAAGCTGCCGCTTGAGCATTTATTGTGCTAAAAGTACAATTTTTGCACTCGTCGGGTTGCGATCGTATTTAGAGCAAAAATTTAGAATATTGCATGCGCGTTCACGTATTCCCACATAGAAGCCAATAGAGAAAAAAAAGTGGAACCTCTCCACTCTCACGCAAACACGATTGCATATTCCTATTTGTGCTAACCCAACATGAAAATATGAATATTTCACATTTCAATATTCTTCACTTAGAAGAATATGTTCTATGTATTCATAAATAAATATTTCTTCATATATCTGATGGTATTTTGGTACAATATACAGGTAGCCCTCAGTTTACGCCGTGGTTAGGTTCCAGAAGGAATGGTTGTAAATCGAAACCGTTGTAAATTGAAACCCAGTTTATAATGTAAGTCAATGGGAAGTGAAGGAGTTAGGTTCCAGGCCCCTCTCAAAATTGTCATAAGTAACACCTAATACATTACTTTTAAAGCTTTGAAATAAAGACTTTAAATGCTAACAGCATTATAAACCAAATAAAATAATCACAAAACACAGAATATATAATTAAACTAAGTTAAATGAACAAAAACATTTGCTAAACAGCATTATAAACCTAATAAAATAATCACACAACACAGACTTCACTTGCATTTTTCTGCAAACAGTTCTTTCTATGCATTCCAATCTGCACTGATTTATAGACAGGAAGATCTTGTTCCTTTGAAATCTACTCGATAGCTCAGGTCTGGTTAAACTGATTAATTTCAGCTTGCTTGGCTTTGCTGCAACACAAACGGACAGCTCCACCTACTGGCTATTTTAATCAATGCACTGCTTCTGAATTCTTTTCAATAGCAGTCACATGACTGGAAAAAAAGCTTGTTATTCTGAAACGGTGTAAATTGAACCATTGTAAACCGAGGGCCACCTGTATATATATATATATATATAGTATAGATATATAGTGATGTCGTGAACATAACATTTTCTCTTCGTGAACGGCGAACGCGAACTTCCGCAAATGTTCGCGAACGGGCGAACCAGGCGAACCGCCATAGACTTCAATAGGCAGGCGAATTTTAAAACCCACAGGGACTCTTTCTGGCCACAATAGTGATGGAAAAGTTGTTTCAAGGGGACTAACACCTGGACTGTGGCATGCCGGAGGGGGATCCATGGCAAAACTCCCATGGAAAATTACATAGTTGATGCAGAGTCTGGTTTTAATCCATAAAGGGCATAAATCACCTAACATTCCTAAATTGTTTGGAATAACGTGCTTTAAAACATCAGGTATGATGTTGTATCGATCAGGTAGTGTAAGGGTTACGCCCGCTTCACAGTGACAGACCAAACTCCCCGTTTAACGCAACGCAAACAACCGCAAACAGTCCATTTTCACAACCGCAAACTCCCCATTTGCACAAGGTTGGATACCAAGCTAGCCATGTCCAGTTCCTTGTCCTCACTGATGTCATTGAAGGTCTCTTCCTCCACCCAACCACGTACAACACCAAGGGTCCCCAAAAGGTGACAACAAGCCCCCTGGGACGCCTGCTGTGTTTGGTCTTCCACCTCCTCAAAGCCACCTTCCTCCTCTGACTCCTCTTCTTCAGACTCCTCTCTCTGCGTTGTCTCTCCCTGCATTATTATAAGGTGTGTTAAGTAGTACTATTCCTATCAGTTTAATCCCTGTTATGTGCCTTTTTTTTTTGGTTTGGTTTTTGAAGCCACAGTGCAGCACCAGAGGCCAGAAAAATTAGGCATGTACACATGCCTGAAAAATTAGGTATTGTTGCAGCCGCTGCTGTAGCAGCGGCCAGAAAAAATTATGTTTGTTTCCCAGGCAGAAAGTGCCCTAAAACATTGCGGCTTGAACCCTAGTTGGTGGCGGATAAGTCACGCAAGTCATCCGGCATTCAGAGATAAAATACAGCAGCGTGTGGACCATTTTTAGCCCAAGGCAGCTCATCTCATCAGGCCTTTCTTAGTCGAATTTATTGCCCACTGTCAGTCCCTTCGGGATCCATCCCTCATTCATCTTAATAAAGGTGAGGTAATCTAGACTTTTTTGACCTAGGCGACTTCTCTTCTCAGTGACAATACCTCCTGCTGCACTGAAGGTCCTTTCTGACAGGACACTTGAAGCAGGGCAGGCCAGAAGTTCTATCGCAAATTGGGATAGTTCAGGCCACAGGTCAAGCCTGCACACCCAGTAGTCAAGGGGTTCATCACTCCTCAGAGTGTCGATATCTGCAGTTAAGGCGAGGTAGTCTGCTACCTGTCGGTCGAGTCGTTCTCTGAGGGTGGACCCCGAAGGGCTGTGGCGATGAGTGGGACTTAAAAAGCTCTGCATGTCCTCCATCAACATTACGTCTGTAAAGTGTCCTGTCCTTGCCGGCGTGGTCGTGGGAGGAGGAGGATTACTTTCACCTCTTCCCCTGTTAGATTCCCGTTGTGCTGTGACATCACCCTTATACGCTGTGTAAAGCATACTTTTTAATTTATTTTGGAACTGCTGCATCCTTTCCGACTTGCAGTAATTCGGTAACATTTCATGCACTTTCTGCTTATACCGGGGGTCTAGTAGCGTGGACACCCAGTACAGGTCGTTCTCCTTCAGCCTTTTTATACGAGGGTCCCTCAACAGGCACGACAGCATGAAAGACCCCATTTTCACAAGGTTGGATGCCGAGCTACTCATGTCCCGTTCCTCGTCCTCAGTGATCTCACTGAAGGTATGTTCTTCCCCCCAGCCACGTACAACACCACGGGTACCAGATAGGTGACAACGAGCACCCTGGGATGCCTGTTGTGGTTGGTCTTCCTACTCCTCCTCAAAGCCACATTCCTCCTCTGACTCCTCTTCCTCACAATCCTCTTCCAGCGTTGCCGCAGGTCCAGCAAGCAATGCTGATAAGGCTGTTTCTGGTGGTGATGGTGACCACAACTCTTCTCTTCCTCTTCACGCTCATCTACGGCCTGATCCAGCACTCTTCGCAGGGCACGCTCCAGGAAGAAAACAAATGGTATGATGTCGCTGATGGTGCCTTTGGTGCGACTGACTAGGTTTGTCACCTCCTCAAAAAGACGCATGAAACTACAGGCATTGCGCATGAGCGTCCAGTAACGTGGCAAAAAAATTCCCAGCTCCGCAGAGGCTGTCCTAGCACCCCGGTCATACAAATAGTCGTTAACTGCTTTTTCTTGTTGGAGCAGGCGGTCGAACATTAGGAGTGTTGAATTCCAACGTGTCGGGCTGTCGCAAATCAAGCGCCTCACTGGCATGTTGTTTCGCCGCTGGAAAAGTGCGCCATGGCCGTGTAGGAACGCCTGAAATGGCCACACACCTTCCTGGCCTGCTTCAGGACGTCCTGTAAGCCTGGGTACTTATGCACAAAGCGTTGTACGATCAGATTACACACATGTGCCATGCACAGCACATGTGTCAACTTGCCCAAATTCAATGCCGCCAACAAATTTCTTCCGTTGTCATAAACCACTTTGCCGATCTCCAGTTAGTGTGGAGTCAGCCACTGATCCACCTGTGCATTCAGGGTGGACAGGAGTGCTGGTCCGGTGTGACTCTCTGCTTTCAGGCAAGTCAACCCCAAGACGGCGTGACACTGCCATATCCGGGATGTGGAATAGTACCTGGGGAGCTGGGGGGGGTACCGTTGATGTGGAGCAAGACGCAGCAGCAGAAGAGGACTCAGCCGAGGAGGTTATGGAAGAGGATGGAGTAGGAGGAGTAGAGGAGGTGGCAGCAGGCCTGCCTGCAAGTCGTGGCGGTGTCACCAACTCCTCTGCAGAGCCACGCATTCCATGCTTGGCAGCTGTCAGCAGGTTTACCCAATGCGCAGTGTAGGTGATATACCTGCCCTGACCATGCTTTGCAGACCAGGTATCAGTGGTCAGATGGACCCTTGCCCCAACACTGTGTGCCAGACATGTCATTACTTCCTTTTGCACAATCGAGTACAGGTTGGGGATTGCCTTTTGTGCAAAGAAATTTCGGCCGGGTACCTTCCACTGCGGTGTCCCAATAGCTACAAATTTTTGGAACGCCTCAGACTCCACCAGCTTGTATGGTAAAAGCTGGCGGGCTAAGAGTTCAGACAAGCCAGTTGTCAGATGCCGGGCAAGGGGGTGTCTTTGTGACATTGGCTTCTTACGCTCAAACATGTCCTTGACAGACACCTGACTGTGGGCAGATGAGCAGGAACTGCTCAAGGTGAGAGACGGAGTGGCGGATGGTTGAGAGGGGGCAAGGAGGACAGCAGTGGTTGACGGGGCTGAAGATGCTGGACCAGGAGGAGGATGGCGGCTTTGAGTTTGTGTGCTGCTTGTACTCATGTGTTGATCCCATAGGCATTTGTGATGTGCGATCATGTGCCTTCGCAAAGCAGTTGTACCTAGGTGGGTGTTGGACTTCCCACGACTCAGTTTCTTTTGGCACAGGTTGCAAATGGCATCGCTGTTGTCAGAGGCAGACACACCAAAAAAATGCCACACTGCTGAGCTCTGCAATGACGGCATTCTGGTGGTGGCAACAGCATGCGTTGATTGGCGTGCTGTCTGGCTGACCCCGGGTGCCGATGCATGCTGTCTGACTGTGCCACTAGCTCCTTGCGATGACCTCCCCCTGCTTCCAACTCGTCTCCTCCTCCTCTCTGTCTCCCCATCTGAACTTTCCCCCTGTTCTTCTTCTCTTCTAGCGGGCACCCACGTGACATCCATGGACGCATCGTCATCATCAACTGCTTCACTTGTATCTGACAACTCAGCAAAGGAAGCAGCAGCGGGTACAACATCATCATCATCACACCGTACATCCATGTGTGTAATGCTGCCTGACTGAGACATATCCCTGTTATCTACATCCTCTGGCAATAATGGTTGCGCATCACTCATTTCTTCCAACTGATGTGTAAATAACTCCTCTGACAGATCAAGTGAAGCGGCTGTGGTGCTAGTATTGGTGGTGGCGACAGGCGGGCGAGTGGTAACTTGAGAGGTGCCCGAAGCTAAGCTGGAGGAGGATGGTGCGTCAAGGTTCCGAGTAGTCAACTATGTCCTCAGAACTTTCCGAGTTCAGGGTACGTGGCCTCTGAACACTGGGCATTATTCTAGGGCCAAAGGGAATCACAGAACCACGACCACGACGGCCCCTGCGGGGTGGCCTGCCTCTGCCTGTCATTTTTTTTTCGATTAGTGGTACTATGCGTGCAAGCTACTGTGACAACAGATATGAGTGGCACTGTGCACTGGCAGAAGTTGGCAGAGTAGACGCTGTAGGCCTGACACACACGCTTGCAGACAACTAACTGCTATTCAATCTATTACAGTCAAAATTGTATTTTTTTTTTTAAATGTACACTACTGTTACACCAGATATGAGTTGCACTGGTGTGACACTGTGCCCTGGCAGGCCCTGAAACGCACACGTGTGAAGGAAACTGACTGCTATTATTTCACAGTCAAATTTCTAGTTTTTTTTTTAATGTACACTACTGTTACACCAGATATGAGTTGCACTGGTGTGACACTGTGCCCTGGCAGGCCCTGAAACGCACACGCGTGAAGGAAACTGACTGCTATTATTTCACAGTCAAATTTCTAGTTTTTTTTTTAATATACACTACTGTTACACCAGATATGAGTTGCACTGGTGTGACACTGTGCCCTGGCAGGCCCTGAAACGCACACGTGTGAAGGAAACTGACTGCTATTATTTCACAGTCAAATTTCTAGTTTTTTTTTTAATGTACACTACTGTTACACCAGATATGAGTTGCACTGGTGTGACACTGTGCCCTGGCAGGCCCTGAAACGCACACGTGTGAAGGAAACTGACTGCTATTATTTCACAGTCAAATTTCTAGTTTTTTTTTTAATGTACACTACTGTTACACCAGATATGAGTTGCACTGGTGTGACACTGTGCCCTGGCAGGCCCTGAAACGCACACGCGTGAAGGAAACTGACTGCTATTATTTCACAGTCAAATTTCTAGTTTTTTTTTTTAATATACACTACTGTTACACCAGATATGAGTTGCACTGGTGTGACACTGTGTCCTGGCAGGCCCTGAAACGCACACGTGTGAAGGAAACTGACTGCTATTATTTCACAGTCAAATTTCTAGTGTTTTTTTTAATGTACACTACTGTTACACCAGATATGAGTTGCACTGGTGTGACACTGTGCCCTGGCAGGCCCTGAAACGCACACGCGTGAAGGAAACTGACTGCTATTATTTCACAGTCAAAAAAGTGTTGTTGTTTTTAAATGTACACTACTGTTACACCAGATATGAGTTGCACTGGTGTGACACTGTGCCCTGGCAGGCCCTGAAACGCACACGTGTGAAGGAAACTGACTGCTATTATTTCACAGTCAAAAAAGTGTTTTTTTTTTTAAATGTACACTACTGTTACACCAGATATGAGTGGTGGCACTGGGCAAGTGGGCACAGTATACGCTGTGAGCCTGACACACATGCTGGCAGGCAGGCAACTGCAATTAGATTACACAGGAAAAAAAAAAAAAGCAGACTGATGTTCTAGCCCTAAAAAGGGCTTTTTGGGATGCTGTCCTTACAGCAGAGATCAGATGAGTCCTTCAGGACTGTAGTGGACACTGAATACACTAGCCTAGCTATCGATTTCCCTATTAAATCAGCAGCAGCTACACTGTCCCTCCTCTCACTAAGAATGAAGCTGCCGAATGAATCTAAAATGGATGCTGTCCAGGAGCTGGGAGGGTCTGGGAGGGAGGGTCTGCTGCTGATTGGCTGGAATGTGTCTGCTGACTGTGAGGTACAGGGTCAAAGTTTACTCAATGATGATGAATAGGGGGCGGACCGAACATCGCATATGTTCGCCCGCCGTGGCGAACGCGAACAAGCTATGTTCGCCGGGAATTATTCGCTGGCGAACTATTTGTGACATCACTATAGATATATACAGATATATATATATAAAATATCTGTTTATAAATACATAGAACATATTCTGCTATGTGCAGAACATTGGAATGTCAAATATTTACAAAAAATAATAGTTAAAACCTTTATTAAAATTGAATATAACATAGATATATTTTTTAATTTTTTCCTCTACTTAAACTGCAAAGGGCTCCAATGTACTTATATTTATGACTATATATGTGTACATATGTATTTATGTGTTTATATGTGTATATATTTCTGTAAATACATATACACATATAAATACATCAATACATACAGGGAGTGCAGAATTATTAGGCAAATGAGTATTTTGACCACATCATGCTCTTTATGCATGTTGTCTTACTCCAAGCTGTATAGGCTTGAAAGCCTACTACCAATTAAGCATATTAGGTGATGTGCATCTCTGTAATGAGAAGGGGTGTGGTCTAATGACATCAACACCCTATATCAGGTGTGCATAATTATTAGGCAACTTCCTTTCCTTTGGCAAAATGGGTCAAAAGAAGGACTTGACAGGCTCAGAAAAGTCAAAAATAGTGAGATATCTTGCAGAGGGATGCAGCACTCTTAAAATTGTAAAGCTTCTGAAGCGTGATCATCGAACAATCAAGCGTTTCATTCAAAATAGTAAACAGGGTCGCAAGAAGCGTGTGGAAAAACCAAGGCGCAAAATAACTGCCCATGAACTGAGAAAAGTCAAGCGTGCAGCTGCCAAGATGCCACTTGCCACCAGTTTGGCCATATTTCAGAGCTGCAACATCACTGGAGTGCCCAAAAGCACAAGGTGTGCAATACTCAGAGACATTACCAAGGTAAGAAAGGCTGAAAGACGACCACCACTGAACAAGACACACAAGCTGAAACGTCAAGACTAGGCCAAGAAATATCTCAAGACTGATTTTTCTAAGGTTTTATGGACTGATGAAATGAGAGTGAGACTTGATGGGCCAGATGGATGGGCCCGTGGCTGGATTGGTAAAGGGCAGGGAGCTCCAGTCCGACTCAGACACCAGCAAGGTGGAGGTGGAGTACTGGTTTGGGCTGGTATCATCAAAGATGAGCTTGTGGGGCCTTTTCGGGTTGAGGATGGAGTCAAGCTCAACTCCCAGTCCTACTGCCAGTTTCTGGAAAACACCTTCTTCAAGCAGTGGTACAGGAAGAAGTCTGCATCCTTCAAGAAAAGCATGATTTTCATGCAGGACAATGCTCCATCACACGCGTCCAAGTACTCCACAGCGTGGCTGGCAAGAAAGGGTATAAAAGAAGAAAATCTAATGACATGGCCTCCTTGTTCACCTGATCTGAACCCCATTGAGAACCTGTGGTCCATCATCAAATGTGAGATTTACAAGGAGGGAAAACAGTACACCTCTCTGAACAGTGTCTGGGAGGCTGTGGTTGCTGCTGCACGCAATGTTGATGGTGAACAGATCAAAACACTGACAGAATCCATGGATGGCAGGCTTTTGAGTGTCCTTGCAAAGAAAGGTGGCTATATTGGTCACTGATTTGTTTTTGTTTTGTTTTTGAATGTCAGAAATGTATATTTGTGAATGTTAAGATGTTATATTGGTTTCACTGGTAAACATAAATAATTGAAATGGGTATATATTTGTTTTTTGTTAAGTTGCCTAATAATTATGCACAGTAATAGTCACCTGCACACACAGATATCCCCCTAAAATAGCTATAACTAAAAACAAACTAAAAACTACTTCCAAAACTATTCAGCTTTGATATTTATGAGTTTTTTGGGTTCATTGAGAACATGGTTGTTGTTCAATAATAAAATTAATCCTCAAAAATACAACTTACCTAATAATTCTGCACTCCCTGTATATACTGTATATACATATCCATTTTTAGAGATGTATATGTATGTATCGCAATGTTAAAGGGACATGGAAATTGTTATTGTTTAAAGAGATAGCTAATCCCTTTATTACCCATTCCCCAGTTTTGCATAATCAATACTGTTATATTAATCTACTTTTTACCTCTGAGATTACCTTGTATCTAAGCCTCTGCAGACTGCCCCTAAATTCTGTTCTTTTGACAGCCACAATCAGTGCTGACTCATAAATAACTCAACGGGAGTAAATGCAATGTTATCTATATGGCACACAAGAACTAGCGCTGTCTAGCTGTGAAAAACTATCAAAATGATCTGACTTAAGAGGCAGTCTTCGATGGCTTAGAAATCAGTTTAACCGTGATAAACCCCTTATCGCTCGCCACCAAACGTTTGCACTCCACTCATAATCTGGACCTTTATGGAGTAATAGTTTTAATTAGCAGAGACCGCTTTTTCATATACAAAAATATATTTAAATGAGTAATTTCCCATACATTTTAAAATCTGAAGCTGGATAACAAGTCTTTGCAAACACATTCGCCTAGATTACGCGTTTTTGTCGGTAAGGCTGTGCGGGGCTAACAAGCCTTTTTTTCTTACCGCTCACTTAAGCCAACGCTGGTATTACAAGTTTTCTTCAAGCCGGCGTTAGCCTCAGAAAAGTGAGCGTTGAGCAAAATTTAGCTCCAAATCTCACTGTAATACCAGCGTTGCTTATGGTAGCAGTAAACTGGCAAAACGTGTTCGTACATGATTTCCCCATAGGAAACAATGGGGCTGAGCTGGCTGAAAAAAAACCTAACACCTGCAAAAAAGCAGCGTTCAGCTCCTAACGCAGCCCCATTGTTTCCTATGGGGAAATGAATTTTATGTCTGCACCTAACACCCTAACATGAACCCCGAGTCTAAACACCCCTAATCTTACACTTATTAACCCCTAATCTACTGCCCCCAACATCGCTGACACCTACATTATAGTTATTAACCCCTAATCTGCCCCCCTAACGTCGCCGCAACTATATTAAATTTATTAACCCCTAATCTGCCGCCGCCAACGTCGCCGCAACTATATTAAATTTATTAACCCCTAATCTGCCGCTGCCAACGTCGCCGCCACTATAATAAATTTATTAACCCCTAAACCTAAGTCTAACCCTTACACCCCCCTAACTTAAATATAATTTAAATACATCTAAATAAATTTACTACAATTAAATAAATTATTCCTATTTAAAACTAAATAGTTACATTGTAGATATCTTAGGATTTATATTTATTTTACATGAAACTTTGTATTTATTTTAAATAGGTACAATAGTGGATGCAATCAGCCAATAGGATTGAAGTTCAATCCGATTGGCTGATCCAATCAGCCAATAGGATTGAGCTCGCATTCTATTGGCTGTTCCAATCAGCCAATAGAATGCGAGGTCAATCCTATTGGCTGATTGCATCAGCCAATAGGATTTTTCCTACCTTAATTCCGATTGGCTGATAGGATTCCATCAGCCAATCGGAATTCAAGGGACGCCATCTTGGATGATGTCACTTAAAGGACCAGTCATTCAGTCGTCGGCCATCGGATGAAGAGGATGCTCCGTGTCGGATGTCTTGAAGATGGACCCGCTCCGCTCCGAAAGGATGAAGATAGAAGATACCGCCTGGATGAAGCCTTCTGCCGGTCTGGAGGTCCTCTTCTGGCCGGATAGGATGAAGACTTCGGACCCCCTGGAGGACCACTTCTGCCCGGCTGGGTGAAGACGTCTCAACGTAGGGTGATCTTCAAGGGGGTAGTGTTAGGTTTTTTTAAGGGGGGATTGGGTGGGTTTTAGAGTAGGGTTGGGTGTGTGGGTGGTGGGTTTTAATGTTGGGGGGGTATTGCATTTTTTTTTACAGGTGAAAGAGCTGATTACTTTGGGGCAATGCCCCGCAAAAAGCCCTTTTAAGGGCTATTTGTCATTTAGTTTAGGGTAGGGAATTTTATTATTTTGGGGGGCTTTTTTATTTTATTAGGGGGATTAGATTAGGTGTAAAATTCTTGTAATTATTTTTTTATTTTCTGTAATTTAGTGGTTTTTTTTCGTAATTTAGTTTATTTAATTTAATTATAATTAATTGTAGGTAGTTTAGGTAATTAGTTTAATTATAGTGTAGTGTTAGGTGTAATTGTAACTTAGGTTAGGGTTTATTTTACAGGTACTTTTGTATTTATTTTAACTAGGAAGTTATTAAATATTTAATAACTATTTAATAACTATTGTACCTAGTTAAAATAAATACAAAGTTGCCTGTAAAATAAAAATAAACCCTAAGATGGCTACAATGTAATTATTAATTATATTGTAGCTAGCTTAGGGTTTATTTTATACGTAAGTATTTAGTTTTAAATAGGATTAATTTATTTAATTGTAGTAATTTAATTTCGTTTTATTTAAATTATATTTAAGTTAGGAGGGTTTAGGGTTAGATTTAGAGTTAGGGGTTAATAAATTTAATATAGTAGCAGCGATGTTGGGGGCGGCAGATTATGGGTTAATAAATGTAGGTAGGTGTCGGCGATGTTAGGGACGGCAGATTAGGGGTTAATAAAATTTAACTAGTGTTTGCGAGGCGGGAGTGCGGCGGTTTAGGGGTTAATATATTTATTAAAGTGGCGGCGATGTCCGGACGGCAGATTAGGGGTTAAACATTTTAGTTAAGTGTTTCCGATGTGGGGGGGGCTCGGTTTAGGGGTTAATAGGTAGTTTATGGGTGTTAGTGTACTATTAGCACTTTAGTTAAGAGATTTATGTTACGGCGTTAGCCCATAAAACTCTTAACTACTGACTTTTAAATGCGGTAGGAGTCTTGCCAGGAGAGGGTCTACCGCTCACTTTTTCAGGCGATCGTAATGCCGGCGTTAGGAAAATCCCATTAAAAAGATAGGATATGCAATTGACGTAAGGGGATTTGCGGTAACCTAAAATCACGGAAAAAAAGTGAGCGGTACACCTGTACCTGCCAGACTCGTAATACCAGCGGGCGTTTAAAAGCAGCGTTGGGACCCCTCAACGCTGCTTTTTAAGGCTAACGCAAGACTCGTAATCTAGCCGATTGTGTTCCTTGTATAAAGCTCCAGAGCTCTTGCGGGGCTGCGGGGCAGGTTTGCATATGCAAGCTTGCTTCCCACAATGTAAGAAGCAGTAGTCTATGGAACTCTGAGGTGGCAAAAATAAATCGCCAAGAGCTCTCTCTCTCTCAGTAATTGGCCGGATAGGATGAAGACTTCGGACCCCCTGGAGGACCACTTCTGCCCGGCTGGGTGAAGACGTCTCAAGGTAGGGTGATCTTCAAGGGGGTAGTGTTAGGTTTTTTTAAGGGGTGATTGGGTGGGTTTTAGAGTAGGGTTGGGTGTGTGGGTGGTGGGTTTTAATGTTGGGGGGGTATTGCATTTTTTTTTACAGGTGAAAGAGCTGATTACTTTGGGGCAATGCCCCGCAAAAAGCCCTTTTAAGGGCTATTTGTCATTTAGTTTAGGGTAGGGAATTTTATTATTTTGGGGGGCTTTTTTATTTTATTAGGGGGATTAGATTAGGTGAAAAATTCTTGTAATTCTTTTTTTATTTTCTGTAATTTAGTGTTTTTTTTCGTAATTTAGTTTATTTAATTTAATTGTAATTAATTGAAGGTAGTTTAGGTAATTAGTTTAATTATAGTGTAGTGTTAGGTGTAATTGTAACTTAGGTTAGGGTTTATTTTACAGGTACTTTTGTATTTATATTAACTAGGAAGTTATTAAATATTTAATAACTATTTAATAACTATTGTACCTAGTTAAAATAAATACAAAGTTGCCTGTAAAATAAAAATAAACCCTAAGATGGCTACAATGTAATTATTAATTATATTGTAGCTAGCTTAGGGTTTATGTTATACGTAAGTATTTAGTTTTAAATAGGATTAATTTATTTAATTGTAGTAATTTAATTTTGTTTTATTTAAATTATATTTAAGTTAGGGGGGGGTTAGGGTTAGGGTTAGATTTAGAGTTAGGGGTTAATAAATTTAATATAGTAGCAGCGATGTTGGGGGCGGCAGATTAGGGGTTAATAAATGTAGGTAGGTGTCGGCGATGTTAGGGACGGCAGATTAGGGGTTAATAAAATTTAACTAGTGTTTGCGAGGCGGGAGTGCGGCGGTTTAGGGGTTAATATATTTATTAAAGTGGCGGCGATGTCCGGACGGCAGATTAGGGGTTAAACATTTTAGTTAAGTGTTTCCGATGTGGGGGGGGGCTCGGTTTAGGGGTTAATAGGTAGTTTATGGGTGTTAGTGTACTATTAGCACTTTAGTTAAGAGATTTATGTTACGGCGTTAGCCCATAAAACTCTTAACTACTGACTTTTAAATGCGGTAGGAGTCTTGCCAGGAGAGGGTCTACCGCTCACTTTTTCAGGCGATCGTAATGCCGGCGTTAGGAAAATCCCATTAAAAAGATAGGATACGCAATTGACGTAAGGGGATTTGCGGTAACCTAAAATCACGGAAAAAAAGTGAGCGGTACACCTGTACCTGCCAGACTCGTAATACCAGCGGGCGTTTAAAAGCAGCGTTGGGACCCCTCAACGCTGCTTTTTAAGGCTAGCGCAAGACTCGTAATCTAGCCGATTGTGTTCCTTGTATAAAGCTCCGGAGCTCTTGCGGGGCTGCGGGGCAGGTTTGCATATGCAAGCTTGCTTCCCACAATGTAAGAAGCAGTAGTCTATGGAACACTGAGGTGGCAAAAAGAAATCGCCAAGAGCTCTCTCTCTCTCAGTAATTGACAGTCGACCAATCGCACAAGTGAAGGGGTGGACATTACCCATTGGAGTGTGTAATGATGCATATGGGCCAGCAGATCAGCTGCCAGTATGCAGCAAAGGTGTGCGGACAGCTTCTCAAGTTTAGAAGCCGATCGCACGCCATTTAATACATGGGGCCTAATAAAAGAAATAATAAATTGCAAATGTCTCCATTGTTTGCTATAGGGCCAGATTCTCTAAAGGTATCTAGGCTGGTGGGACTGCTTGCCAGTACTTTTATTTCCCCGGTGGAATTCTCTAAAGACACTCGTTACCTTTAAAACAGGGTGTCTCACTAAATTTTGTATGAGGAGATGCAGTAAAAAAAAAAAGATTGTAAAAGGGACACTAAACCCAATTTTTTTCTTTCATGATTCAGATAGAGCATGCAATTTTAAGCAACTTTCTAATTTACTCCTATTATCAATTTTTCTTCGTTCTCTTGCTATCTTTATTTAAAAAGCAGGAATGTGATGCTTAGGAGCCGGCCCATCTTTGGTTGAGAACCTGAGTTATGCTTGCTTATTGGTAGCTAAATGTCAGTCACCAATAGGCAAGTGCTAAACTTAAAATGGGCTGGCTGCTAAGATTTCATTCCTGCTTTTTAAATAAAGATAGCAAGAGAATGAAGAAAAATTAAGAATAGGAGTAAATTAGAAAGTTGCTTAAAATGTCATGCTCTATCTGAATCATGAAATAAAAAAATGTGGGTTTAGTACCCCTTCACGGTGAATAAAAAATTGTAACAAAATTGTTAACAGAAAGGATCAAAAACGTAAAATTTGTATGTAAATTACACAGAATTAAATAAAATTAATTATGCACAGTGTAAATCATAATTTAAGTAAGCTAAATGTGCAAAAAACACATCAAAATTTGTACTTATAAGTACAAAATACAAAGTGTAATTGTTTTTTATTTTAAAATAGGCTGAACATCAGCATTCCATGGGCATGTAGGAAATTGTCTCTCAAACGCAGTTAATTCTCTAAACATTTTCGCCATACAGAACTCTCTGTTCTTTCTTGCAAATTAAAAGGTAGAGAGCTTTTATTAAAATATTGAAAATGCTAATTACTCTGAAAGGAAAAACATATGCATAAGAAAATAACAGCAATTTTATTGTGCACAATGTATGAAGCAAACTCTTGCTTATTATATAAAGACGTAAAATGATGCTGACAATACTATTGATACTCTTTAGAAGTTACAATAAAGAATTGTTTTGTAGTGATTCTTCAAGCAGACTATTCTCTATGAATTAGTATCACAGATGTCTTCAATATTATATTCACTCATTCAGCCAGTTTAAATGTTGTGTATCACTGTGTGTATTACACTGAACATGGAAAACAGCACTGTTGCCATTATTTAAGTTTAAGGCGCATGGGACTTTAGGCAACATCCCTGGACATGGCCACAAGAGTAAAATTGACCTAATAATGATGAGAAAGAACTAAGGACAACTTGAAAACAGATCCAGTGCAAGAGGCAGCCAAGACTGGGTGCCTAGGATCTGTGCAGGGCACAAGGAAATCATAAGACTATCAAGGCATTTTGAAGCACCAAAAAAGGGATGAAAATAAAATACTGGACCGTTCTTAAGTACCTTTTGTGAGACAAGATCTGAATCTATGTAAAGAGTGAAACTCGCAGATGGGAAAAGGCACACATCAAACCTGAGAGAACTGGAGCAGTTTCGTCAAGAATAGTGGGCTAAAATCCCTATTAAAAAGTGTAGAAATCTTATTCAGAGCTACAGAAAGCACTTGATTGCAGTTATTGTCTCCAAAGACTGTGCAATGTAATATTAGGTTACAGGAATAGAAAAGTCAAAATTAAACTTCCGTGATTCAGACAGAGGGGACGATTTATCAAGCTCCGTAAAGACCGCTGCTCCATAACTTGTTTGCCTGCTCTGAGGCTGCGGACAGAAATCAACACGATCGGGTTGGTTGACACCCCCTGCTAGCAGCCGATTGGCCACAAATCTACAGGGGCAGCATTGCGCCAGCAGTTTACAAGAACTGCTGGTGCAATGATAAATGCAGACAGCGTATGCCGTCAGCATTTATCGATGGGCAGCGGACATGATACGCTACATTGTATCATGTCTGCTCGCACTATGATAAATCTACCCGAGCATGTATTTTTAAGACATTTTTTAATTCACTTCTATTTTCAAATGTGCTTCATTCTCTCGGTATCCTTTGTTGAAAAAGAATATGCATATATCCTACACTAGTGGGAGCTAGTTGATGATTGTTGCCTGCACACATTTGTTCATCTAGTTGCCAGTAGTGCAATGCTGTTCATTCACCAAAAGATAACAAGGGAACAGTGGCAGTTCTAGACAAATTTTACTGGGGGGGGGGCAAGGTGGGGCCAGTGTTTAATCAGAGGGGCACATTAAAAAACGGAAACAAATGACTCCTCCGTCTGCAGCAGCAGAACAAATATAGTTTGTGTGCAGAAATTAAATAAATGCATTTAAAAATGTATTGAAAAAAGTAAATATGCAGTAAAATAAAAATCTCCTTGGTAACTGTATTTAACCCCATGAAAGGGGTTAACATCTAAGTGACTCTTCCACTGCTATATCTGCAAAGTGTGTAATGCTACAGAGTTCTCTGGCGGGATGCTAAGCTATAAACAGCATGAGAGTCCAGCAAACTAACCCAATGCCTCTTAGGTCCCAGGCTCCAGCACCACAAACTTTCACAAAGTACCTTTAATTTAGGCGCGCACTCATTTCCCCGCCAGACTCTGTCCACTTACACTTAGCATGGCTTGTCACGCTTGTGCTGTTTTAAGGCCAGCCCTGACAGTCCTTAACACCCTACCCCTGGTAGTTCACCAGCCTGTGGCGCCACCCCTAGAAATGGCCCTAATGGAGGCATTGCGGCACCCACCCGGCACACCACAAAAAGTTGCTTCACAGCTGGAATTTATTTCTGGAAGTAGCGGCATACACCCGGCTTGCTTACCGGTTTTTGCAATCCTAGGAACTAGTTAGTTGCACGAACCGGTAAGCAAGCCGAGTGTATGCTGCCACTTCTAGAAATAAATTCCAGCTGTGAAGCAAATTTTTGTGGTGAGCTGGGTGGATGCCGCAATGCCTCCATATTATGCCTGCGCAGTGCTCAGTCCACTCCTGCATGCCCAGATATTGACTCACTGTGTGTTGACTGTTCACTACCCGCAGCCCGGTCCTCTCTTCCACAGCCACTCTTCCCACTCCAGCAGTAGGATGAATGCCTCCTCCAGGCTCCACAAGAAGAGTGACATAGTAAGCCATGTCACGTGAAGTCACTGAGCAGAACTGATTGGCTCCCGAGGCTGCTATGGAGAGCAGCCTCTATTGGAAGCATATTGGGCTGTAAACAGAACATTGGCCCGCAGGCAATGCGGGACAGACAAACTCAGGGGGGCCACAGGGGGAGCCAGGTACATTTTTACAGGGCACTGGCCCCTGTAGACCCCCGTGTAGAATCGCCACTGGAAGGGAATGAAGCAAATTCGATAATAGAAGTAAATTGGAAAGTTGTTTAACATTTTATGTTCTATCCAAATCATAAAAGAACATTTTGGAGGTTCCTGTCAATATTGTTCTCCATACCATTCTCATTTGTTTTACAGTTTAAAGTAATATGTGAAGTCATAAAAAAGAATGGTGGATACCAAATACTTTTGTTAATTTTTACTTAGTTCAGAGAAAACTGTGCATTTTCCTAACAAAGGGTACCGATACTTTCAGCCACATCTGTAACTTTTAAAGGTAAATTACAGGAAAAGGGGACAAAATAAATAATGACATTATATTGCAAATCTTTTTGTACTACTGAAAATTGTATATTTAAATCTCCAAGTTTTTCATGTGCCTTTAACTGTGCTCTACACTGGCTAAACTTGTGCCCTATAATTCAATCTAACCAACATGTCCTATTTCCCCATCAGTATTTCTACAGTACCTATAATAAGTCATACATAATAACAGAACATCTGTAAATGTTGTTTGAAACATATGACTATATTCATCACAATAAAGGGATGGGCGAATGTGTTTATATTCAAATTTGAATGTTAGAACTAATCAGCCAGATTACGAGTTTTGCGTTAGGAGCTATGCGGTGCTAACGAGCAGTTTTTTCTCACCGCTCACTTACATGCAGCGCTGGTATTACAGGTTTTTACAAACCCGGCGTTAAAAGGCAAGAAGTGAGCGTAGAGCAAAATTGTGCTCCATACCGCACTCCAATACCAGCGCTGCTTAAGTCAGCGGTGAGCTGGCCGTACATGCTAGTGCACGATTTCCCCATAGACATTAATGGGGAGAGCCGGCTGAGAAAAACTCTAACACCAAAAAGCAGCGTAAATCTCAGTAACGCAGCCCCATTGATTCCTATGGGGAAATAAAAGTTATGTTTACACCTAACACCCTAACATGAACCCCGAGTCTAAACACCCCTAATCTTACACTTATTAACCCCTAATCTGCCGCCCCCGACATCGCCGACACCTACATTATACTTATTAACCCCTAATCTGCCGCTCCGGACATCGCCGCCACCTACATTATATTTATTAACCTCTAATCTGCTGTCCCCAACATCGCTGACACCTACATTATATTTATTAACCCCTAATCTGTTGCCCCCAATGTCGCAGCAACTTACCTACATTTATTAACCCCTAATCTGCCGCCCCCAACGTCTCTGCCACTATATTGAATGTATTAACCCTTAAACCTAAGTCTAACCCTAACCCTAACACCCCCTAATTGAAATATAATTAAAAGAAATCTAAATAATATTTATATTAGTAACTAAATTATTCATATTTAAAACTAAATACTTACCTATAAAATAAAGCCTAAGCTAGCTACAATATAACTAATAGTTACATTGTAGCTATCTTACGGCTAGATTTAGAGTTCGGCGGTAGCCGTCAAAACCAGCGTTAGAGGCTCCTAACGCTGGTTTTGGGCTACCGCTGGTATTTAGAGTCAGTGATTAAAGGGTCTAACGCTCACTTTACAGCCGCGACTTTTCCATACCGCAGATCCCCCTACGCCATTTGCGTAGCCTATCTTTTCAATGGGATCTTCCTAACGCCGGTATTTAGAGTCGTTTCTGCAGTGAGCGTTAGAGCTCTAACGACAAGATTCCAGCCGCCTGAAAATAGCAGGAGTTAAGAGCTTTCTGGCTAACGCCGGTTTATAAAGCTCTTAACTACTGTACCCTAAAGTACACTAACACCCATAAACTACCTATGTACCCCTAAACCGAGGTCCCCCCACATCGCCGCCACTCGATTAAAAATTTTAACCCCTAATCTGCCGACCGCCACCTACGTTATACTTATGTACCCCTAATCTGCTGCCCCTAACACCGCCGACCCCTGTATTATATCTATTAACCCCTAACTTGCCCCCCACAACGTCGCCGCAAGCTACTTAAAATAATTAACCCCTAATCTTCCGACCGCAAATCGCCGCCACCTACGTTATCCCTATGTACCCCTAATCTTCTGCCCCTAACATCGCCGACCCCTATGTTATATTTATTAACCCCTAATCTGCCCCCCACAACGTCGCCGACACCTGCCTACACTTATTAACCCCTAATCTGCCGAGCGGACCTGAGCGCTACTATAATAAAGTTATTAACCCCTAATCCGCCTCACTAACCCTATCATAAATAGTATTAACCCCTAATCTGCCCTCCCTAACATCGCCGACACCTACCTTCAATTATTAACCCCTAATCTGCCGACCGGAGCTCACCGCTATTCTAATAAATGTATTAACCCCTAAAGCTAAGTCTAACCCTAACACTAACACCCCCCTAAGTTAAATATAATTTTTATCTAACGAAATAAATTAACTCTTATTAAATAAATGATTCCTATTTAAAGCTAAATACTTACCTGTAAAATAAATCATAATATAGCTACAATATAAATTACATTTATATTATAGCTATTTTAGGATTAATATTTATTTTACAGGTAACTTTGTATTTATTTTAACCAGGTACAATAGCTATTAAATAGTTAAGAACTATTTAATAGTTACCTAGTTAAAATAATTACAAATTTACCTGTAAAATAAATCCTAACCTAAGATATAATTAAACCTAACACTACCCTATCAATAAAATAATTAAATAAACTACCTACAATTACCTACAATTAACCTAACACTACACTATCAATAAATTAATTAAACACAATTGCTACAAATAAATACAATTAAATAAACTATCTAAAGTACAAAAAATAAAAAAGAACTAAGTTACAGAAAATAAAAAAATATTTACAAACATAAGAAAAATATTACAACAATTTTAAACTAATTACACCTACTCTAAGCCCCCTAATAAAATAACAAAGACCCCCAAAATAAAAAATTCCTTACCCTATTCTAAATTTAAAAAGTTACAAGCTCTTTTACCTTACCAGCCCTGAACAGGGCCCTTTGCGGGGCATGCCCCAAGAATTTCAGCTCTTTTGCCTGTAAAAAAAAACATACAATACCCCCCCCCCCAACATTACAACCCACCACCCACATACCCCTAATCTAACCCAAACCCCCCTTAAATAAACCTAACACTAAGCCCCTGATGATCTTCCTACCTTGTCTTCACCATGCCAGGTTCACCGATCCGTCCTGGCTCCAAGATCTTCATCCAACCCAAGCAGGGGCTAGACATCCACTGAAGAAGTCCAGAAGAGGGTCCAAAGTCTTCCTCCTATCCGGCAAGAAGAGGACATCCGGACCGGCAAACATCTTCTCCAAGCGGCATCTTCTATGTTCTTCCATCCGATGACGACCGGCTCCATCTTGAAGACCTCCAGCGCGGATCCATCCTCTTCTTCCGACGACTAGACGACGAATGACGGTTCCTTTAAGGGACGTCATCCAAGATGGCGTCCCTCGAATTCCGATTGGCTGATAGGATTCTATCAGCCAATCGGAATTAAGGTAGGAATTTTCTGATTGGCTGATGGAATCAGCCAATCAGAATCAAGATCAATCCGATTGGCTGATCCAATCAGCCAATCAGATTGAGCTCGCATTCTATTGGCTGATCGGAACAGCCAATAGAATGCGAGCTCAATCTGATTGGCTGATTGGATCAGCCAATCGGATTGATCTTGATTCTGATTGGCTGATTCCATCAGCCAATCAGAAAATTCCTACCTTAATTCCGATTGGCTGATAGAATCCTATCAGCCAATCGGAATTCGAGGGACGCCATCTTGGATGACGTCCCTTAAAGGAACCGTCATTCGTCGTCTAGTCGTCGGAAGAAGAGGATGGATCCGCGCTGGAGGTCTTCAAGATGGAGCCGGTCGTCATCGGATGGAAGAACATAGAAGATGCCGCTTGGAGAAGATGTTTGCCGGTCCGGATGTCCTCTTCTTGCCGGATAGGAGGAAGACTTTGGACCCTCTTCTGGACTTCTTCAGTGGATGTCTAGCCCCTGCTTGGGTTGGATGAAGATCTTGGAGCCAGGACGGATCGGTGAACCTGGCATGGTGAAGACAAGGTAGGAAGATCATCAGGGGCTTAGTGTTAGGTTTATTTAAGGGGGGTTTGGGTTAGATTAGGGGTATGTGGGTGGTGGGTTGTAATGTTGGGGGGGGGGTATTGTATGTTTTTTTTTACAGGCAAAAGAGCTGAAAATCTTGGGGCATGCCCCGCAAAGGGCCCTGTTCAGGGCTGGTAAGGTAAAAGAGCTTGTAACTTTTTAAATTTAGAATAGGGTAAGGAATTTTTTATTTTGGGGGTCTTTGTTATTTTATTAGGGGGCTTAGAGTAGGTGTAATTAGTTTAAAATTGTTGTAATATTTTTCTTATGTTTGTAAATATTTTTTTATTTTCTGTAACTTAGTTCTTTTTTATTTTTTGTACTTTAGATAGTTTATTTAATTGTATTTATTTGTAGCAATTGTGTTTGATTAATTTATTGATAGTGTAGTGTTAGGTTAATTGTAGGTAATTGTAGGTAGTTTATTTAATTATTTTATTGATAGGGTAGTGTTAGGTTTAATTATATCTTAGGTTAGGATTTATTTTACAGGTAAATTTGTAATTATTTTAACTAGGTAACTATTAAATAGTTCTTAACTATTTAATAGCTATTGTACCTGGTTAAAATAAATACAAAGTTACCTGTAAAATAAATATTAATCCTAAAATAGCTATAATATAAATGTAATTTATATTGTAGCTATATTATGATTTATTTTACAGGTAAGTATTTAGCTTTAAATAGGAATCATTTATTTAATAAGAGTTAATTTATTTCGTTAGATAAAAATTATATTTAACTTAGGGGGGTGTTAGTGTTAGGGTTAGACTTAGCTTTAGGGGTTAATACATTTATTAGAATAGCGGTGAGCTCCGGTCGGCAGATTAGGGGTTAATAATTGAAGGTAGGTGTCGGCGATGTTAGGGAGGGCAGATTAGGGGTTAATACTATTTATGATAGGGTTAGTGAGGCGGATTAGGGGTTAATAACTTTATTATAGTAGCGCTCAGGTCCGGTCGGCAGATTAGGGGTTAATAAGTGTAGGTAGGTGTCGGCGACGTTGTGGGGGGCAGATTAGGGGTTAATAAATATAACATAGGGGTCGGCGATGTTAGGGCAGCAGATTAGGGGTACATAAGGATAACGTAGGTGGCGGCGGTTTACGGAGCGGCAGATTAGGGGTTAAAAGTGTAATGCAGGGGTCAGCGATAGCGGGGGCGGCAGAATAGGGGTTAATAAGTGTAAGGTTAGGGGTGTTTAGACTCGGGGTACATGTTAGAGTGTTAAGTGCAGACGTAGGAAGGGTTACCGCATAGCAAACAATGGGGCTGCGTTAGGAGCTGAACGCTGCTTTTTTCCAGGTGTTAGGTTTTTTTTCAGCTCAAACAGCCCCATTGTTTCCTATGGGAGAATCGTGCACGAGCACGTTTTTGAGGCCGGCCGCGTCCGTAAGCAACTCTGGTATCGAGAGTTGCATTTGCGGTAAAAATGCTCTACGCTCCTTTTTTGGAGCCTAACGCAGCATTTGTTTGAACTCTCGATACCAGAGTTAAATTTATGGTGCGGCCAGAAAAAAACCCGCGGAGCGTTAACAGCCCTTTTACCGCCGAACTCTAAATCTAGGCCTTAGGGTTTATTTTTATTTTACAGGCAAGTTTGTATTTATTTTAACTAGGTAGAATAGTTACTAAATAGTTATTAACTATTTAATAACTACCTAGCTAAAATAAATACAAATGTACCTGTAAAATAAAGCCTAACCTAAGTTACAATAACATCTAACACTACACTACAATTAAATAAATTAACTAAATTAAATACAATTAAATAAATTAAATTAGCTAAATCACAAAAAAACATTAAATTGCAGAAAATAAAAAACAAATTACAAGATATTTAAACTAATTAAACCTAATCTAATAGCCCTATCAAAATAAAAAAAGCCCCCCCAAATAAAAAAAAACCCTAGCCTAAACTAAACTATCAATAGCCCTTAAAAGGGCCTTTTGCGGGGCATTGCCCCAAAGTAATCAGCTCTTTTACCTGTAAAAAATACAAACAACCCCCCAACAGTAAAACCCACCACCCACACAACCAACCCCCAAATAAAATACTAACTAAAAAAACCTAAGCTCCCCATTGCCCTGAAAAGGGCATTTGGATGGGCATTGCCCTTAAAATGGCATTTAGCTCTTTTGCAGGTCCAAACCCTAATCTAAAAATAAACCCACCCAATACACCCTTAAAAAAATCCTAACACTAATTCCCGCAGATTCACTTACCGGGAGAAGTCTTCATCCAAACGGCAAGATGTCCTTAATGAAGCCGGCAAAAGTGGTCCCCCAGATGGGCAGAAGTGGTCCTCCAGACAGGCAGAAGTCTTCATCCAGACGGCATCTTCTATCTTTATCCTTCCGGAGCGGAGCGGCTCCATCTTCAAGACATCCGACGTGGAGCATCCTCTTCAAACGACGTCTTCTTTGTAATGAATATCTCTTTAAGTGACGTCATCCAAGATGGCGTCCCTTAGATTCCGATTGGCTGATAGAATTCTATCAGCCAATCGGAATTAAGGTAGAAAATATCCTATTGGCTGATTGGATCAGACAATAGGATTGAACTTCAATCCTATTGGCTGATCCAATCAGCCAAGAGGATTGAGCTTGCATTCCAGTGGCTGATTGGAATCTGATCTGGTGACTTGGTGGCACTAAGGCAACAGGCCATGGCTACAACTGGCCCAGCCCATCAGGCAGAAGCCCTATATGTCCTTTGCTCAGTCCAGACCTTGAGGATAATGAGGGACAGATATAAAATGCTTGTGCACGATTTCCCAATAGACATCAATGGGGAGAGCCGGTAAAAAAAAACAACTAACACCTGCGATCGCAGAAACAAAAGCTCCATAACACAGCACCATTGATGTCTATGGGGAAATAAAAATACTGTTTAAACCTAACACCCTAACATAAACCCTAAGTTTAAACACCCCTAATCTGCTGCCCCCAACATCGCTGACGCCTGCCTACAATTATTAACCCCTAATCTGTCACTCCCGATATCGCCATCACTATACTACATTTATTAACCCCTAAACCGCCAGCCCCCCACATCACAACAAGCTAAATTAAACTATATTCACCCCTAGACCTAACCCTAACGTAACCCTAACCCTAAACCTAACCCTAACACCCCCTAACTTTAACATAATAAAAATATAGTTAAAATAAATTTACAATTATTAACTAAATAAACCTATTAACCCCTAAACCGCCAGACCCCACACATCGCAACAAGCTAAATTAAACTATATTAACCCCTAAACCTAACCCTAACCCCCCTAACTTTAACATAATTAAATTTGATCTAAATTAAATTAACAATTATTAACTAAATAATTCCTATTTAAAACTAAATACATACTTACCTGTGAATTAAAACCTAAGATAGATACAATATAACTAATAGTTATATGGTAGCTAGCTTAGGTTTTATTTTTATTTCACAGGTAAGTTTGTATTTATTTTAACTAGGTAGACTAGTTAGTAAATAATTATTAACTATTTAATAACTAGCTAGTTAAATTAAATACAAACTTACCTGTGAAATAAAACCTAACATGCCTTACACTAAAACCTACCATTACAAAAAAAAAAACCTACCATTGCAAAAAATAAAAAAAAATATGATTACAAAAAAACAACGAAGTTATCCAAAAAATTAAAAATTAATCCTATTCTAATACCCTTAAAAAAACACCCCAAAATAAAAAACCCTACTCTAGAATAAACTACCAAGGGCCCTTAAAAGGGCCTTTTGTAGGGCATTACCCTGAGTTAAACAGCTCTTTTGCTACAAAAAACAAAACAAAAACAAACACCCCCTAACACTATATAAACCCCCACCCCCCACCTACCAGGGGCCCTTAAAAGGGCCTTTTGGGGGCCCCTTAAAAGGGCCTTTTGTAGGGCATTGCTTTAAGTTAAACAGCTCTTTTGCTACAAAAAAATACCCCCTACAAAAAGTACATTACACAAAATAACAAATAAATTATCAAAAATAAAAAATAATTACACCTAATCTAATAGCTCTATCAAAATAAAAAAATCCACCCAAAAAAACAAAAAACCCTAGCCTACAATAAACTACCACTGGCCCTTAAAAGGGCCTTTTGTGGGGTATTGCCCCAAAGATATCAGCTCTTTTACCTGTAAAAAAAAATACAAACACCCCCCCAACAGTAAAACCCACCACCCAACCAACCCCCAACCAACGATGCACTTACAGTTGTCAAAATCCCACTTGAAGGATCTATTAAGCTGGCAAAGTTATCATCCATGTGGCAAAAAGTCTTCATCCAGGCGGCCTCTTCTATCTTCATCCAGCCGGTGAAGTCCTCATCCATGCGGCAAGAAGTCTTCATCCAGGCGGCCTCTTCGATCTTCATCCAGCCAGCGCGGAGCGGGTCCATCCTGAAGACATCCGGCACGGAGCATCCTCTTCATACGTTCACTGACGTACACTGAATCTTCATTGCAAGGGACACAATTCAAGATGGCGTCCCTTGCATTCCTATTGGCTGAAAAATCAGCCAATAAGATTTAAGCATCTCTCATTCTATTAGCTAATTCGAATTAGCGCAATGGGTAGCTTAGGTTATTTTACATAGTTTTTTTATTTGGGGGGTTGATTGGGTGGTGGGTTTTACTGTTGGAGGGGGTGTTTGTATTTTACAGGTAAAAGAGCTGATTTCTTTGGGGCAATGCCCCACAAAAGGCCCTTTTAAGGGCCATTGGTAGTTTATTGTAGGCTAGGTTTTTTTTTTTATTTTGGGTGGGCTTTTTTATTTTGATAGGGCTATTAGATTAGGTGTAATTATTTTTTATTTTTGATAATTTGTTTATTTTTCGTAATTTAGTCGTGGGTTTTTGTAATTTAGTTTAATTTTTAGAGTAGTATTAGGATTTTTTTTATTGGTAGTTTAGTTTAATTTAATTGGTAGTTAGTTCAATTTTATTTTAATAATTATAATAGTTTGTTAGTTTAAAATAATTCTTTTAATTTGACAGGTAAATTTTAATTTAATTAAAGCTAGGGAAATTGTAATTTTAAAATAAAGTTAGGGGGTCGTTAGGTTCAGGGGTTACTAGTTTAAATTAGTTTATTTTGTTGTGGGGGGCTTTCGGTTTAGGGGTTAATATTTTATTTTAGTATATTTCGTTGTGGGGGGCTTGCAGTTTTAGAGTTAATAGGTTTATTATAGCGGTGGTGTGGGCGGACGGCAGATTAGGGGTTAATAATATTTAAATAGTGTTTGCGATGCGGGAGGGTGGCGATTTAGGGGTTAATAAGTTTATTATAGTGGCGAAAATGTCGGGGAGCGTCAGATTAGGGGTTAATACATTTATTATAGTATTTGCGATGCGGGAGGGCCTCGGTTTAGGGGTTAATAGGTAGTTTATTGGTGTTTAGTGTACTTTGTTGCAATTTAGTTATGAGTTTTATGTTACAGCTTTGTAGCGTAAAACTCATAACTACTGACTTTAGATGGCAGTACAGATCTTGTTGTTTTAGGCTGTAACGCTCACTTTTTAGCCGTACTGCAAAACTCGTAATACCGGCGCTATGGGAATCCCATGAAAAAATTAAACTTTTACGTGTGCGGGACAACGTTGCATTACAGGCTAAAAGGTGTGCGGTGCAGCTATACCGACAACACTTGTAATAGCTGCGGTGCTGTTTTAACGCTGAAAATGCCATATTTTCAGCGTTACAAGCCGCAACGCAAAACTTGTTATCTAGGTGAAAGTTCTGTGGAAACCCTGTTAGATAGTTACTTTAACAATCCTATGCTGTGGAAAGTCTTGTTTTATGGCTGATCCTAATTATCCTCAACAGGAGAGAGAGATAAGAGGAAAGCGTAAAGGGACAGTCAACACCCGACACAACATGATTCTATGTTTTTAAAACCCAAACGAAGATCCGCCTGCACCGCCTCCCTTCTGCATTACCTATATCCTTGTCCTAGTAATCATTTACAATACATAATTTAATCTACACTAAATATGGCCGCCAAACTCCCCCCCTCATCCTTCTTCCCCATCTCTATGCCATTTCAGGCTCGTCCATGTAGGTATTGATGATGCTCTTCATACGTCATCGCACATGCGCATTTGTAATTCAGATCCGAAATCGGACTTGCAGCAGCTAATTCATGTGTTTGGTGTCAGCAACAATTGTGCAGAATAAAGTTCCACTTTTTTTGGTTCCTATCGCATTGCGCATGGGCGAAACTCCGTGAACGAGCTTGAAGATTCTGACCCAGGATTGAATTATGGTTGGCGGATGGCTTGAAAGAGAAGGGAGATACGTAATGGTGGGGGGAGTTAGGCGGCCATATTTCGAGCAGATTAACACATGTATTGTGAAGGATTACTTGAAGAAGGATAGAGGTAATAGAGAAGGGAGGCGGTGTAGGCGGATCTTCGTTTGGGTTTTAAAAATATGGAATCATGTTGTGTTGGGTGTTGACTGTCCCTTTAAGTTTAAACACAGCAGTACCCATTACTTTCTAGAGTGGAACTTAGAAAACCAAGACATTGCAGAGTTAAATTACAGGACAAAATAAAGAATGAAAGTGTATTGAAATGATTTTAACTACACATAATTAAAGGGATAGTAAACACCAAAAATGTTATTGTTCAAGAAGATAGACAATCCCTTTATTTACCATCCAGCAGTTTGCATAACCAGCACTGTTATAGAAATATACTTTTACCTCTGCAATTATCTAATCTTCTGCTGACTGCCTCCTTATCTCAGATCTTTTGACAGGCTTGCATTTCAGACAATTAGTGCTGACTGCTGACTCTTAAATAACTTCATGTGCTTGAGCACAGTGTTTTCTATATGAAACACATGAACTAACACCCTCTAGCTGTGAAAAACTGTCAAATGCATTCAGATGAGAGGCGGTCTTCAAGGGCTTAGAAATTAGCATATGAGCCTACCTAGGTTTAGCTTTCAGCTAAGAATGCCAAGAGAACAAAGCAAATTTGATGTTAAAAGTAAATTAGAAAGTTGTTTAAAATTACTTGTCCTATCTGAATCATGACATTTTAATTTGGACTTTACTATCCCATAAAACATTTTGGGTCAGATTGCGAGTGGAGCGCAATTGTTTGCACGCGAGTGATAAGGGGTTTATTGTGGGTGTTTTTGTTTATCGGACTTACTGCTGGTATTACGAGTTAAAAGTAAATGTAATTACTTGAGTGCAATTGCAATTTACTCTAGCATGAGTACCAAGACTCCAGAACTCTAATTAACTGTTTTGAGAAACAAAAACGTTGCACAAAACAGATCAAAAATACATTACAAAGTATAGTTACACTCATAATAACACCATCTAATAAAAATGATTTTCAAAACATATTGTACACAAACGTCATAAGGGCTCAAAGATAGGAGGTCTCAGGTGTTGTATGTATATTTATATGTCTATATGTATATATACATATTTATGTATTTTTATTTGTATATATGTATTTACAGACACATATACAATTTAAACACATAAATACATATGTATTATGTGTGTACATATATGTATTTATGTGTTTATATGTGTATATTTGCATTAGAGCCCTTTGCAGTCAAATAGATAAAAACATGCAAAAGCATATTTATGCAATATTTATCCTATATTATAAAAGACAAGTGTTTGTCTGAAGCCGTCATGCGCAGTACAGACAAACACTTAGCCTTAGACAGCTGATCGCACGCGCACCCACCCGACCTGACAGCAGCGCGAGGACCGGGCAGCACAGCTCATCGCACGCGCAGGGGTGAAACACAGCAGCGCGAGGACGAGAGAGAGAGAGAGAGAGAGAGAGAGGAGAGAGAGAGAGAGGAGAGAGAGAGAGAGAGAGAGAGAGAGAGAGAGAGAGAGAGAGAGAGAGAGAGAGAGAGAGAATTACATATAACACAACACAACAAAATCAAGTTACCCTACTTATGGGTTATGTTTTATCTCTCTGTCGTAGAGTTCATTACAAAGCAAAGGGACAAATTATTTATACAGAAATGAAAGAAAGGAACACAGTCCCTGACCTTTTAGATGCAGAAGGAGGAGATTAATAAACCAGCAACAGGCTGCACAAGTAGATGTGCGTCAACAGATGCATAAGAGTGCCAAGAGTAATTCTCCCAAGAATTGGTCTATTTCCTTTGAGTGAAAGGCATGAACTCCTTTCACTAGAATATGTCAAACATATAGGAATAAAAGAGAACAAAAGAGATATTACATAATATATTTAGATTACCAAAGAGAATTTAACTTAAATTGTTAATACATTTTTTTGAGCCATGTTTAACGCATGGAACAACTACTTCATAGTTGAAAGAACTCTCACAACACTTCTGCTCCTTTTTCCACGCAATACTCCAACTTCTAATAACCACCAATTAAGTCAATTATCAACCATGTGTTATTGGGAAATGCATAATCACGTGATTAACAAATCAAAAGTTAACATACATTTTCTACTCTCTAAAACGAATTGAATTGTTCAATACTGGTGGAATTGGTGTCGCATTAGTAGTTGCTTTTTTAAACAACAAAAACGGGATTATAACATTCATGAGATGATGGGATTCATGTACTGCATATTTGGGATAAATATGAAGTGGGTAATATAAATAAGGTGATAAAATGACCTTTGACAACGCAAAAAAGAGTGTTCTTTGGACTTACCTTTTCATCGAGTCGCTAACACTTTTTTTAAGACTTTCATGTATTATACATTGGGATCCCTTTGAAAGTTCTTAGCACACATCACTTTCTCCTCTCTTGTTACCTCTTCACAATACCATCTACAGGACTTCTCAAGATTGCCCTCTATCTTGTGAAACTCTCTGCCTCATTCCACAAGACTCTACCCTAGTTTTCAAACTTTCAAGTGCTCCTTAAAGACTCTATTGTTCAGAGATGCATATAATATACACTAACATGTTCTTATCTTACTTCCACTCTTCCTTTTGTCATCCCCTTGAACTTCCTTGTCATGTAAGCCTACAAACCCAGCTGTTTTGTAGATCACCTTCATGAGAGCAGATTTACAACAGTGCAACTCTTGGATAGGCCCTCTATCAATTTGTCTCTCATACATGTTACCTTGCATATTAGACCCATGTTTATAGTGCCTCTGAATCTATTGGCACTCTACAAATAACTGATAATAATAACACTAATACTGGTGCATGGGCCCTCACAGGATATGAGCGTATGCTGCAGAAAAACAGTTATACCTTTTATTAGAAGCATTTTTGCCAACACAAGTATATAGCAAAAATGCTTCTATTTCAAACTGAAGTGCATCTATGCAAAATATTCATATATACATTTTGACATTTCTATCCCTTTAAAAAGAACTGATAACTATTGTTTGTCAAAGAAAAAAAATTCAACAACATATCGCTTACCAAGCATTTGATGTTTAAGCGAAATTGAAATAATTTATGGTTTGTACAAAATTTACATAGAACATACAAGCCCATACCAATAACTGGATTATTGCTAGATGATATCAGAAACTGAATAATATTAAGATAAAAAAAACTCCAGGTCCAGATGGAATACATCCAAGGGTTTTAAGAGAACATGGCTCTGTTATTGCCAAACCTATACTCTTAATTTTTCAAGACTCATTATCCTGAAGCATAGTACCTCAGGACTGGTGTAAATGTGATGTTGTGCCACTTTTTAAAAAAGAGAAGGAGGGCTGATCCAGGAATCTATAGACCAGTGAGCCTGACATCAGCAGTAGAGAAGATACTTGAAGGGATTATAAGCAATATATTCATGAGTATATTCATGTAAGCAAGATTATAAATTATGACAAATAAATCATGTCAAACTAATCTAATTAGATTATATGAGGAGACAAGTAAAAATATAAAGGGGAATCAATTGATGTAATATACTTGGATTTTGCAAAGGCTTTTGATAAAGTGCCACATGAGAGATTATTGTACAACATGAAGGAAGTGAGAATAGCTTAAAATGTTAGCTCATGGATATATTACTGGATAAAAGTAAGGGTGCAACGAGTAACAAAGGTAACTAGTGAAGTCCCCAGGGATCAGCACTTAGCTATGTTCTTTTTAATATTTTTCATTAGGTTAGTGCAGGTTAAAATTGCTATGCAAGGAGATTTACAAAAATTGGAAGAAAAGGCTGGTAAATGGAAAGTGAGATTTAATACTGGAAAATGCAAGGTTCTACATATTGGAAGTAAAAATAAGCAGGCAAACTATTATTTAAATGGGACTAGACTTAGTATAACAGAGATGAAAAAGTATTTAAAAGGAGTAATAATAGATAACAAGCTAAAGATGGGTGCACAATGCAGGGCAGTGGCGTATGAGGCTAATAAGATACTAGCATGTAGTTAAAGAGGCATTGATGCAAGGGAGAAAAGCATAATTATGTCACTATATAAATCCATGGTAAGTTCTCACCTTGAGTATGGAGTGTAGTTCTGGGGACCAATTTCCAAAAAAAAGAAATTGCAGACCTAAAAAAATTTCAAAGAAGTCCCACAAAACTAATAAGGGGAATGGAGAATTTAAACTATGTGGATAAGTTAGCCAAACAATTTCTGTTTTCTCTAGACAAAAAGGCGCTTCAGAGGTGACATGATGAATATCTATAAATATATTCAAGGCCCATATTCAGAGATGGCAGATGCTCTGCTTATTCCAAGGAAACTGTATGGCACAATTTAAAACTGGGGCAAAGGAGATTAAGGGGCTGATTTATCAAGCTCTGTATGGAGCTTGAGACCCCTTGTTTCCAGCAAACCTTCAGGCTCGCCGGAAACAGAAGTTTTGAAGCAGCGGTCTAAAGACAGCTGCTCCATAACTTGTCCGCCTGCTCTAAGGCAGCAGACAGAAATCAACCCGATCGAATACGATCGGGTTGATTGACACCTCCTGCTAACGGCCGATTGGCCGCGAATCTGCAGGGGACGGCATTGCACCAGCAGTTCACAAGAACTACTGATGCAATGGTAAATGCCGACAGCGTATGCTATATTGGATCATGTCCGCTCGCACCATAGTAAATAGGCCCCTTAATCTCCACTAATTTAAATGTTTTATCACTGTAAGGGTAATCAAATTGTGGAACTCATTGCCTAATGAGGTAGTGAATGCTGCTACCTTAGATACATTTAAAAACGTCTTAGATACATTTCTGGCTAGAACCAGAATTCAGTGATATGATTTCTTGCGTTAAATCGGTCACCTTTTCAACGGAATTAATTTAATTTTAATTGGAGCTTCTTTATTGTAAATCAAGTAGGATCCGTATAGGTTGAACTCAATGGACTTTTGTCTTCTTTTAACCTCCCCTACTATGTATGTTACTACGTTAAGAATAATTTAATTATTTTAGGCAATATATTTCTATTAAGATTAAATAAAAGAAATGCAAACAGATTACAGTCTCATAATACCACTTTAGAAATTACAAACAATGCAAGCCTTATTAAAAGCATGATTAAAGGAATAAAAATCATCTTAATAGTATCCTTGCATTGCCTTTTGGCATTTTTACACTTTGAGCCTATTGAGCGCTATTACAAAGTTCCTGCTCAAATAAATAAGACATCCAAACAAAACATTGGCTGTGACGATGTCAGTGTGGCACTGCCAGCAGGCTCCTGCTGAATCTCCTTACTAATGATTGCTGACATAATCTGAGTAAAACACAGCCCTGACTCATAAGCAGAAAAGCCATTTGATTTTGTTTGTGTTAAGGTATTTGATACAGGTTGAATATAAATATATATTTAATTTGGAAATGACAGGTTTATAATAAACATTTGAAGATAATACTTGTAGTGTTCCTTCTTGTGAATTTAATTAACTGAAGAATATTAAAAAAAAGCCTAGTGAAAATAAGAATATAGGTTTAGAAATACCTTGCATATAAGAGTGACTTAGCCATTGGTCACTGCAGCACAGTCGTCTCTGTTCTGTCTTTACAAGGGAACTCTCATCTTGCCTGACAGTTTAATTGCTACGCAATTTGACCAGTAGAACTATACATGTTTTGCTTCATTACAGAGTTATTTAAACTATATTTAACTGGATTTTCCGAGTGCTGGGCATTGAAAAAGAGTAAACATGCATTTACCTAAAATCTATGCCTCTTATTATACTAGATTTACTATAATTGTGTGTTTATAAAAGGGCTATTTTAGTTTACATGCTTTTTTAGGGATCAAACAAACATTGATTTAGTAACACTGTTTTATAAACAATATTTTAGCCTAGAAAGTGAAGAGAGAGTGACGCTCAGGGATAGGGTAGTTCAGGTTACTATAAAAACTATTTTATAGGGACCATTTGTGTTCTAACTGGTGAAGAATACAGGGCAAGATTCCCTTAAAATCATACATCTCCAAGATTCTAGGTCTAGGAGATGGTCGCTTAATATTCAATAAGGGTTTTGCAAATAGAATGAACTGTTTCTACCATGTCTCACCATTAGTTAAATATTTATTAGGAATGTGGTTGGGCTTTCACATAGTTATGAAATAACAAAACAGGCAAGGAGTCACATTGGGGCCTATCTATCAAGCTCCGAAAGGAGCTTGACGGCCCGTGTTTCTGGCGAGTCTTCAGACTCGCCAGAAACAGCAGTTATGAAGCAGCGGTCACAAAGGCCGCTGCTCCATAACCCTGTCCACCTGCTCTGAGCAGGCGGACAGGAATCGCCACAATTCAACCCGATCGAGTACGATCGGGTTGATTGACACCTCCCTGCTGGCGGCCCATTGGCCGCGAGTCTGCAGGGGGCGGCGTTGCACCAGCAGCTCTTGTGAGCTGCTGGTGCAATGCTGAATACGGAGAGCGTATTGCTCTCCGCATTCAGCGAGGTCTTGCGGACCTGATCCGCACTGTCGGATCAGGTCCGCAAGACCTTTGTTAAATAGGGGCCATTGATTTCTAAGTACGAACTGTAATAAAATAAAGGCAAATAATTTATATTATTATTGCAGTTCATGTTGATCATCAGGCCCTTAGGGTGTTTTTTAATTGAGGATAATACAATATATAAACACAAAAAAAGAAAAAAAAAGTGAATGAGGTACACATAAGGTCACATATGCATGTATCCTGTTCAGCAGTCACAGCTTCAAATATGAACAGCATATTTAACATGCATAAGTATACACACAAAAAAGACTTCCCCCATTATTATCTTTCCTCATATTTTTCTACCCTTAACTTGAATAAGTCGCTCTTGGACCTTAGTCTTGTGGATTTCTTATGAAAAGGGTTTAGTATTATTTCTATTATTTCGTAGCCATATCTAAAACACCCTTAACAAAACATTTCTTAATCCATTAAATAAAAACATAACAAAAGATAGAATTACAAAGAAAGTCAGAAAGCAACACATTATCGGCCATGATAAGTCCAATTAACATTACGTGGGTGTGAAAACATAATAAGAGTTACGAATATATTTAAAAGTTCATAGATATAACTTAGACAAACCAATGCAGACAACAGATGACCAACTCACAGTTTGAATGTAGGGGGTATGAGGAAAAAAAAAGGCATTCTAATTCCCTTTTCTCTCCCTTCAATAAACACTTCTCTCCTCTCTCCTTCCCCACTCCCTCCGCTATTAAACTTTCCTTCACCTTCCTCATCCTTCCCTCTCCTACTTCCCTCTCTTTCCTATAACATTTAGCTAATACAACCAAAGTTATGGAAAGGGGTCATAAATTGCCTTTGGGAGTTAATCTCATATAACATAAAAAAGGCCAGTCATTTTTTACAAAATGTATTATTACGAGATTCTGTGTCGTTACAGCTATCAAACTTTTCAATTATTACTTGAGTTTGTAATAAGAACGTTAAATTATTAATGGTTGGTTCTTTTTTACTTTTCCAGTTCTTAAGAATTAGGTACCTCCCACCTAAGATAACTGTATTGATAAAATCTACATTAGCTTGCGGGTTCCCTTTATCCAAGAGGAAAAATACATGTTTAGTATCAAGGGGTAAATTGTATTTTAGCAATTTCCTTAGCCAGAATTGTATACGTTGCCAAAACTGAAATATTTTTGTACAGCTCCAGAACATATGAACCAGGTCGGCTCCAGACAAGTAACAGCAAGGGCAATTATTCTGTATGTTGGGGTACAAATTGTTTAAACGAGCCGGAGATATATATACCTTGTTGATCAACTTAAAATGTGATTGATGCCAGGTGGCAGACACTGTGGTACTTTCAACAGTTACTATACTATGTTTCAGCGTGTCCTCATCTAATGCCGGAAAATCATGTTACCACTTAGCACACAAATTGAGAACATTAGACTCACCAGTTTTATAGAGTAACATCCTATACCAATATTTAATAGAGTGGTTTCCCATTTTAAAAAGAGACAGGCCCATTCTTTTACCTGGGTGCGACCAGACAAAGTTTTTGGTAACTTCAAAAAACCAATGTCGCATTTGCTAATAAGCATAGAAATCTGTGTTCTTAAGGCCATAACAATCTTTTAAAGTGTCAAAGGTAAAGGTTCTGGGTGAATCTGTATCATTAATTTGCCATAGATATATCAGACCTTCCGTAGTCCATCTAGAAAATAAATTATTATTCATACCTTCCGTAAATCGAGGGTTACCAGCAATAGGGACTAAATCAGAAATGTAGGGGTTAATTTTTAAGGAAGACCTTATGAATTGCCAGGCTTTTATAGTATGATAAATAGTATACCTTTTCTTAACTTTAACAGGAATAAACTTGTTGGGGCAGTGTAGGAGGGCGGATAGAGAGAAGGGGTAAACCAAATTTTGCTCAACTTCCAAAAACGCAATGTAGTCCCCTCCAGTAAGCCAATCCATTGCTGATTTAGCTAAACATATATTATTGTAGATACATAACTCCGGGAGAGCTAAACCCCCAAACTGCCTAAGTTGAGCTAACTTTTCCGAAGCAATGCGTCTTCTACCGGTCCCCCAGAGAAATACCCTAAAATAATCTTCAAGTGACTTAATATCTCTTTTAGTTAACAAAATAGGGATATTCTGCATTAGATACAAAAGCTTAGGTAAAACAATCATTTTGATTAGGTTGTTGATTTTTGCAGTAATTGATAGAGGTAAGCCAGCCCATTTCATCAACATTTGTTTAGTTTTCATAAATAAAGGGGGATAATTTAAATTGAACCAACTAGTGGGATTTACACCTATTTTTATCCCAAGGTATGTAATAAAATCTATAGCACTTTTAAATGGGTGAGAAACGTTATCATGCGTTGATCTCTTAATCCATAATATTTCTGACTTAGAGGTATTTACTTTGCACCCAGAAAAGGAGCCAAACTCAGAGACTAGGTCTAAAATCAGTGGGATTTCTATTTGTGTTAGAGAGAAAAAGTAGCAGATCATCTGCATATAGCAGAAGTTTAAGTTGTTTGCCTGCAAGTGGTATCCCAATTAATTCCTTCCTAAGGGTTGTAGCCAGGGGTTCAATAGCTAAATTAAAAAGTCATGGGGAAATCGGAAAGCCCTGAAGTGTCCCCTTGGCCATAGAAAAAGATTCTGTAAGGGATCCATTTAGAAATATCTAAGAGGAAGCTTTTGCATAGGTAGATTTTATACATTTCAGGAATTGGTCTTTAAACCCGAATTAACTCATTGTGAAAACAAATGGTCCCAGGTAATTGAGTCAAACACCTTGTGCGCGTCAACAGAAAGAATAGCAGAATCATACAAGGGTTAAGACTTATTCTGATTACAAGCAATTGAGCGAGATTCTAGTAGTAAAAGAATTTTGTGAATATTAGCAGACGGATTTCTGTGGGGCATGAAGCCGACCTTGCCCATATGCACCAAGGGAGCAATAGACTTTTTAAGTCTATAAGCTAATATGGCCGTTAAAATTTTGTAATCCAAGTTTAATAAGGAAATTGGACGATACGAATCCATTAATTCTGGGTCTTTTACCCTTTTTGGGGTATTAATGTAATTGTAGAAGCAGAAAAGAAATGGGATGGCGTCTTTTGGCCAGAAATATGTTCGTTAAAAAGTTTCAAAAGTGTTGGAGTTATTTCCAATTTCAGAATTTTATAAAAATCGCCAGGTGGTAAATCAGAACCCGGGGCTTTGTCGAGTTTTAGTCTATCGCCTGGTGAATTTCTTGTTCTGAAATGGGCAAATTTAAAATATCTAATGCTTCAGAGGACAGAGTAGGAAAAGAGATTTTCTGCCAAAACTTAGCTTTGTTATCATAGTTCAGTTCTGAAGCAGAATATATTTGCTTAAAGTAATTAAGAAATTCCATATTGATTAATTCAATATCGGTGATTCTGGTTCCATCCCTGTTAATTACTTTTACAAATTTCTGGGAGTCCTTTATTTTAACACATTTGGCCAAAATATCCTGATCTTATTGCCATATCTATAAAATTTAGCTCTGAATCTAAGTTCCTGAATTGACACTTTCTGTGTGTTAATTTCCCATTCCTGTTTAGTCTTAACATATCGCTTCCAATTTTCTTGATTAGGGGAGTTTAAGTAGATATTGTATTTATTCTTGAGATAGTTTGAAAGTTCAGTTTCCTTAGCAAGGTATCTTTTCTTCAGTCTAGCAGCATAACTTTTGACTTCCCCTCTGATAACAGTTTTTGCTGCTTCCCAAAAAATCTCACTTTTATTGCTATATGACCCATTCTGTATGACATACTCATGCCATTTACCAATAAGCCATTTCTTAAAATTGGCATTATTATATTGGAAACTGGGGAAACTATAACTCCTAGAGGGCTCGTACTTCGAGTCACCACAGGATATTTCTAAGGCAATAGGCGCATGATCAGATATGGTGAAATCTCCTATCTGGGCTTTTGGCTTAAGTCCAAAAACTTTATCTGAGATTAAAAAAAATCAATACGGGAAAAAGACTTATATTTCTTAGATTCACATGAGAAGGCCCTAGAGTTCGGGTTATGAAATCACCACACATCCTTAATTCTAAGCACACTACAAAAGGTTTTTAGGGGTCTCTGAGTTTTTTTGCTTAACCTTGACCTACAACCACCCACATTTCGAGATCTATCAATACTATTAAACGCCATATTAAAATCACCAGCGACAATTAGGTTTGAGTTAGCATGTTGTAACAGTTTATTTTTAAGATGTCCCCAAAAGGGCTCATCCATATTTTTAGGCCTATATACATTACAAAAAGTAAGTAACATATTTCCAATACTTATATTTAAAATAATAAATCGCTCCTTGGGATCTAATTCCTGATATGTAATTTGATATTCTATTCCCCGCCTAAACAGGATAGCAACACCACGCTTACGTGAAGCACAGGGGGTGGCAATGACTTCCCCTACCCAATGTATCTTAAGTTTATTATGCTCAGCTTCTGAAAGGTGGGTCTCCTGTAGGAAAGCTATATCAGCCCTACTCTTCTTAAAGGGACAGTCTAGTCCAAAATAAACTGTTATGATTCAGATAGGGCATGTAATTTTAAACAACTTTCCAATTTACTTTTATCACCAATTTTGCTTTGTTCTCTTGGTATTCTTAGTTGAACGCTAAACCTAGGAGGTTCATATGCTAATTTCTTAGGCTGCCTCTTATATGAACGCATTTTTACAGTTTTTCATCACTAGAGGGTGTTAGTTCATGTGTGTCATATAGATAACACTGTGCTCACGCACGTGGAGTTACCTAGGAGTAAGCACTGATTGGCTAAAATGCAAGTCTCTCAAAATAACTGAAATAAAGTGTCAGTTTGCAGAGTCTTAGATACAAGATAATCATACAGGTAAAAAGTGTATTAATATAACTGTGTAAGTTAAGCAAAACTAGGGAATGGGTAATAATGGGATTATCTATCTTTTGAAACAATAAAAATTCTGATGTAGACTGTCCCTTTAAGCTGGCACAAAATCTGTTTTCCTTTCATAGGATTCGAGATATCACCTATATTCCAAGAGATAATCTTAAATTTAGTCATATTAAATTATTGACCCAATATGCATGCAAGAATACAGCGGAGAAAGAGCGGAAGAGAGGGCAATTGTTTTTTTTTTTTTTTAAATCATGCACCTCAAACCACAAACTGCAGGAAAGACTGAGAGCAAAAAAGGCAACTAATAACATACAGTGTTCGCTATATCTATATATACAATAAAATGCTCAAAAAAAATAAATTACAGAGAAGGGGGAGGAGGCAAATTCAATTCCCTGTCAGATGATTATCAATAAATTTAATAGCCTCCTGGGGGGTTCCTAAAGTGATTATTTAATTCTCAAGAAAAACTTTAATTTTAGCCAGATAGATAAGTCTTGCAGAGAGTCCTGAGTTAATCATTGTGGTACAATACGGGGCCATTTCTTTGCGTCTTGCTGCTGTCTGTGCTGAGAAATCTTGGAACAGAAGTAATTTATTGTGGTCAACTTCTACTTTTTGCATTTTCCTATACGCTCTCAAAATATTAACTTTATCCTGAAAGTTTAAATATTTAATCATAATAGGTCTTTTTTTAATACTGTTCTCGGGTCCATTTTTTAACGGGCCTATTTTTTAATCCCAAGTAATTGGGGCAAAGCTATAGAGGCAAAATAAATCAAGTCTTCGAAGGCAGGACTCTCAGACAGACCAATCACTTTTACATTATTCCAATGTGACCTGTCTTCTAGGTCCTCCAGCTTGTTAGTAAGCTCAGCAATTTTACTAGCATGATCCTGAATAAGTTGGTCCTGCGTAATAGAGGTATCTTCAATGTCAGAGATTCTAGCTTCTGCTTCAGAAAGCCTAGAGATAAAGTTTCTCATCTCAACAGAAATTGAAGATAGCTCATTTTTAATCTGATCAAATTGTGGCAGTAATACCTGAGCCACTTGCTTAGAAGTTTCAGTTATATCCGCATTACTGATATCAACATTATTAGACACCATTTTGGCATCAGAGCTAGATTCCAAGTTATTCCTGGGTTTCCTGTCCTTACTTTTGGGTGGCATTACTGGTGTTTTAAGTGACAGATATCTATCCATCAATGTGCATACGTATTAAGGTGTCAAATTGACACAGAATAGAAAGAAAAAAAAAGAAAGGAAAAGGAAAGTTGTGAATGTAAATGTGAGAGAAAGGAGAATGATAACAGAAAAGAGAGAAAATCCAGGAAAGTGCATACAGCAAAAAAAAAAAAAAAAAAAAAAGGACAGGTACACAGGTCGGAAACCCAATAAAACAAGCAAGTATAAAAAAAGAAACTCTGGACAAATATAGTCCTAGGGGCTAGTTTAGACAATAAATTATGTTAAATAAGAGACACTCACATCATGTAGGTTAGTGTTATACGGGACTAATACAACATCTAGTGGTATAAATTCAATCAGGTACAAAGGAAAATTTCTGTATTTAACCTGTTTTCCAACTGGTAGCAAATATGAAACAGGTTCACAGAGAGTTAGGTGTCTATCTTTTGCATAGACTAATAACTGTGACTGAGTTACTTAAAGTAAATGTAAATTTTGATGCTAAAGTGCCTGGTTTTTAAAAATTTGTTTAAAAACAGGGGCACTTTAATTCATCAAAATTTACATTTCACTCATAAAAAAATACTTACCTTTTAAACTTGACAGCAGCTCCAGCTTCCTCCAGTCGTCGCAAGCCTTTTATGATGTCAGAAATGATGGATAGGTCATCCTCCAATCACGGCTTCCCCCCGAGGGAATCAGTGTCTGATTCAACGCCGTGATTGGAGGAAGTCGGATTCCTCATTTTAGACCCAGGAAGAGGCTTTGCGATGGGTGGAGGAAGCTGGATCGGCTGTCAAGATTAAAAAGGTACGTTTTTTTCACAACACGAGTGAAATGTAAATTTTGATAAATTAAAGTGCCCTTGTTTTTAATCGAATTTTTAAAAACCGGACACTTTAGCATAAAAATTTACATTCACTTTAACAATTCCTTACTCACTATAGTAAAAAGGTAGGTATAAATCTACACACTCAGTCTAATATTTGTTAGGGAGCTCATGTTATCTTAAGAGAGCCAACAAAAGGCTTACTGGACTAGTTAACAGGTCACAAAAAAAGGAAAAAAAAGGAAACAAGTTAACACATGGTTTTCAACTCAGTATAGCATTACACAGATGCATATGAACAGTCTTTATATTAATCAACTGTTTTCAAATATTGGCAGTCTTTAGGTTACTGAAGGCAATTATATAAGGATCTTGCTAGGTGCAACCCAAAAATAACAGCCTTAGAAGGCAGCCCCTATAAGCAACCTGTAAAGCAGTGTAAAGCAAAAAGCCTAACGACAACTTGCTGAGTTCCAACTGTAGATTATTCAAAGGTTCAGGGGTTATATACCGGATGGCCCATGATGCTTATAGAAAAGCCCATCAGCAGAGCCCTCTGATAGTGCACAACAAAAATACCCAGCACACAGAAAAGACCCTCAGGTAGGTAGGCAAAACTTGATAGAGGTATAGGCTTGGACTCTATGAGAGACTCTTGCTGAAGTGTCACAGTCCCCTCGTTTCCTCTTGCAATTCTCCCCCCTCTTTTTACAAGAGCAATAAGTCCCAACATCAAATTATACGCTTATGCATAAAAAGAACATAAGGTAGCAAAGTTCCAAATGTAAGGACAAAAAGATAAAATGTGGCCTCAGAGTTTGTGAAACTTCCAGGTTAGGATTACCAATTTAGCTTTAGACTAAGCCGTTCCTCTTCCCCCCTTACCTTCACCCTGCAACAGATCGACAGGGACTTACGATTACTAAGCCTTGGTGTAGCTTGCTTCTTTAGACCGCTGCTTCATTACTTCTGTTTCCGGCAAGCTACAATACTAATAGCATTCAATTGTGGACAAAACATATATATATATATATATATATAACACTTAATGGACAGGAGTTGTTGTTCCTCCTATGACTTAATGGGTCACTCTTGGACCTATCATTACTGGAAAAACTTAAAATGGTGGAGGAATAAGAGCAGGACTAGTGGCCACTTTTGGGCCTTTGAGTACAATAGTAAAAACACAATTAAAAGTAATCCCTGCATATTGACAATAGAGCATTTTAGAAAACTTAGTGGAAATAAGGCTGCAATACTAATAGCACATATTTATAAACAAATTATATATTCTAATACAGTTAACATTTAATGGCTAAGAGTTGAGCTAGGGGTATAAGTACAGTGCAGCATATAAATTGAGTTTGGCTTATTCTATATATATATATATATATATATATATATATATATATATATATATATATATATATATATATATATATATACAGGGAGTGCAGAATTATTAGGCAAATGAGTATTTTGACCACATCATCCTCTTTATGCATGTTGTCTTACTCCAAGCTGTATAGGCTCGAAAGCCTACTACCAATTAAGCATATTAGGTGATGTGCATCTCTGTAATGAGAAGGGGTGTGGTCTAATGACATCAACACCCTATATCAGGTGTGCATAATTATTAGGCAACTTCCTTTCCTTTGGCAAAATGGGTCAAAAGAAGGACTTGACAGGCTCAGAAAAGTCAAAAATAGTGAGATATCTTGCAGAGGGATGCAGCACTCTTAAAATTGCAAAGCTTCTGAAGCGTGATCATCGAACAATCAAGCGTTTCATTCAAAATAGTCAACAGGGTCGCAAGAAGCGTGTGGAAAAACCAAGACGCAAAATAACTGCCCATGAACTGAGAAAAGTCAAGCGTGCAGCTGCCAAGATGCCACTTGCCACTAGTTTGGCCATATTTCAGAGCTGCAACATCACTGGAGTGCCCAAAAGCACAAGGTGTGCAATAGTCAGAGACATGGCCAAGGTAAGAAAGGCTGAAAGACGACCACCACTGAACAAGACACACAAGCTGAAACGTCAAGACTGGGCCAAGAAATATCTCAAGACTGATTTTTCTAAGGTTTTATGGACTGATGAAATGAGAGTGAGTCTTGATGGGCCAGATGGATGGGCCCGTGGCTGGATTGGTAAAGGGCAGAGAGCTCCAGTCCGACTCAGACGCCAGCAAGGTGGAGGTGGAGTACTGGTTTGGGCTGGTATCATCAAAGATGAGCTTGTGGGGCCTTTTCGGGTTGAGGATGGAGTCAAGCTCAACTCCCAGTCCTACTGCCAGTTTCTGGAAGACACCTTCTTCAAGCAGTGGTACAGGAAGAAGTCTGCATCCTTCAAGAAAAACATGATTTTCATGCAGGACAATGCTCCATCACACGCGTCCAAGTACTCCACAGCGTGGCTGGCAAGAAAGGGTATAAAAGAAGAAAATCTAATGACATGGCCGCCTTGTTCACCTGATCTGAACCCCATTGAGAACCTGTGGTCCATCATCAAATGTGAGATTTACAAGGAGGGAAAACAGTACACCTCTCTGAACAGTGTCTGGGAGGCTGTGGTTGCTGCTGCACGCAATGTTGATGGTGAACAGATCAAAACACTGACAGAATCCATGGATGGCAGGCTTTTGAGTGTCCTTGCAAAGAAAGGTGGCTATATTGGTCACTGATTTGTTTTTGTTTTGTTTTTGAATGTCAGAAATGTATATTTGTGAATGTTGAGATGTTATATTGGTTTCACTGGTAAAAATAAATAATTGAAATGGGTATATATTTGTTTTTTGTTAAGTTGCCTAATAATTATGCACAGTAATAGTCACCTGCACACACAGATATCCCCCTAAAATAGCTATAACTAAAAACAAACTAAAAACTACTTCCAAAACTATTCAGCTTTGATATTAATGACTTTTTTGGGTTCATTGAGAACATGGTTGTTGTTCAATAATAAAATTAATCCTCAAAAATACAACTTGCCTAATAATTCTGCACTCCCTGTATATATACATGTCCCATATATTTTTAGAGTGGTGGCAGTGAGCCTGCAACTAGTAAATCAACAGGAGAAGTAGTATATATTTAATGTCACTTATTTTAGTTTATTGGGCTATAGAGATAGATAAATAGAAAAAAAAAATCTAATCTAACATATCTCCCGCATTATCAAATATGTATAAGTGACTCTATAGAAGCGAGGCTGAGGCTACAACACAAATAGCACATCATTATAGACAGAATATATAGTCTAATACAGTTAACACTTAATGGCCAAGAGATGAACTAGAACTATAAGTGTAGTTCAGCATATAGACTGAGTTTGGCTTAGGCTATGTATATGTATATCTCTAAATATTTTCTAAGGTGGTGGTAGTGTGTCTGAAACCAGTAAATTTAGTGGAAAAGTAGCATATACTTAGTGTAGCTGAAATTAGTTTTTTGGGATATAAAAGTAGATATAAAAATACTAACATAACTTCCACACTATCAAGTGTATAAGTAGCACTGCAATGTATAATGGTCTGTTGTATATGATAGAATACATAAAAACTTAGACAAATTTCCCCGGCCGTTGACAACATGACATGACACTTGACCCTGAGTGGCTAATCATAAAAATTATATTGCAAGAGGTAGGGAGCATGTAGCATTAAACAAATCTGCTGTCTAGAGTATGATTTATTTGGGGATCTGAATATCTAGTATGCGTGTATACTTATTAAATATTAGTAAGTGAATCCAGTTAAATTTAGGTTCCACAAATAATAACTAGCAGACTAAAGAATTTTCAGTGTCAAAGTAAAGTTAACAAAGATTGCATATATATAGGTAAATACTGTCTGAAATCTCGACTGTATAAACATCTGCTATTATACATAAACACATGTATGCATATACATAACAGAACAAATAAAGAGCATTAAATGATATCTTGTGAGTTAACCATAAAGGAGCTTGCCGATACTCTATGCTGTACACTGAGGGTCCTTGAGAGAGAGCAGCCTGGAGCTTCTCTCAATGTCTCGCATTTATCCCACACCAGTTCTCATTCGTTTCAATTCCATAACTGGCAGGCCCAGTCTAACTGTACCGGAGCTGTGAGAGTCCACACACTGAACAGGCCAAATAAAAATGTAGCCAAACTGATTTTGAGCAGTTTGCAGAATTTTACCTAGTAGGCTTTTTAGATGTATGGAATCATTCCTTACTTCTTCCTTCGAGCAGCTGTTTCGGTGAAGGACACTAAAGGGGCGTCATAACTAATCAGGCTCCCAAGTCCAATATCAGGTACGGCACAGTCTCCCTGTGAGCAAGTGAATCTGCTGGTGACTGTTTCTAAGTCGATGCTGCCAAGTCCTTGGGAACTATGAGAGTCACCTTTTTGATCCCCAATGGAGACATCATTAGTGGCGTAATCGTTTGGAATCTCAGTTAACCCTTGGTCTCTTACTCTCAGCTGGAAGAGCAAGCCAATCTTCTCCTCATGCACCATCCAGGAGTCAGTGTCTGTTTTATAATCCTGTTCACATTCCACTAGGAGTGATGGAACTGCAATCTTGTGATGCAGTAGGATTGTTGAAATACTGTGCTCCAGTGCCTTAAAATGCCTAGTGACCAATTCAGTCACTGTTATCCCCCATCAATCTACAGCCTCCATTCTTGTTCCCTCCAGATACTTAGCTTCAGAAGTTGTAGGTATTGCAGCCTTTAGATTACAGATTGATGCAATTCAAACGTAACTGCCTTACCCGGGTTACCAGGTGGGGGCAGAGATCCTAGAGGTAGGCCGCCACCGCAGCAGGTCCCACTGGTCCGGATCAGTGCTCAGGGATCACTCTCACAGTAAATTAAGTAGTTTTTAGCGAAGCAAGTAATAGATTACTCATTTCTGGGTTTCACAGGTATGGATGCTACTGTAAACCGCAGATAATCGTCGGATATCTTAGATTTCTCCTTGAGCCTCTGATATTGCAGCCATATTCGGTCACTGCCCAGACACGCCCCCTGCATTACAATTTAATGCACAAAAAAGCCTCCAAAGATTTGCCATGATTTGACTTCTGGGGGATAGTCTGGAGGACAATCTAATGGATCTGGAGGTGCATGCAATCGATCTTTGAAATATAGACATTTCTCATTTGAAAAAGGGGGTCACTAGTCCTTTTTAGAATGCAAAATATCATTTTGAGGGTGGTGACCAACTCCCTTCTTGCAAATGAAGGGATTTCATGTCCTTGACATAGAGAGGATTTTTATAAACATAGGGATGAACTTTATACAAGGTGACTTTTAGGAATTCTAAAATATACCATAGCACATCCACATTAGCACCATAATGGGGCAAATTATCTCTTTTAAAAGTGAAGAGTTCCATCTTTCGAAAGAGTGATCAGTGACCAGCTGATATACTCAGCAATGGGAATAATAATAAAAAAAATAATGGATTTGCCTTTTATAAAATACATGATCTTGCATCTTTCTGTCAAGCTATGAGAGCAATGATAAATTCCTCACAGCACAATTTTATTCAGGGGAGTCTAAGAAGTATTTTCCAGCATAATCAAAGAAAAATAGACTCTGGGAAGACGTATTGGGATTTTCGCTCAGCAGTTTTGGCTGTAGGTCTGACTACACACTCCCGTTGATCAAAAACTTGCACCAAGGAGTGAAATCTCTTAAAATCTTTAGTGGTTTTTGAGCATAATATTACAAAGTAGGAGTCTCTCCTTTTCATCCAGAACCATGTATAGGTAGATAAACAGCTCTCAAGCTAAAATTCGTTTTTATAAAAAAAATTTGAGGGCCCTCACAGTACTGACCAGACATTTTAAATAATCTCACCAGAGTGGAGAGCTTTAAATCATCAGGGCCTAAGTGATATCAAACATCAAGGAATTATGATACAGTATTCCCAATATTTAAATATTATAATTCATAATGAGCCAAACTTAAAATAGGATTGTACAACTATAATCTAAAGTATATTTGCAAATATATTAAAATATACACCAGCATAATTTTTCAATGTAGTACATGTCATTGTCATTTTCAATTCTAAGCATGTTAAAGCACATTAAAGATTAACAAACTATAACAGTCTGTGTGTTTTCTGGAGGGAACAATCTGTTTTTGGATTCATGTAGTGAAAAAATGAATAGGCATTAAATCCATGATGAAATGTAAATCTAAACAGAACAGACCTGAAATTCATTGCCCTGTTGCAAGCATCTTAAGCGTGAAAGCATAAACGCGTACTAAAATCACTTGTACTTAAACTCTAGATTTAAAAAAAATATATATATGTATATATATATATATATGTATATATGTATGTATATATATATATATATATATATATATATATATATATATATATATATATATATATATACAGTATATATATATATATATATATATATATATATATATATATATATATATATATATATATATTGATTTTATAAGTTTTAAAAGCAGCTCAAAGAAAGGTTACAATTAACATATTTTAATGGGATAATCTAAAGTACTCCAATTAAAGGGCATTGCAGTAATTTCTTTCATATAAAGGAAAGCATTTAAAATTCTATTTATTTTTAATGTATTTTCCTGTCTTAACTAGTGTTTTTTGTCCAGTGTGTCTCTCTCCACCAATAGATTTGTCAGATTTATATTGATTAGCCAATAAACTTTAATAGAAAGTAGATATGGGCATTTGTGCACGTCGTTCCATAATGAAACAGAAAGAAGCGGCTCCAATACGCATTCGGCTCTTTTCAGAGCTGCGTTTATTCTTGTGCAACACACTGAGGTGTGGATTTGCACAGATCTCAGTGTGTTGAACTTTTACAAGAATTAATGCGGCTCCAAAAGAGTCAAATACGGCTTGCGGCCACCTTCTTCCTTATGGAACAATAAGCACAAATGCACATATCTAATAGAAAGTATGGCTGTTTTTGTTTCAATTTATATTTTGGCCACTTTTACATCACATTTTTGTTAGGTGAAAAAAATTACCCTGTTTACGTCCTACTCTTTGATATATTTCATCTGTCTTTGCGCAGAGTTTGTCAAGACGAACAGATCCGTTAGTCTTGACAAAATCTGCGCAAAGACAGACAAAACTTGAAGACGGGATCTACAACTATAGCTGTACCCATCACATCCTGTAGTGTGGCACTTACAGAACTTTGGACTGCTTTGATCGCTCCAACCAGGGACAGATACATTGTTTTGTGAGGGAAGCTGTATGGAAATAGTGGCTCATGTTTGATGCCTTTTTACACTTGTGTCCAGTAAGTGCATTAGTTTATGTTCTTAATAAATATTTTCTACTTTACTTTGAATCGAGGTTGCCCTCTGTGCTCTTACTTTCTAGAGATTTGCTGGATATTTTTTTTAATTTTGGGATCTCACTACTAGTGTATTGTCTCTACACTTTAGACGTCTGTGAGTCCTAGGGTTATTATTATTATTAGTTATTTGTAGAGCTCCAACAGATTCGGCAGTTAACTTTTTTTGAAGAAAATAAGGGAGACTAAGGAATCAACAAATTTTCACTTAGGAAATTGAAAAATTATACAGGAGCTACTGAAAATACTATGGGCTAGATTACGAGTGGTGCCCTTACAGTTCCAAGCAAGCAAAAAGGGGTTCATCATTGTTATTTGCCATGGAAGCAGTGCTTTATTAAGAGTTGAAAGTAAATGCTTGAGCAGAATTGAATTTAACGCATGCAATTAATAACATAAATAAATATGGACTGCAACGGGCCTACAATGCACTTATCTATAAAAAAGTGCATTGGAGCCCGTCGCAGTCAAGTAGCTGAAAACATGTAAATCATATATATATGCAATATTCATATTTAATACAGTGTTTAACTGTGTATTTACTGTAAATATTTCACTTTCCAATGTCTTCATATAGGGGAATATGCCATAAGTATTTTGAAATAGATATTCCTGTATATATCTATATCTATATATAATCTTATATCTATCTATATATATATATATATATATATATATATATATATATATATAGAATATATATATATATATATATATATATATATATATAGGTATTGATATATATTTATCAACAAATTATATATATATGTATTTATGAATAAATTGAACATATTTTGCTATGTGAAGAGCATAGAATGTGAAATATTCATATTTCATGTTGGGGTTAGCACACTTGAGACAATGCAATCAAATTTGCGCGTGAGTAAGGGTGTTAGTTTTTTTTCCTACTTTTCCAAGTCTATAGGGGAATACGTTAACATGGTTGCAATATTCCGAATTCATCTTTTTTCACACCACTGTTTAGCGCACAAGCGAAAACTTTCAACTTGTAATACAAGTGCAACCCAAAACGTGCAAAAAGCTGGTCTAGTGGGGTTAACGCAAACTACAGCTCCCACTTGTAATCTAGCCCTTTGTTTTAAAGTGTGGCACAACAAAATTATTCATACAAATCATCTTCATTCACACAGTGGGGCATATTTATCAAGCTCCGAATGGAGCTTGATGCCCCGTGCTTCTGGCGAGCCTGCAGGCTCGCCAGAAGAAACAGCAGTTATGAAGCAGCGGTCACAAAGACCGCTGCTCCATAACCTGTCCGCCTGCTCTGAGCAGGCAGACAGACATCGCCGGAATCAACCCGATCAAGTACGATTGGGTTGATTGACACCCCCCTGCTGGGCGGCCCATTGGCCGCGAGTCTGCAGGGGGCGGCGTGCACAGCAGCTCTTGTGAGCTACTGGGCAATGCTGAATACGGCGAGCTTATTGCCTCGCCGTATTCAGCGAGGTCTGGCGGACCTGATCCGCACTGTCGGATCAGGTCCGACAGACCTGATAAATAGAGGCCAGTGTATCTTAATATATTCAATAACTTTCTGTAAATCTGTGAATTCTATTTCTCTATTTAAGGCACAGAGGGGAGCAATACATTAAAACTGTCAGATACAAACAATATTATTAAACTAAATAAGAGTACAGGAGTACAATATTAAATGTTTGAAATAAAGAGATTTTAAATGTTGTAAAAAATTAAGGGATGAAAATGTTCTAAGAGCGGATAAATAAAGGAACCTGAGAGACTGTAAAAAAGTTTGAGCATATGGAAATAAGGCAGATTTGGCAAAACCCTTCTGAGTTGCCTTGGAGGTTTAGTTTTTTTAACCCCTTACCACAAGTGAGGCCTCACTTAAAACCATAAAATGGGTTTAAAATTGGGTTTCAAATTAGGAATGTAAATAAGCCCTTCAAGTATTTTTTTTAAACTGTTTCAGGCACTGATATGTCAGGAGGGAAATCAAATTTGACAATACAAATAAATTTGAAAGTTGTTTAAAATGCATGCTCTGTTTGAATCATTAAGGTTTAATTTTGACTTTAATGTGCTTTACTGTCCTATTGACTTTACTGAATCATTTTCCAAGGATTTGATTATTTCAGGACTGTCTAATTCCATTCCATGATTATTTTTTACCACATTGTTATTCGGTATATAGTTTATAGCAAATTATTGCATGAAATGAACTTCAGATGAGCTGGGCAGGGGTATATTATATTTCATCTCTACAATGTTAACCATGATATGTACAGCGGATCATTAATGTTTTTCAGTTTTCTTCAGTTAAAAAATCAGTGTAAACAAATGTAATATAGCTCACCCTTGTGATTTTCATGAAATGCTTAGACACTGGGTGTAAAGAGATATTTTGCAGTATAGTACTTAACTGCTACGCATATATGGAAAATTGTCTGGAGACATTCAAGTGTGTATTTTCTACTTTTTACTATAAAGGGGTCAAGTCGGGAGGGAACGCATGGGAATGGAGTTCCTGCACTATTTTTGCAAGTTCCCTCTGGACAGAGAACAGAAACGCTTCAGTAAAAACTGCTGCTGCTGGTGGGAGGGAGCTGAAGCACAGTCTGGTTAGAGGATTGTAAGATCATCTAGTAATGGGCAGTAACACTTCCTGCAATACACTAAATGCATGCTTTCATTAACCAAAGCATATAGATTATATACATATAATACAGTGTGTATATATACATTTATATAAACAATATTAATTGTGATGGGGTGAAAGTCTTGGTGAGTTCCCACACTTTTTTTTGTAGGACTTAAAGGGACATGGTTCGGATAGAGCATGCAATTTTAAAAAACTTTTTCAAATTACTGTTATTATAAAATTGACTTTCTTTTCTTATTACCCTTTGTAGAAGAGCATTAGAGTAGATTCAGGAGCAGAAATGCACTACTAGAAGCTAACTGGTGATTGGTGGCTACACATGTACTGTACATAGTATCGACACCTACTGTTTAACAGCTCTGACCGACTCTATTCTGCTATCCAAAATACACCCTGTGATGATAGCAGGATGTGATGTCACTAGCATGTGGGCGGGGCTTAGGTCCGGTGTCTGTGTCGCAGTTAGGTTTAGTACAATCAACCTGTCTGGATGTGTATTGCTATGCTCTGTAATAAAATAGAGTTGTACCATCATTGCTGTGTCCTGCATATGTCCTGCATCTCATGACATGGTGTCAGAAGTTCTGGACTGCGCTTCTGTTCCTGATCGATTGCAATGTCAAAGTTTACCCCCACCTGAGCCTTTTGACTTTTCTCAGCCTGCAGCTTGGCCCACATGGCGTCAGCGGTTTCAGCGCTTCAGGATTGCATCCAAACTGAACAAGGAGAGTGGTGGAGTACAAGTTAATTCTCTTTTATACTCCATGGGGAAAGATGTAGAGCCGAGTGTTTCAATGCTTTTACTTTTCAAGAAGGGGAAGAAGTTAACTTTGATATAGTCTATGGATAAACTCAGTGCCCACTTTGTGCCCAAAAGAAATGTGATTCATGAGAGAGCTTGTTTTCACAAACGTTAATCAGCGTGTGGGAGAATCTGTGGAGTCATTTGTGCGCAGGCCTGTATGAATTAGCTGAATTCTGTGAGTTTGGTGTTGCTAAAGAAGAGCAAATCAGAGACAGAATAGTTATTGGAATTGCAGATGCTGAAGTCTCCTGAAGCTGCAGTTAGAGCCTGATTTAACGTTAGAAGGGGCTATTAGGATGGCCCGCCAGAGTGAACTGGTGAAAAAGCAAAGTGCTGATCTGAGGTCTGAGAGTATTGTGGATGAAGTGCAACAGTCTAGAAAAATTTACTAGTGAAAGGCACAGTGTGAGCGGTAGATCAAAAGTATTGGAAAGGCTAGAAGTGGATGGGCGCAACATGGCCGATGCACACGGTGCTACCGGGCTCATGATCAGAGTGCTATATGCCCGGCCAGAGATAAAAGATGCAGAAAATGTAACAGAATAGGCCATTTTGAAGTGGTGTGTAAAACTGAATACATTAAGGAGATGCAGGTGGACAGTGACCAGGAGGGTCAGGAAGTGTCTTTTGTGGGGTCTGTTTGTGGAACGGACAAGCTCAGAGGAAGATTGGAAAGTTACTTTTACTGTAATGGGAGCCAAAGTTGATTTTAAGATTGACACAGGAGCAGATATCACTGTAATGTCTTTTGCTGAATTTATGAAACTGCCTAGACAGCCCCAGCTGGCGAAGGTTACTACAAATGTTCATAGTCCTGGTGGCCGCATTGATTGTGTGGGGAAATTTCTTGCCAGCTGTGAGTACAAACAAAAAAAAGTTCACCATGTGGGTGCATGTGATCCGAGGTCAGTGTGTTAACAGTTTATTGAGCAGAAAAGCAGCCTGTGACTTGGGCCTCGTGGCCAGAGTGAATGAGATCTCTGAAGATATGTTTGGCGAGTTGGGCCTACTGAGCTGCAAACCTGTCCGTATAGCACTTAAAAGTGACGCAGTCCCGTACAGTATTTCTACTCCTCGTAGAATTTCCGTTCCCGCTCATGCCTCAAAGTGGAGAAAGAGCTCATGCGCATGAAGTCTATGGGGGGTTATGAAGAGGTTGTTTGAAGCAACTGATTGGTGTGCCCCCCATTGTTCCAGTTGCAAAGAAAAACGGAAAGGTGCGCATCTGTGTGGACCTGAAAAGGTTGAATGAGGCAGTGAAGAGGGAGAGATTTGTGCTGCCGACATTGGAAGATATAGCCCCCGAAGTTGGCTGGGGCGAAGGTTCTTTTCCACATTAGACGCTTCTAGCGGCTTTTGGCAGATCCCCCTGGATCCAAAGTGCCGCAAACTGACTACCTTTATCACTCCGGTAGGTCGGTTCTGCTTCTGCAGACTTCCCTTTGGGATATCCTCCGCTCCTGAGATCTTTCAGAGGGAAATGAGTTCTCTCCTGAGTGGCCACGTGGGCACAGCAGTCGTCATGGACGACATTCTAGTGTATGGGTCTACAGTGGAAGAGCATGATCAGCGTTTGAGTTGTGTGCTGCAGGCTATCAAAGAGTCTGGGCTGAAGCTGAATAAAGAAAAATGTCATTTTAGGAAAACTGAATTATGCTACTTTGGGCATATCGTCAACGGGGATGGCATCAAGCCAGACCCCGAGAAAATTCGGGCTATCGAACAGATGAAAAAGCCCTTCTGATGTACATGAGCCTGAGACAGATATTGGGCCTTGTAAATTACGTGGGCAAGTTTCTTCCAGATTTATCTACAGTTTTGCACCCTATCACAGAGTTGCTTAAGAAAGATGTTTGCCTGGGTTTGGGGACCCTCACAAGAAAAAAGCGTTCCTGCATGCTAAGTCCCTGCTGGGGTCTGCCCCAGTGCTGGGGTTCTACGACCCTTCAAAAAAGACTGTGGTTAGTGCTGATGCAAGCAGTTATGGGTTGGGGGCTGCACTTCTGCAGCTGAATGACAACAAACTACAGCCCATCGCCTACTGTTCCCGCACACTGACGGCTGCGGAGTCAAAATACGCTCAAATTGAGAAAGAGTGCCTGGCTGCAGTTTGGGCCTGTGAGCGCTTTCAGCGTTATCTAGTGGGTTTGGAGAAATTTAGTCTGGAAACTGACCACAAAACCGCTAGTCCCCTCTTATCAATTCTTATGACATCGACAAAACACCCTTGAGATGCCAGAGACTTTTAATGAGACTGCTCAGGTTCAATGTTCAGGCAGTGCATGTGCCGGGGAAGCAGCTGGTTGTGGCGGGATACACTGTCCAGGCTCCCGCTGGCTGCTGCTGAAGAATCCTCCACAGAGTCGGATGTAAAAGTGTATGTTGATTCAGTTCTGGGCCTCTAAGTCCATTTCTTCAAGGAAACTGGAAGAGATAAAGAAAGAGACATATTTGGACACAGATCTGCAAGAAGTTATAAGGTACATAAGAGATGGCTGGCCGGGCAGCCTGGATGTCTTTAAATGCTTACCAGCCAGAGAGGTCGCAGCTCACGGAGCTGGAGGGGTTGGTGCTGTTCCAAGACCGTATTGTAATTCCCTGTCAGCATGAGGAAGGAGATGTTGAACAGGATACACGATGGGCACTTAGGCATCACAAAGTGCAGAGAAAGAGCAGCTACAGCTGTGTGGTGGCCTGGGATCAGCTCCGACATTGCAAATCATGTGTCTAAATGTGCCTTTTGCCGGGAACGCCGGCCTACTCAGAGAAGGGAGCCCTTAATGTCCTACTCCGCTGCCTGCGGGGCCGTGGCAGAAAATAGCTGCTGATTTGTGCGAACTGCACGGGAAAAAGTTTCTTGTTGTTATCGACTACTATTCCAGGTATTTGGAAATAGCACCCCTGAATGATATCACAAGTCAAACCGTTATCATTCGCCTGAAGAGCTTGTTCGCCCGCTGGGGCATTCCAATGGAGCTAGTGAGTGATAATGGCATGCAGTTCGCTTCTACAGAGTTCAGTGCTTTCAGCAGGGAATATGATTTTGTACATTCCACGTCAAGTCCACATTATCCGCAGGCCAACGGAATGCTGAAAGGGCAGTTCAAACAACAAAATTCATTCTAAAGCAATCTGAACCGTACCTAGCCCTCTTGTCATACAGGGCGACGCCCATTCAAGCCACCGGGTTTAGCCCGGCACAGCTGATGCTAGGACGCCAGATTCGCACTACTTTACCCTCAGTGAGTGTCTTAAAGCCGCCTGGCCCGTTCCTCGGGACGAAGTCCTTAGGAGGGATGAAGAGGCCAAAAAGGGTTATCGTTTCTTCTACGACAGGAGACATTCTGTCAGGCCTTTACAGGAACTGAAAGCGGGCCAAAGTGTCAGAATTAAACTGGATGATGAGAAGAAATGGAAGACGCCTGCTACGGTAGTGGGCCGCTCTCCAGAACCAAGGTCTTACACAGTCCTTACAGAGGGAGGGACGGTTACACGCCGTAACCGAAGACATCTTCAGCCTGTACCTGAGAGTCTGGAACCGGATACCTCAGTACCTACCGCCGGTGGGATCCCCTGTTCTAAGGGAGGTGCCTTCCCCTCAGCAAGATCATAGCGGGGATATATCTTTGCCTCCAGCAGACTCTTGTTCACCATCTTCTGTATCAGAGGACAGTTCATGCAAAGTTACATCAAGCGGAAGAGTGGTGAGGCTTCCGGCCCGATACAGGGACTGACTTTAGCTAGAACAGTGACCGGAAGTATGGGCCAGAATAATCCCATGGTCACTGTTGACTAGGGTAGTCTACCCCGATGTCCAAGTCAGGATGTAATTTATTTGTTCATGTTTTCTAATCTATCTGTTTTTATATGTTATAAAAACAAAATGTTGTTGTATACCCTGTTGGTGTACCTTGTTATTTAATATATGCGAATGTATGCTTTGCCTTTGAAAAAGGGGAAGATGTGATGATAGCAGGATGTGATGTCACTAGCATGTGGGCGGGGGCTTAGGTCCGGTGTCTGTGTCGCAGTTAGTTTAGTACAATCAACCTGTCTGGATGTGTATTGCTATGCTCTGTAATGTAATAGAGTTGTACCATCATTGCTGTGTCCTGCATATGTCCTGCATCTCATGACACAACCCATTTGAATAGTAATAGTATAATTTAGCCTTACACTTAATATAGGTAACACTGAATGTTGGGAAAAGGATGGGCCATACAGGGGGCAGTGTGCATACAAGAGAAGAGAAAAAAGGAGTGGTGGGCTAAGGGGCCCCACAAATTTGTCTTACCCATTGCCCCACAAATGCTAAGGGTGGCCCTTTTAGAGAGCATAGTTTAGCACTAAGTGATGGTGCAGCAGGGTAGCTTTATCTAAAGGAGTGAGTTAGGAGGTTAAGGGGATCTAGAGAGGATGGTTCAGAGCTCTGTTATGGTGCAGGAGGGAGGCTCTATCTGACGAAGATAGCTATGAGGTGAAGGGATCTAGAGAGGATGGTTCAGGAGTATCTGAATGGTGCAGAGGGGAGGCTCTATCTGATGAAGTGAGCTAGAAAGCAGGTGAAGGGTATCTAGTGGGGATGGTTCCGAGTTATCTGATGGTGCAGCAGGGAAGCTTTATCTGATGGAGTGAGATATTAGATGAAGGGATATAAACAGTATGTTTCAGAGCTCTGTTATGGTGCAGCAGGGAGGCTCTATCTGATGAAGAGAGCTATGAGGGTGACGGGATCGAGACAGGATGGTTCAGAGCTCTGTTATGGTGCAGCAGTGAAGCATCTATCTGATGAAGTGAGCTATGAGGTGAAGGGATCTAGAGAGGAGGTTCAGAGGTCTGTGATGGTTGCAGCAGGAAAATTCTATCTGATGAAGAAGAGCTAGTGGAGATGATATGGATCTAGAGAGGATGATTCAGAGCTCTGTGAGGGTGCAGCAGTTTAGCATCTATCTGATGGAGGTGAGCTATGAGGTGAATGGATCTAGAGAGAAATGGTTTCAGATGTTCTCTGATGGTACTAGGGAGGCTCTATCAGATTAAGTGAGGCTATGAGTTGAAGGGGTCTAGAGAGGGATGGGTTCAGAGTTTCTGTGATGGTGCAGCAGGGAGGCTCTATCTGATGGAATGAGCTAGGTGGTGAAGGGAGTTAATGAGGAGCAAGCTATTTTACTTTTTTAAGTCTGGGTAACTGACACTGGTGGCCCAGTCCAAAGTCCCTATAGTGATAGAGAGATCTGTGACATTGTGCCTGAGCACTCTGTATCAGTTACTGGATTTAAAAATGTTTAAAGAGATGTCCTCATTAACTCCCTTCACCTCCTGGCTCTCTCCACCAAGTAGAGCCACCCGTGTTCCTCAGAGCTGTGAACCAGAATCACAAAAGACAAACTGTGATTGGCTGGACCTGGCACAGCCACAGAACTATGATACCATTTATACGCAGAGAATGAACTAGCCCGCAGGCTTCAGAGTATTTGGCATTCAGGTGCCAATCAGTGCAGGAACATACACACATATATATAAGGCTACCAAGGCTAGATTGGCCTACCAGGATACCAGTGCATATTCAAAGTTAGTTCAGCACTCAGGCAGGTACAAAAGGTGTGCAAGCTGTCAGGACATACAACCAAACACCCCAAACGAAAAGTCCAAAAAGAAATGCAGCAGCACCACCAATATTTATTAAAGGTTTATTAACCTTTAAACACAACGTTTCAGACCAAAGTCCTTAATGATTTGTACTCATACAAGGGAATACATTACCTTAATACCCCTAAACCCTAACCCCCACATCCTGCTACTAATTAAATAATTAAACTCATAGGTATATACTCAAGTCATCTCACCCTATTGTCAATTTTTATTCATTGTAAATACATCAAGGGTATGCTCTTATTCCCTATCAGTTTTTAATCCTCTTATAACAGTTGATCATCTATATTAAATTCTCATAATATTTTAGTTGAAAACAGTCCAGTCTAAGGGGTAGATTTATGAAAGTGCAAGCGGACATGATACAATGTAGCGTATCATGTCACATCGATAAATGCGATGCCATTCGGAGCTTGATAATTCGGCCCCTAACTCTCTATTTATCGCACCTGGGGATAATGTCCCTAACTCCCAGTTCCAGAAAACCTCTCTCTGTTTCAGAAGAATCTCTCTATTACCCCATATTCTAGGACAACACGCTTGCTCTAAGATGGGGCTAGTAGGAGAGACCACCTGCAAGGTGAGAAAAGAATGAATCAGCATAAGAGTAGCATTAGAACTGGAATATAGGATGCACACGTAGCCAAACCATTTTATTAATGCAGGACATAGTTTGAGTCAATCTGACGGTTCCAGGTTTTAGAGCAAGTGTGTTGTCCTAGACGAGGGGGTGATAAAGAGACTCTTCTGAAACAGAGAGCGGTGCTCTGGATCTGGGAGTTAGGCACATTATTCGGTGGGATGAATAGAGAGATAGACTGACTGTTTTCAACTAAAATATTATGAGAATTTAATACAGATGATCAACTGTTATAAGAGGATTAAAAACTGATAGGGAATAAGAGTATACCCTTGATGTATTTACAATGCAATACAAATTGACAATAGGGCTGAGATGACTTGAGTATAATCAATTGCAATATTGGTGTTTTACCTATGAGTTTCATTATTTAATTAGTAGCAGGATGTGGGGGTGGGGTTTAGGGTATTTAAGGGAATGTATTGCCTTGTATGAGTGCACATGATTAACCCCTTAGTGACCAGACAATTTTTTCAATTTTCTTACAGTTGAGGGGACCAGGCAATTTTTACCTTTCATGTGGTGTTTGTGTTTATCTGTAATTTTACCTCTTACTAATTTACTGTACCCACACATATTATATAATGTTTTTCTCAACATCTAAATGTACCTTTCTAAAGATCCCATTATTTTCATCATATCTTATAATTTACTATAAAAAAATATAAAATATGAAAAATAAACACTTTTAAACTTTTACCCTGCAAAATCTGTTACACATCTACAACCACCGCAAAACACCCATGCTAAATAGTTTCGTAATTTTGTCCTGAGTTTAGAAATACCCAATGTTTACAATGTTCTTTGCTTTTTCCAAGTTATAGGGCAATAAATACAAGTAGCACTTTGCTATTTCCAAACCATTTGTTTTTTCAAAATTAGCGATTGTTACATTGATATCTGTCAGGAATCCTGAATATCTTGACATGTATATATATTTTTTAGTAGACAGCCAAAATTATTGATCTAGAGCCCATTTTGGTATATTTCATGCCACCATCTCACCCGCCAAATACGATCAAATAAAAAAATCGTTAAACTTTTTCACAAACTTTAGGTTCTCAACTGAAATTATTTACAAACAGCTTGTGCAATTATGGCACAAATGGTTGTAAATGCTTCTCTAGGATCCTTTTGTTCAGAAATAGCCAGACATATATGGCTTTGGCATTGCTTTTTGGTAATTAGAAAGAAGGCAGCTAAATGCCGCTGTGCACCACACTTGTATTATGCCCAGCAGTGTGAAGGGGTTAATAGTATGTTAGATTGTTGGTTAATTTTAGCTTTAGTGTAGAGATCAGCCTCCCCCTGATCCCTCCATGACCCCCCCCTCAAACAGCTATCTGCCCTCACCCTACCCCCCAAAGGTCACCCCCCATCTTAAGTAGTGGCAGAAAGTCTGCCAGTATAAAAATAAAAGACTTTTTATTTTGTTTGTTTGTTTTTATTTTTATATATATATTTTTTGCAGGGTAGTATCCCCCCTTACCTCCCAACCTCCCCTGATCCCCTAAACAGCTCTCCAACCCTCCCCCCTCTAACTGTTAGGCGCCATCTTAGGTACTGGCAGCTGTCTGCCAGTACCCCAGTTTCCAGTAAAATTGGGCTAAATTAAAAAAAAAAAAAAATTAACCCTGTTTTTTTTTCCATAGTGTAGCTGCCCCCCCTCAGGGGTACATCCTTTGTCTTTAGGGGGTTAAGGACTTTGGTCCGAAATGTGGTATTTTATTGCCCTTTGGTTTAAATAAACCTTTAATAAATTTATTGAAAAACACTTTAGTAGCCCAGCACCACTGTCAGGTGCATATAAGGCTCTATTAACCATAAAAACAATCTCTTTTTGTATCTGTGGTGTAGGATCATATGGTAATACTTGGTATACTTCACGTTTAGATAATTGACTATTAAATCTCAGCAACATACATACTAGTATTCATTATAGTGATTGCTCCGCCCTTATCAGCGGTTTTTGATGGTTAACTCTCTATTATTTTTGAGTAAATTTATTGCCTCCCTCTCTTTCTTAGAAATGTTACTAATGTGATGTTCTCTTGGAAATTTTCTTATACACTTTCTCCAGATCTCTCTTTACCAAATCCATATACATTATAACACTATGGTTAACATTAACTGGAATAAATTTGCTTTTCTTCCTAAGACCAAAGTTGTTTAAATTAACACAGTATTATCCCTCTTACTTTCAGTTTGAGAACTTTTGTTGGCAAAAAAAACTTTTTAGTTTTATCGATCTGAAGAATCTAAACATATCTTGCTCAAACCTAAAGAGGTCAAGGTTCTGCATTGGGGATATATGACAGAACCCCTATTGAGAGCTAACATTTGTTCCTTAGTAAGTATGCAGTCGGAGATATTAATAGTCAAGTTGTTAATAGGCAGTTCATCGCTGGGGTTACCCCCACTTGGTACTAACACAGTCAGTCAGTGTCCCCCTTACCTCCCTTCAATACCTCCGACCTCGTCCCGGTCTCCTCAAACCCCTCCGGGTTGATTGCGGTCCGGATGTCATATCCCTTGCGGCTCTTGTGTTTGCGCCACCCCTGTGACCTCTCCGTCTGAATCCTCAGTTAAAAAACCGACTGAGGAGTCCGTCTCGCCTCCCCCGCAGCATTCTCTCCCTTGCTGCCTGTGTCTTGGACGTCATCGGTTACGAGGTTCCCCTGTTTGTGGGCGGGGACCAAACTCCCGGTCACAGTGACTATCTGTAAAACCATATCCAGATTCATAATCCTCGGCATCCCTCTGGAACCTTTGCTCTCTTTCTACTTTCCAATATCTCCGATACTCAGCTTCTCCTTCTTGATATTCTTCACAGGCGTGCTGTTGTATCCAATGTCCAATGTCTTGTTCAGCTCCTCCCTCAATCTTGCAACCTCCGTTTTTTGTTTGAATATTTCTTTCTGCAAAAACTCCATGGGAAGTATCATGAGATCGTAGGAGCATTTATTTAGTATACTGGTAAATAATCTGCAGTACTCCTCATTGTTTGTCATCAGTGTAGGTCGTACGTTCATCCGTGAGACCCCTTGGGATCCGCTTGACCCTGCAGTATCGGTAATGTTACTGCATGTAAATCCAAAGCCGTATGCTTTTTGGTTTGTTCTCCAGCAACTTTCCATTTATCTCAGTCTCTGAAGTTTTTAAAAACTCGCTTGAACCTTTTACCAAAGTCATCACTCTGGCGGCATCAAAATCTGTATAACCAAACATAGGTAACCCAGTAGCTTCTGATGTGTCATTATTAGACATGTTTAGACAGGGTGCACGTAGCTAGTTACAGCAACCAGCAAATAGTATATTGAAAACACTTTAGTAGCCCAGCACCACTGTCAGGTGCAAGCCAAAGGGTGCTGTAATCCTTGAATACTCACAAGTCCACAAAGAGGCAGCACCTTAAAGCACAAAACAAGTCTTTATTTCCACATACTGGGGGTTAAAACAGTGACGTTTTGGGTACACACCCTTAATCATGCAAGGGCTCAAACAAACTATTTAATCCTTATATAGGCCCCACCTATACTTCAATCAACACCTGCTAGCAACCCCACCTAGAGGCTTTTTATTTATTTATTTTTAATAATATTTATGTGCTGCTGCATTTCTTTTGGCCTACCAGGATGCCAGGAGATTTCCCGGTGGAAAACAGTATCCCAGTAATCCCCTGTGAGAAAATTGGAGGGGTGAGCGCATTATTCTGACTCAACTAAATATAGCGTTGGTTTGCAAATTTCCAGGGCTACTTTTTATTCCCCAATTTGGCCCTGAAGGCTACAGGTCGAACTTTTTTTTCCTTTAGCAAAGGAAACATTAACATTCATTTTAAATTAAATTAACATCGAAACAGTGCAGCAGACGAATATTCTAACAAATTATATTTTCAGAATAATTTATCGCTGCTGCACAAGTTAAAAAAAAAACTATCATCTTAGAAAATTCTGAAAATGGGAATTAATCTATATTTTAATTTCCAAATAATGATCTTATCATACATCATGATATTTGTTATTAAAAAATTGTATTGACTGTTCTTTTCAAATGAACTTTTAGTATTTCTTCAAAGCAAAATACACCATTTAAAAAAAATAAAAATAATAGCAAAACATTAGGTTTAACTGGGTTTTTAATTAAATATTACACAGTGGACGTAGCTCGATAACCCCACACAAGGCTTAGTAAAGTGGCCTTTAATCAGTTGTATTTATATTACACGTCCTCTTTAATTATTTGTATTTATTTTACTTTCAGAAAAGCCTTGTCAGATTTTAAGATGGTTCTGTTTATTAAATAAATTGCTTTTTATAATACTAATGACTTCAGGCTCTGTTATGTTCCTTTGTTCATCTAAATAAACATTAACATCCCTTACAAGTTATAAACAAGGGCTTACAAGTATAAGTTTTTCATCTGGCACAGTATAAATGTGGGCAAATATAGAACTCTTTTAAGGTCAATACCTATGAAAAACAACTGCAGAGAAAACAACATTTAGCAAAATGTTACTTTTTTTTACATGAAAATACTTTGAAGTAGATATGTGCATATTTTTTGTTACAAATGCAAATTTGTTAACAAAACACTGATATTCGTTTTGTTTGAGGAAACGAATATCCGAACAAATGCACCACACAATTTAAAGAAAATGAAGAAATACTGACGAAAATTTATCAGTATTCATTGTTTCCTTTAAATTACCTTAGGTGTTAAAATACTTACCCCTTCCACGAGAGCCGCACTCTTATTCACAGAGTCAGCCCTGGGACTTTGCTAATAGGAGGCTTTAGCCCTACACTTACCTATAGCGTGGGGTAAGTATAAAAAAACAGTTGAACGTTTTTTACCAGTAGCAAAAGAACATTTACATTTTGTTATAACGAAAATTAATGTAAATGTGACATGAATATTTAGTTCTTGATAAAGGGCCAACATACAGGCTGAAACACGTAGATGCACCTGATGAATCTCCACCAGTTATTGAAAATCAGAGTTACACTGATAGGAAAAACTGGTTTCTTTGTACATCTTCAAGGAAAACTGAACGTATTACTCACAGTTTAAAATTGACGCCGGAAAAAAACATCCCTGATTGGCTTATCCACTCCCGGTGACCACTGAATGCGGAAGGAAGCCCAGAGTCGGAGACACAGCGGGTTTGAGCAGGTCTGCCTAAGGATACGAGCGCAAGGAACAGTGCTGTCACAATGGATACAGTGGTGAAGTATACCGGGCGAATTTGCTCACTGTGATTTCAAACGACAGAAGGTATCGTTTTTTCAACTACTACTAGATAACAGCAGTGGCCCATAAGATTACCTGCTACAGAATTGACTGTGTCATTCGGTTAACCGCTAAGGGATTAGATATTTATAAACTGCCTAATAAACAGCAGTACACTTATCCTGGGATAACTCCACTTAAAAAGCAATAACCCTTGAGATAGTAAAGTGTACTTTCATACGGCTAGATTTAGAGTTGGGCGGTAGCCGTGAAAACCAGCGTTAGAGGCTCCTAACGCTGGTTTTTACCGCCCGCTGGTATTTGGAGTCAGTCAGGAAAGGGTCTAACGCTCACTTTCCAGCCGCGACTTTTCCATACCGCAGATCCCCCTACGCCATTTGCGTATCCTATCTTTTCAATGGGATCTTTCTAACGCCGGTATTTAGAGTCGTGGCTGAAGTGAGCGTTAGAAATCTAACGACAAAACTCCAGCCGCAGAAAAAAGTCAGTAGTTAAGAGCTTTCTGGGCTAACGCCGGTTTATAAAGCTCTTAACTACTGTGCTCTAAAGTACACTAACACCCATAAACTACCTATGCACCCCTAAACCGAGGCCCCCCCACATCGCCGCCACTCTATTAAATTTTTTTAACCCCTAATCTGCCGACCGCAAACCGCCGCCACTTACGTTATCCCTATGTACCCCTAATCTGCTGCCCCTAACACCGCCGACCCCTACATAATATTTATTAACCCCTAATCTGCCGCCCCCCGCTATCGCTGACACCTGCATATTTTTTTTAACCCCTAATCTGCCGCTCCGTACACCGCCGCAACCTACATTATACCTATGTACCCCTAATCTGCTGCCCCTAACACAGCCGACCCCTATATTATATTTATTAACCCCTAATCTGCCGCACCCAATGTCGCCTCCACCTACCTACAATAATTAACCCCTAATCTGCCGACCGCACCTCACCGCTACTATAATAAAGTTATTAACCCCTAATCCGCCTCACTCCCGCCTCAATAACCCTATAAGAAATAGAATAAACCCCAAATCTGCCCTCCCTAACATCGCCGACACCTAACTTCAATTATTAACCCCTAATCTGCCGACCGGATCTCGCCGCTACTCTAATAAATGGATTAACCCCTAAAGCTAAGTCTAACCCTAACACTAACACCCCCCTAAGTTAAATATAATTTAAATCTAACTAAATAAATTAACTCTTATTAAATAAATTAATCCTATTTAAAGCTAAATACTTAACTGTAAAATAAACCCTAATATAGCTACAATATAAATTATAATTATATTGTAGCTAGTTTAGGATTAATATTTATTTTACAGGCAACTTTGTATTTATTTTAACCAGGTACAATAGCTATTAAATAGTTAAGAACTATATAATAGCTAAAATAGTTAAAATAATTACAAAATTACCTGTAAAATAAATCCTAACCTAAGTTACAATTAAAACTAACACTACACTATCAATAAATTAATTGAATACAATACCTACAAATAACTACAATTAAATAAACTAACTAAAGTACAAAAAATAAAAAAGAACTAAGTTACAAAAAATAAAAAAATATTTACAAACATTAGAAAAATATTACAACAATTTTAAACTAATTACACCTACTCTAAGCCCCCTAATAAAATAACAAAGACCACAAAATAAAAAAATGCCCTACTCTATTCTAAATTAAAAAAGTTCAAAGCTCTTTTACCTTACCAACCCTGAAAAGGGCCATTTGCGGGGCATGCCCCAAATAATTCAGCTCTTTTGCCTGTAAAAAAAAACATACAATACCCCCCCCCAACATTACAACCCACCACCCACATACCCCTAATCTAACCCAAACCCCCCTTAAATAAACCTAACACTAAGCCCCTGAAGATCTTCCTACCTTATCTTCACCATGCCAGGTTCACAGATCCGTCCTCCGAAGTCTTGATCCAAGCCTCCGAAGTCTTCATCTAAGCCCAAGCGGGGGCTGGCGATCCATAATCCGGCTGAAGTCTTCTATCAAGCGGCGGCTGAAGAGGTCCAGAAGAGGCTCCAAAGTCTTCCTCCTATCCGGGCAGAAGAGTAGATCCGGACCGGCAACCATCTTCTTCAAAGCGGTGACAAGCGGCTCCATGTTGAAGACCTCCGGCGCGGATCCATCCTCTTCTTGCGACGTCCTAAGTCCGAATGAAGGTTCCTTTAAGGGACGTCATCCAAGATGGCGTCCCTCGAATTCCGATTGGCTGATAAGATTCTATCAGCCAATCGGAATTAAGGTAGGAAAATTCTGATTGGCTGATGGAATCAGCCAATCAGATTCAAGTTCAATCCGATTGGCTGATCCGATCAGCCAATCAGATTGAGCTCGCATTCTATTGGCTGTTCCGATCAGCCAATAGAATGCAAGCTCAATCTGATTGACTGATCGGATCAGCCAATCGGATTGAACTTGAATCTGATTGGCTGATTCCATCAGCCAATCAGAATTTTCCTACCTTAATTCCGATTGGCTGATAGAATCCTATCAGCCAATCGGAATTCGAGGGACGCCATCTTGGATGACTTCCCTTAAAGGACCCTTCATTCGGACTTAGGACGTCGCAAGAAGAGGATGGATCCGCACCGGAGGTCTTCAACATGGAGCCGCTTGTCACCGCTTTGAAGAAGATGGTTGCCGGTCCGGATCTACTCTTCTGCCCGGATAGGAGGAAGACTTTGGAGCCTCTTCTGGACCTCTTCAGCCGCCGCTTGATAGAAGACTTCAGCCGGATTATGGATCGCCAGCCCCCGCTTGGGCTTGGATGAAGACGGAGGCTTGGATGAAGACTTCGGAGGACGGATCGGTGAACCTGGCATGGTGAAGATAAGGTAGGAAGATCTTCAGGGGCTTAGTGTTAGGTTTATTTAAGGGGGGTTTGGGTTAGATTAGGGGTATGTGGGTGGTGGGTTGTAATGTTGGGGGGGGCATTGTATGTTTTTTTTTACAGGCAAAAGAGCTGAATTATTTGGGGCATGCCCCGCAAAGGGCCCTTTTCAGGGCTGGTAAGGTAAAAGAGCTTTGAACTTTTTTAATTTAGAATAGGGAAGGGCATTTTTTTATTTTGGGGGTCTTTGTTATTTTATTAGGGGGCTTAGAGTAGGTGTAATTAGTTTAAAATTGTTGTAATATTTTTCTAATGTTTGTAAATATTTTTTATTTTTTGTAACTTAGTTCTTTTTTATTTTTTGTACTTTAGTTAGTTTATTTAATTGTAGTTATTTGTAGGTATTGTATTTAATTAATTTATTGATAGTGTAGTGTTAGGTTTAATTGTAACTTAGATTAGGATTTATTTTACAGGTAATTTTGTAATTATTTTAACTATTTTAGCTATTAAATAGTTCTTAACTATTTAATAGCTATTGTACCTGGTTAAAATAAATACAAAGTTGCCTGTAAAATAAATATTAATCCTAAAATAGCTACAATATAATTATAATTTATATTGTAGCTATATTAGGGTTTATTTTACAGGTAAGTATTTAGCTTTAAATAGGAATAATTTATTTAATAAGAGTTAATTTATTTTGTTAGATTTAATTTATATTTAATTTAGGGGGGTGTTAGTGTTAGGTTTAGACTTAGCTTTAGGGGTTAATACATTTATTATAGTAGCGGCGAGATCCAGTCGGCAGATTAGGGGTTAATAATTGAAGTTAGGTGTCGGCGATGTTAGGGAGGGCAGATTAGGGGTTAATACTATTTCTTATAGGGTTATTGAGGCGGGAGTGAGGCGGATTAGGGGTTAATAACTTTATTATAGTAGCGGTGAGATGCGGTTGGCAGATTAGGGGTTAATTATTGTAGGTAGCTGGCGGCGACGTTGTGGGGGGCAGATTAGGGGTTAATAAATATAATATAGGGGTCGGCGGTGTTAGGGGCAGCAGATTAGGGGTATATAGGGATAATGTAGGTTGCGGCGGTGTATGGAGCGGCAGAATAGGGGTTAATAATAAAATGCAGGGGTTAGCGATAGCGGCGGCGGCAGAATAGGGGTTAATAAGTGTAAGGTTAGGGGTGTTTAGACTCGGGGTACATGTTAGGGTGTTAGGTGCAGACATAGGAAGTGTTTCCCCATAGTAAACAATGGGGCTGCGTTAGGAGCTGAACGCTGCTTTTTTGCAGGTGTTAGGTTTTTTTTCAGTTTAAACTGCCCCATTGTTTCCTATGGGGGAATCGTGCACGAGCACGTTTTTGAAGCTGGCCGCGTCCGTAAGCACCGCTGGTATCGAGAGTTGCAGTTGCGGTAAATATGCTATACGCTCCTTTTTTGGAGCCTAACGCAGCCCTTCTGTGAACTCTAAATACCAGCGGTATTTAAAAGGTGCGGCCAGAAAAAAGCACGCGTAGCTAACGCACCCCTTTGGCCGCAAAACTCTAAGGCCTAGATTTGGAGTTCGGCGGTAGCCGTCAAAACCAGCGTTAGAGGCTCCTAACGCTGGTTTTGGGCGCCCGCTGGTATTTGGAGTCAGTGATTAAAGGGTCTAACGCTCACTTTTCAGCCGCGACTTTTCCATACCGCAGATCCCCCTACGCCATTTGCGTAGCCTATCTTTTCAATGGGATCTTTCTAACGCCGGTATTTAGAGTCGTTTCTGAAGTGAGCGTTAGAGCTCTAACGACAAAATTCCAGCCGCCTGAAAATAGCAGGAGTTAAGAGCTTTCTGGCTAACGCCGGTTTATAAAGCTCTTAACTACTGTGCCCTAAAGTACACTAACACCCATAAACTACCTATGTACCCCTAAACCGAGGTCCCCCCACATCGCCGCCACTCGATTAAAATTTTTAACCCCTAATCTGCCGACCGCCACCTACGTTATCCTTATGTACCCCTAATCTGCTGCCCCTAACACCGCCGACCCCTATATTATATTTATTAACCCCTAACCTGCCCCCCACAACATCGCCGCCAGCTACTTAAAATAATTAACCCCTAATCTTCCGACCGCAAAGCGCCGCCACCTACGTTATCCCTATGTACCCCTAATCTGCTACCCCTAACACCGCCGACCCCTATATTATATTTATTAACCCCTAATCTGCCCCCCTCAACGTCGCCGACACCTGCCTACACTTATTAACCCCTAATCTGCCGAGCGGACCTGAGCGCTACTATAATAAAGTTATTAACCCCTAACCCGCCTCACTAACCCTATCATAAATAGTATTAACCCCTAATCTGCCCTCCCTAACATCGCCGACACCTAACTTCAATTATTAACCCCTAATCTGACGACCGGAGCTCACCGCTATTCTAATAAATGTATTAACCCCTAAAGCTAAGTCTAACCCTAACACCCCCCTAAGTTAAATATAATTTACATCTAACGAAATAAATTAACTCTTATTAAATAACTTATTCCTATTTAAAGCTAAATACTTACCTGTAAAATAAATCCTAATATAGCTACAATATAAATAATAATTACATTGTAGCTATTTTAGGATTAATATTTATTTTACAGGCAACTTTGTAATTATTTTAACCAGGTACAATAGCTATTAAATAGTTAAGAACTATTTAATAGCTAAAATAGTTAAAATAATTACAAAATTACCTGTAAAATAAATCCTAACCTAAGATATAATTAAACTTAACACTACCCTATCAATAAAATAATTAAATAAACTACCTACAATTACCTACAATTAACCTAACACTACACTATCAATAAATTAATTAAACACAATTGCTACAAATAAATACAATTAAATAAACTATCTAAAGTACAAAAAATAAAAAAGAACTAAGTTACAAAAAATAAAAAAATATTTACAAACATAAGAAAAATATTACAACAATTTTAAACTAATTACACCTACTCTAAGCCCCCTAATAAAATAACAAAGCCCCCCAAAATAAAATATTCCCTACCCTATTCTAAATTAAAAAAGTTACAAGCTCTTTTACCTTACCAGCCCTGAACAGGGCCCTTTGCGGGGCATGCCCCAAGAATTTCAGCTCTTTTGCCTGTAAAAGAATAAATACAATACCCCCCCCCCCCAACATTACAACCCACCACCCACATACCCCTAATCTAACCCAAACCCCCCTTAAATAAACCTAACACTAAGCCCCTGAAGATCTTCCTACCTTGTCTTCACCATCCAGGTATCACCGATCCGTCCTGGCATCCGGTGCTGAAGAGGTCCAGAAGAGGCTCCAAAGTCTTCCTCCTATCCGGCAAGAAGAGGACATCCGGACCGGCAAACATCTTCATCCAAGCGGCATCTTCGATCTTCTTCCATCCGGTGCGGAGCGGGTCCATGTTGAAGCAGCCGACGCGGATCCATCCTCTTCTTTCGGCGTCTCCCGACGAATGACGGTTCCTTTAAGGGACGTCATCCAAGATGGCGTCCCTCGAATTCCGATTGGCTGATAGGATTCTATCAGCCAATCGGAATTAAGGTAGGAATTTTCTGATTGGCTGATGGAATCAGCCAATCAGAATCTAGTTCAATCCGATTGGCCGATCCAATCAGCCAATCAGATTGAGCTCGCATTCTATTGGCTGATCGGAACAGCCAATAGAATGCGAGCTCAATCTGATTGGCTGATTGGATCAGCCAATCGGATTGAACTTGATTCTGATTGGCTGATTCCATCAGCCAATCAGAAAATTCCTACCTTAATTCCGATTGGCTGATAGAATCCTATCAGCCAATCGGAATTCGAGGGACGCCATCTTGGATGACGTCCCTTAAAGGAACCGTCATTCGTCGGGAGACGCCGAAAGAAGAGGATGGATCCGCGTCGGCTGCTTCAACATGGACCCGCTCCGCACCGGATGGAAGAAGATCGAAGATGCCGCTTGGATGAAGATGTTTGCCGGTCCGGATGTCCTCTTCTTGTCGGATAGGAGGAAGACTTTGGAGCCTCTTCTGGACCTCTTCAGCACCGGATGCCAGGACGGATCGGTGATACCTGGATGGTGAAGACAAGGTAGGAAGATCTTCAGGGGCTTAGTGTTAGGTTTATTTAAGGGGGGTTTGGGTTAGATTAGGGGTATGTGGGTGGTGGGTTGTAATGTTGGGGGGGGGGGTATTGTATTTATTCTTTTACAGGCAAAAGAGCTGAAATTCTTGGGGCATGCCCCGCAAAGGGCCCTGTTCAGGGCTGGTAAGGTAAAAGAGCTTGTAACTTTTTTAATTTAGAATAGGGTAGGGAATTTTTTATTTTGGGGGGCTTTGTTATTTTATTAGGGGGCTTAGAGTAGGTGTAATTAGTTTAAAATTGTTGTAATATTTTTCTTATGTTTGTAAATATTTTTTTATTTTTTGTAACTTAGTTCTTTTTTATTTTTTGTACTTTAGATAGTTTATTTAATTGTATTTATTTGTAGCAATTGTGTTTAATTAATTTATTGATAGTGTAGTGTTAGGTTAATTGTAGGTAATTGTAGGTAGTTTATTTAATTATTTTATTGATAGGGCAGTGTTAGGTTTAATTATATCTTAGGTTAGGATTTATTTTACAGGTAAATATGTTATTATTTTAACTATTTTAGCTATTAAATAGTTCTTAACTATTTAATAGCTATTGTACCTGGTTAAAATAATTACAAAGTTACCTGTAAAATAAATATTAATCCTAAAATAGCTATAATATAATTATAATTTATAGTGTAGCTATATTAGGATTTATTTTACAGGTAAGTATTTAGCTTTAAATAGGGATAATTTATTTAATAAGAGTTAATTTATTTCGTTAGATGTAAATTATATTTAAGTTAGGGGGGTGTTAGTGTTAGGGTTAGACTTAGCTTTAGGGGTTAATACATTTATTAGAATAGCGGTGAGGTCCGCTCGGCAGATTAGGGGTTAATACTTGAAGGTAGCTGTCGGCGATGTTAGGGAGGGCAGATTAGGGGTTAATACTATTTATGATAGGGTTAGTGAGGCGGATTAGGGGTTAATAACTTTATTATAGTAGCGCTCAGGTCCGCTCGGCAGATTAGGGGTTAATAAGTGTAGGCAGGTGTCGGCGACGTTGAGGGGGGCAGATTAGGGGTTAATAAATATAATATAGGGGTCGGCGATGTTAGGGCAGCAGATTAGGGGTACATAGGGATAATGTAAGTAGCGGCGGTTTACGGAGCGGCAGATTAGGGGTTAAAAAAAATATGCAGGGGTCAGCGATAGCGGGGGCGGCAGATTAGGGGTTAATAAGTGTAAGGTTAGGGGTGTTTAGACTCGGGGTACATGTTAGGGTGTTAGGTGCAGACGTAGGAAGTGTTTCCCCATAGGAAACAATGGGGCTGCGTTAGGAGCTGAACGCTGCTTTTTTGCAGGTGTTAGTTTTTTTTTCAGCTCAAACAGCCCCATTGTTTCCTATGGGAGAATCGTGCACGAGCACGTTTTTGAGGCCGGCCGCGTCCGTAAGCAACTCTGGTATCGAGAGTTGCATTTGCGGTACAAATGCTCTACGCTCCTTTTTTGGAGCCTAACGCAGCATTTGTTTGAACTCTCGATACCAGAGTTAAATTTATGGTGCGGCCAGAAAAAAGCCCGCGGAGCGTTAACAGCCCTTTTACCGCCGAACTCCAAATCTAGGCCTAAATCTAGCCGTGAGTTTGTACAACAGAGAATTCTGATTGATTTTAAATTTACTATGTATCTTACTTATAACCACCAGTGGTTTTATTTGAATTTTAAGTTTACTCAAACATTGCTTTTTATGACATAAGATTGTTTTAATTGTTGCGCTATATATTGTACTCATAGGAGGAATCAATCCTTTTAAAATATAAAAATATATTTTGCTTTTATCCTACTGAATGTGGTTTGCTACACAGTGCATCTTCTTTAGTTTATATTTATATCTGTACAACCAGGATTATTTGCAGAGAATAATCCTACTTTGAAGCTGCTAACACCACCTCTCTTATTAGCTGCTAAATATACAGATGGCCCTCGTTTTACAACGGTTCAATTTACACCGTTTCAGAATAACAACCTTTTTTTCCAGTCATGTGACTGCTATTGAAAAGCATTTAAAAGCAGTGCATTTATTAAAATAGCCAGTAGGTGGAGCTGTCCGCTTGTGTTGCAGCAAAGCCAAGCAAGCTGAAATTAATCAGTTTAACCAGACCTGAACTATCGAGCAGATTTCAAAAGAACAAGACCTTCCTGTCTATAAATTAGTCCAGATTGGAATGCATAGAAAGAACTGTTTGCAGAAAAATGCAAGTGAAGTCTGTGTTGTGTGATTATTTTATTAGGTTTATAATGCTGTTTAGCAAATGTTTTTGTTCAATTAAAGTAGTTTAATTATATATTCTGTGTTGTGTTATTATTGTATTAGGTTTATAATGCTGTCTAGCATTTAAAGTCTTCATTTCAAAGCTTTTAAAATAATGTATTTGGTGTTACTTATGACAATTTTGAGAGGGGCCTGGAACCTATCTCCCTCACTTCCCATTGACTTACATTATAAACTGGGTTTCAATTTACAACGGTTTCGATTTACAACCATTCCTTCTGGAACCTAACCCCGGCGTAAACTGAGGGCTACCTGTATTTTCTATTGTTTATGAATATTCAGTATTCGTTTAATTTAAAATAAAATGAATACCAAAAAGCACGACCAACCGGGAACATGTCTAGTTGGAAGCAACCCGCATTTTACATTTAAGTTTTCTATTCCAATTTTGTTTTGTTTTTTGCACAAATAAAAGTTGTTTACCCTAAGTCACTGGTTTTCCAACCTATCTTCAGGCCTCCCCAACAGGCCAGGTTTTCAGCATTACCTTGGATGAGAGCAGGTAAAATACCCATGTTTACTAATCAGCTGATTATTTCACCTGTGCTCCAGTTTAGATAGCCTCAAAATGTGGCCTGTTAGAAAGGCCTGAGGAAAGGTTTGAAAACCAGTGGTCTAAGTAGAATAAAAATAGTAAAAGATGAGTACTTGAGTAAAGTGTCATGTCAAGATGGGACATTAAATTCAAATTTTAATTCATCATAAAATGTTTAACTATGCATAATTAAAAACAAAAATATTTATATATGTACTTGCCCCCATATATATAGAACCCTGACATTCCTACATGCTGTAGAGTAATTGGTGGATTCCTGTAGGGGCCTGTTTATATCTGTTGCTATATGGCTACAGCAAACAAAGTAAGATAGGCAACATTACATTACAGACGCTTTTCAAATGGTGAATCAAATGTTTTTGAAACTTCTATTTTCTGATGCATAATTAAAAAATGACTTTAATGCCCCATCGTGTTGCATAAAATCTAATAAGCGCCAACTCCAATCTCCTCGCTGGACAGACCATTATTTTCAGTTTACCAAAGAGATTTTTAAACTCTGTAATAAGGGCAACACCTTTTGAATCTGTCTATTACTTGGAGAGACGGTGGCATTTAATACTTTAGATATACTATTAATCAAACTATACTTCCTATACAAGGCCAAATAGCTAATGCTTAAAGGACCAGTACACTCAAGGATGTTAGTTATGTAACACCAGTAGCACAGTTTAACCAAGTATAGTAGGTAAATAAGCATAATTATTAGAATAATAAAACTTTTTTTTTTTTAACTTATTTCCTTTTTTCCTATTCGTGGAGAGTTGCAATCTAGGAACACCCAGGTAAAAGGGCTGGGTTACACAGCTCTATTACCGCGCCTCATGACCAATCAGCATTCGCTATTTAAAAATATGCAAAAATCATGCTCCTTTAATGTCAACCTCAGAGAGTGCACACGTGAATACAGAGGTTTGTTTAGTAGTGCTAGTGACTTTGCTATGCAACTGTCAGCTGCTGGGGATAGGACAGTGACTCATGTGCATAGAGTAACATAGGGTCTGATGGAGCTGACCCTATCAGACTTAATGTTATCCCATGCACATGATTGACTAAAGCTCCACTGTGCAGTGAGTGATTGGGCTGTACAGCTTAACACAGGGTCGGAAGGAGCTGGAGAGGCTGGGGGCACCAGTGATTATCGTTCCTTATACCTGTGGTGCACCTTCCTGCCCTGAGTCACTGTCCTTTGTGCGCTTTTTTATACTAGAGCAGCCTGCCCAATGTGTAGTGCGATTGGCATGCACCAGTATGGAGAAAAAAAAATCTACTCCCCCGCTGAACACGGACACGCAATTGCAGTGACGTCATCCTGGGGGCTGGATCATGCGCCCTGCACAGAAGGGACCCTGCTTGAGTGGCCGCACGGCCAGAAAATATCAAAATGGGTAATGTTAGCAGCCCAAAAAAGCAAAAATATTTTATTCAGTTACAAAACAAATTCTAAAACAAGCAACACAGACCTAGGTTTACTTTAGCTTGATAAATGCAATCAAATTATTTCTTAAAGTGAAAGTAAATCCTAGCATTGTACAAACGCTAGGATTGACTATTGAAACAAATAAAGGGGACTTTCATTCATGAAGTATAAGATACTTCATGTAGAAAGCTCCTTTATTTGTTTCAACCGATCCCTGGCTAAAAATTTTTTTTGCTAAGAGGTGACGTTTTCACCTCTTAGCCAATAGCCTGCGGTAAATCCATCTCCCATGGCTATTGGCTAAGAGGTGAAAACGTTACCTCTTAGCAAAAAAAATTTTTAGCCGTGGGCTGCTGTAGCAGCTAAAAACAATGATCGATTGAAACAAATAAACGAGCTTTCTACATGAAGTATCTTATACTTCATGAATGAAAGTCCCCTTTATTTGTTTCAATAGTCAATCCTAGTGTTTGTACAACGCTAGGATTGACTTTAACTTTAATTTGGGTAAACTGTCCCTTTATTAGGCTTTGTACTGCAAAAATGTATCCCTTTTAATGTGTTTCCAATGATCAACTGTACCTGCTGGAGTATGGTACATTGTTTACAAATATATCTTTTACCTTTATTTTAGCTGTTTTTGCCTGTTAGAACTACCACCTATAATATTTTCAGTAATTTAGTTCTGGCTATAGAAAAGTTATATAAAAAAGAAGCAGCAGCAAAAATCAATATCCCAGTGGGTGATGGGAGAGAGTCCAGCCCATTTGAAAGAGTCTTCCTGCAGATGCTTTGAAGTCAATTAAAGGACCAGTATATACAGTAGATTTGAATAATCAACAAACGCATGATAAAAAGACAATGCAATAGCACTTAGGGGCAAATTTAACAATGTGCGAGTGGACATGATCGACTGTAGTGGAACATGCCCGCCGCACATTGATAAATGCCAACAGCATACGCTGTCTGCATTTATAATTGCACAAGCATTTCTTGTGAAATGCTTGTGCAATGCCGCCCCCTGCACATTCGAGGCCAATCGGCTGCTAGCAGGGGGTGTCAATCATTACGATCGTACCTTTAGAGGTGGTGGGCAAGTTAAGGAGCAGCGGTCTTATGACCGCTGCTTCTTAACTCCTGATTCCGGCGAGCCTGAAGGCTCGCACGGAATTAGAAGCATTCGGCCTTGATAAATCGGCCCCTTCATTTTTTTGCTTCAAATTAGTAGTAGATTTTTTTCTGACAAGTTTCAAAGTTATGTCTATTTCCACTTGTATCATGTGACAGCCATCAGCCAATCACAAATGTATATATGTATATTCTGTAAATTCTTGCACATGCTCAGTAGAAGCTGGTGACTCAAAAAGTGTAAACATAAAAAGACTGTGCACATTTTGTTAATAGAAGTATATTGGAACATTTATTAAAATTGCTGCTTTATCTGAATCATGAAAGTTTAATTTTGACTTGTGTCCCTTTAACTCTGAGCTGCTATCCTGAGTTCATTGTCTCCTTAAGCTAGGAGGCAAAATAAATGTCATTAACAGAACTTCCAACTTTCCTGTGAGATTTTTACAGTTTTGGATCTCTGCCCACATAACTCCATCCATGACACATCCAACCCGGCTCATGTAACACCTTCAATCCTACCCCTGGCAGTAATGGGCCCACCAACATAACACCTACAGCCCAACACACGTCTTCCTAACACAGGGAGGCCTCCAAGTCCAGAAGGCAGCCATGAAAACATTGGACAGTATGCATTATTTTGGTTTGCGGATTCATAAGGTACATGTGCTTTTGTACAACACCAGAGAAGTAAAGTGCCGCTACCTTTATTGTCTCGTATAGCACTATTAGTTCAGATTTGCTAATTGAAAATTAATACTGATTTTAAAAATACAGAATAATTCACTTGGTGCAAATTGGATTCGTACATGTCTGATTTCTCAAATTTGTAAACTCCAAGCAGAGAAACACCAATTTCTCACGCTTGCCTCTTAGTTCTGGTAATTTAGACAAAACTTCAGTCATAACAGTAGCCATATCATGTAATGTTATCTGTAATGGCCGCCCAGATGTACTAGGCGCCATAATATCACGCACCTCCCGGGCGGGAGATGCAGGTACTGCCGCGTGAGGCGAGTTAGTCGGCATAACTCTCCCCTCGCAGTTTGGTGAAATTTGTTCACATTGTACAGATTGACTTTTATTTAAAGTAGCATCAATACAGTTAGTACATAAATTTCTATTGGGCTCCACCTTGGCATTGGAACAAATGACACAGATATCTTCCTCTGAGTCAGACATGTTTAACACACTAGCAATAACTTGCAACCTGGTTATAATCTTTTTTAGCAAAAACGTACTGTGCCTCAAAGAGGTACTTAAACGATTAAATGACAGTTGAGATAATGAACTGAAAAACAGTTATAGCATCAACTTTAAAATAACACAACTTTTAGCAAAGGTTTGTTCCCATTAGTAAATAACAATAACTAAATTTGACATAAAATTTACAGAGTAACGTTTTTATTCACAGTCAATATAAAATTCTCACAGCTCTGCTGAGAGAATGTACCTCCCTTCAAAGAAGTTTGAAGACCCCTGAGATCTGTCAGAGATGAACCGGATCATGCAGGAAATATAATGGTAGCTGACTGGAAATTTTTTTTTTTTTTGATGCGTAGCAAAGAGCGCCAAAAACGGCCCCTCCCTCTCACACACAGCAGTGAAGAGAAACGAAACTGTCACAATTTAAAGCAAACAACTGCCAAGTGGAAAATAATGCCCAAACATTTATTCACTCAGTACCTCAGCAATGTAAACGATTCTACATTCCAGCAAAAACGTTTAACATGATAATACTTATTAAAAGGATTAGTGACCTTTAACAGAGTAGTTCCGGTGAAATACCATTCCCAGAATACTGAAGTGTATACATACATGTCATTATAACGGTATAGCAGGATTTTCTCATCAATTCCATTCAGAAAATAAAAACTGCTACATACCTCAATGCAGATTCGTCTGCCCGCTGTCCCCTGATCTGAAGCTTTTACCTCCCTCAGATGGCCGAGAACAGCAATATGATCTTAACTACTCCGGTTAAAATCATAGTAAAAAACTCTGGTAGATTCTTCCTCAAAGTCTGCCAGAGAAGTAATAACACGCTCCGGTGCTATTGTAAAATAACAAACTTTTGATTGAAGTCATAAAAACTAAGTATAATCACCATAGTCCTCTCACACATCCTATCTAGTCGTTGGGTGCAAGAGAATGACTGGGACTGACGTAGAGGGGGGGAGCTATATACAGCTCTGCTGGGTGAATCCTCTTGCATTTCCTGTTGGGGAGGAGTTATATCCCAGAAGTAATGATGACCCGTGGACTGATCACACATAACAGAAGAAATGTGGGTTTTATGTCCCTTTAATGATGCTTTAAACCAATTTGACACTTCAGTTTTTGCATTTGCCAGACCAGTGTAATTTAGTAAATTCTTGTGTTCTTTGCTATGGTTATTTACATAATGCCATCTAATAATTTTAAGTTGTAGACATAACAAGACATATCTTAGACATTCCCAGAGCATGGATTTAATTCATCTAGTTATTTGAAGTAGGTCAGAAGAGCAAAACTGAAGACCAGACATGTATTTCCCCTTCCCCCAACAAAAAAATATTGTATTTTCAATGTCTAAAGCAGTATTTTTTGTGGTTTGTACCTGATTTTTTTACTGGAAATGTGACTCTCATAACATATGAGGTTGGAATTTCCTCTGCAACAAGTAAGAAATCTGAGGACCACTCTAGCAGGGAATCTTCTTGAATGTGTCCTAGTGGTAGAAAATTATTGATAATTGGAGATTGGCAAAGAAGAAAACATTTGCAATGCCAATATATAATTGCAAAGGGCAAAAAATGCAACAAAAAATGTGAAAATAACATACAAATATTATTTTAATTTCTGTTTTAACATAAAAAAAAAGTTTTCAGTTGTAAATTACTTCACCAGTTTATAATGGTTTTAAACACTGCGGCCTTTAGTATTTGTGTACAAAATGACAAATATTAGAGAAGAAAGGGGGTAGTTATCATCGTGTCAACTTTCCTGCCTTTGCCGGCCCAATACGCCCGCCTAAGCTCGCCTACCATCGCCGCCGCGGACCTGAAAAAATACGCCTAAGTTATCAATAAATCTGTCAAAAAGCCGCGCACCAAGTACGGGGCGATGAGCAGCGGACTGTGATAGTTATCACACATCCGATCTCGCTGCTCTTCGGCTTTTTCACAGCTTTATTGCTAGCCTGTCACTAAGCACCCACACTATACTATACTGTTCTACCCCCTATACCGGCGCCCCCGGAGCCCCCCGCAACTCAATAAAGTTACTAACCCCTAAACCGCCGCTCCTAGACCCCGCCGCAACTCTTATAAATGTATTAACCCCTAAACCGCCTCTTCCGGAGCCCACCGCGACACTTATAAATTTATTAACCCCTAACCCGCCGCTCCCGGACACCGCCGCAACCTACATTATACCTAGAAACCCCTATCATGCCCCCCCTATACCGTCGCCCTCTATAATAAAGTTATTAACCTCTATCCTGCTGATCCCGCACCTCGCCGCAACTAAATAAATAGTTTAACCCCTAAACCGCCGCTCCCGGACCCTGCCGCAACCTATATTAAACCTATTAACCCCTAATCTGCCCCCCTTACACCGTCGCCACCTATAATACATTTATTAACCCCTATCCTATTTTCAAACCTATCCTCAGGCCTCCCCAACAGGCCAGGTTTTCTGGATTACCTTGGATGAGAGCCGGTAAAATAACCATGGTTACTAATCAGCTGATTGTTTCACCTGTGGTCGAATTCAGATATCCTCAAAATGAGGCCCGTTAGGGAGGTCTGAGGACAGGTTTGAAAACCAGTGTTTTAAACAGTATGTTGTATTTTCTTTTTTCTCCGTTTGTTTTGTAATGTTTGTAAAACATTTTTTGTGATTCCGGTGTATTTGACATTAGTTAAAGGTCGGGAGATAGTAGTGGTTCTATTGATTTCAATGGAGCTGATCTCACCACTCGCTGCTCCGAAGAGGGGCATTTACAAATCTTTTTAAATCTTCTTTTCAGTAAGATATTATCTTGGCCAATGGCTCACCAGATGTTTTTAAATAGATCTCGTTAATGCATTGCTGGTCTGAAGCTGACTTTTGTTATGGGCTAGATTATGAGTGGGGCGCTATTAAGTGCTTTCGCTCACATACTAACTGCACTAGAAGTAAACATTTTGAGTGCGTTGGGTAAAAGTAATCACTTGTGTAAAATTCTAACCTTGACTTTTTGCGCGCATCAAGTTAGTATGAGAGCGATAACTTTTTACTTTCTACTAATATGAGTGCAACCTGACTTGCGTAAAAAATTTACTTCTAGGGCAGTTAGCTCGAGAGCGAAAGCAGCGGGCACCCCATATTGTAACTTAGGTTTCTTTTTCTGCTCAAGCCAATTAGGGACCGTTATAAATTGCTTACTAGAGTGTGCAACCTATAACTGTACAGAATACAGCCGTATCTGCACTTCTACTTTTAACAGAAATTTGGCAAGCCCGCAATATTCAAAATTAAATTACAGTAAAAGAGAACAAAATAAATAAAGAAAGTATATTGCAAAGTGGTTTTGCTATATACAATTAAAGATTTTATTTTAATTTTTCTAAGAGTTTAATGTCCCTTTTAGTACTAGTAACCTGCAAATGTATGTGTTTACCCCCTGCTGGGGGCTAGAGGGTCACTAATGCTACAATTACATGCTCCAATAAATTAGAGGATGCCATTTTTTCACTATAATAGGCTTTAGCCCATTTGCTGTGGTTAAAGGGACACTGAATTCAGATAGAGCATGCAATTTTAAGCAACTTTCTAATTTACTCCTAGTATCAATTTTTCTTCATTCTCTTGCTATCTTTATTTAAAAAGCAAGAAAGTAAGTTTAGAAGCCGGCCCATTTTTGTTCACAACCTGGGTTGTCCTTGCTGATTGGTGGATAAATGCTGTCCAGAGTTATGAACCAAAAATTGGCTGGCTCCTTAGCTTAGATGCCTTCTTTTTCAAATAAAGATAGCAAGATAATTACATGCTCTACCTGAATCACAAAAAAAAACAATTGGGTTCAGTGTCCCTTTAAACACACAGTGGTGAATCACAATCCTTTAAAAAAAAGTATCTAATTACTAATCTACAAAAATACCAATTTCTAAAGGATTGTGATCGACCCTATAGTTATTGGCAAGAAATGGTGAAATAATAAAATGCTCTAACACATTATCTCCCTTTTACTCATGTACTTTTAAGGTAAATGTTTTTCAGAAAGAGAGCAAAGTTTTGAGCTGGAAATTTGGTGGTTTTATGCTTCATTTGGTTTAATAGATAACAAGTGTGTCTTGAAATGTTGATCATGATTTCTAGAAGGCGAAGCTAAATGATCACAAGAAAAAGTCTTTCAAATTAAATGACATAATGTTATTCATAAGATGTAATGCAAGTTTGTTTGAGGTCAAGAGTTTGCTCTGGGATTTTCCAGTTTCTGACAGTGATGATGTACAGTCTGACTTCTCATTGACTTCTACACTACTGTAACTCAAATTATTTTAAACTCTTAAATTGGATGGCAGCTGTAAAGGTACAATGTACTCAAGCAAGCAGCTGATAAGAGTTTATTGTGTTCAAACCAGCTGCAGGAACATACTTTAAAATGGGCTGGGCTCTCTGTCTCACACCCCATCTTGGAAAATGGATTTCTACTGATGCCTCAAGTTTACTGTGCTACAGTCAAAATTGCTGTATTGCAAATGACAAAACAGAGGTAAAAAGCTGTTTGTAAACAAATTAACACACCTCAGCAGGTAAAATGAATTATAGGGAACCCACTGAAGTGAGGGTTTTTAGAGATCGGGCTAGGCCCCTTAGTTCCAGTCATGGGTCATCTGAATGCTACAGGATACAAAAACTATTTAGACCATCTGGTGCTTCCAACTTTTTGGCAACAGTTTGGGGAAGGCCCTTTCCTGATCCAGCATGGCTGTGTCACTGTGCACAAAGCCTGGTTAGATTAGTCTGGTGTGATGGAACTTAAGTGACCTGCTCAGTGCCCTGATCTCAACCCCATTGAACACCTTTAGGATAAACTGGATTGCTGAGCCAGACCTATAAGTCCAACATCAATGCCTGATTTCAAAACTGCTCTTTTGGCTCAATTGGCACAAATTCCAACAAACACAAATCGCAATCTTGTGGAACGCCTTCCAAGAAGAGTGGCAACGGTTATTGCCACAAACGAAGGACTAACTCCCTATTAATGCCCATATCGTTTTGGAACTAAATGTCCAACAAGCTCATATAGGTGTGACGGTTAGGTGTCCACATACTTTGACCATATTGTGCTCTTTTTTCAAATATATTCTCAAAAACTGCAGTCGTTAGGTGCATTTAATTAGATTTATGATCTTGTTATAATAATATATATACAGGGAGTGCAGAATTATTAGGCAAATTAGTATTTTGACCACATCATCCTCTTTATGCATGTTGTCTTACTCCAAGCTGTATAGGCTCGAAAGCCTACTACCAATTAAGCATATTAGGTGATGTGCATCTCTGTAATGAGAAGGGGTGTGGTCTAATGACATCAACACCCTATATCAGGTGTGCATAATTATTAGGCAACTTCCTTTCCTTTGGCAAAATGGGTCAAAAGAAGGACTTGACAGGCTCAGAAAAGTCAAAAATAGTGAGATATCTTGCAGAGGGATGCAGCACTCTTAAAATTGCAAAGCTTCTGAAACGTGATCATCGAACAATCAAGCGTTTCATTCAAAATAGTCAACAGGGTCGCAAGAAGCGTGTGGAAAAACCAAGGTGCAAAATAACTGCCCATGAACTGAGAAAAGTCAAGCGTGCAGCTGCCAAGATGCCACTTGCCACCAGTTTGGCCATATTTCAGAGCTGCAACATCACTGGAGTGCCCAAAAGCACAAGGTGTGCAATACTCAGAGACATGGCCAAGGTAAGAAAGGCTGAAAGACGACCACCACTGAACAAGACACACAAGCTGAAACGTCAAGACTGGGCCAAGAAATATCTCAAGACTGATAAAGGTTTTATGGACTGATGAAATGAGAGTGAGTCTTGATGGGCCAGATGGATGGGCCCGTGGCTGTATTGGTAAAGGGCAGAGAGCTCCAGTCCGACTCAGACGCCAGCAAGGTGGAGGTGGAGTACTGGTTTGGGCTGGTATCATCAAAGATGAGCTTGTGGGGCCTTTTCGGGTTGAGGATGGAGTCAAGCTCAACTCCCAGTCCTACTGCCAGTTTCTGGAAGACACCTTCTTCAAGCAGTGGTACAGGAAGAAGTCTGCATCCTTCAAGAAAAACATGATTTTCATGCAGGACAATGCTCCATCACACGCGTCCAAGTACTCCACAGCGTGGCTGGCAAGAAAGGGTATAAAAGAAGAAAATCTAATGACATGGCCTCCTTGTTCACCTGATCTGATCCCCATTGAGAACCTGTGGTCCATCATCAAATGTGAGATTTACAAGGAGGGAAAACAGTACACCTCTCTGAACAGTGTCTGGGAGGCTGTGGTTGCTACTGCACGCAATGTTGATGGTGAACAGATCAAAACACTGACAGAATCCATGGATGGCAGGCTTTTGAGTGTCCTTGCAAAGAAAGGTGGCTATATTGGTCACTGATTTGTTTTTGTTTTGTTTTTGAATGTCAGAAATGTATGTTTGTGAATGTTGAGATGTTATATTGGTTTCACTGGTAAAAATAAATAATTGAAATGGGTATATATTTGTTTTTTGTTAAGTTGCCTAATAATTATGCACAGTAATAGTCACCTGCACACATAGATATCCCCCTAAAATAGCTAAAACTAAAAACAAACTAAAAACTTTTTCCAAAAATATTCAGCTTTGATATTAATGAGTTTTTTGGGTTCATTGAGAACATGGTTGTTGTTCAATAATAAAATTAATCCTCAAAAATACAACTTGCCTAATAATTCTGCACTCCCTGTATATAATAATGTTTCAAAATGATTTCACCAAACCCCAAATAGAAACTTTCATGATAGCAATATACACTCTAAATTATAAGCATTCAGGACCTCAGAAACATACAAGAGTTCTGCTTTTCTAACATATTTAGCAGTTCACCCACCAAAAATTTGGAGATCAAAATAAATATATATCCATTAAACTCGTAAATTGTATTTCAGAAATATTAAAATGATTGCAGACACGTCCTCTGGAACTTGTAAGCTTTTACTACTACCTGTATGACCACCACTGTTTTGAAGCAACATGAATTTAGCCTATTTCCATACTTATTCCCCCGTATGACCACCACTGCTTTGAAGCAACATGAATTTAGCCTATTTCCATACTTATTCCATCACCAGCAGTGATCTCTCTAAGGCTAGATTTTGTGAGCGACCCAGCAGTGAAACAGTTAATTAGTGAACCACCCCCTGCAGTTAGCAAGCACTACACAATGCAGACAGCAAGGTATGGTTACCTTATTAACTGTTTCACTGCTGGGCCGCTTACAAAATCTGTCCTTAGAGAGAACACTACCCATCACCCATATTATATTTATTTGCATAATTAACACATGCATAATAAAATGGAAATGCAATAGAACTAACTCTGAATCCCAAATGTGATGAAGATTTTTTATGACAAATTTAAAAATTTATTTTTATTTGCCTTCCCAATGTATCATGTGACAGCCATCAGCCAATCACAGACTCATATATTTACATACTGCGCACATGCTCAGTATGAGGCTGGTGTCTCAGAAAATGTGCATATAAAAAGACTGCACACAATTTGATAAATTAAGTAAATTGGTAAGTTTTTTTAATTGCATGTTCTATATTAAAATCATGCAGGTTTAATTTTGATTCTGTCTCTTAAGAAAGTGTAAACAAAGAATCTTATGAATCAGGGTATTACTGTTCTCATGTTCTGATATAGTGGTCCATTTATCATTGTGCCGACAGACATGATCCGCTATAGCGAACCATGTCCGCCGTACATCGATAAATAGCATACGCTGTCGGCATTTATCATTGCACCAGCAGTTCTTTTGAACTGCTGGTGCAATACCGCCCCCTGCAGATTTGCAACCAATCGGCCGCTAGCAGGGGGTGTCAACCAACCCAATCGTATTCAATAGGATTGATTTCTCTCCGCCACCTCAGAACAGATGGACAGGTTATGGAGCAGCGGTCATACAACTTATATCCTTTTGTTGTATCAGATAGACAACCTTTAGTCAGATTACAAATAGTCTGAGATATTGAATATTTTGATCTTGGGACATTGTTGACAAATGTTTCGACTAATGTGTTGTTGTTATTTCTTTCCAACAGAATTGTAAATAGCCCTGTATAATGTTATCCGGCTCTTACGGCTTCCTTTGGCACTCACAGTGCAGATGGGCGTGACCGTAGGACCCGGTGTCTGATGTCTGATTGTGAGTATTGTTGATTCCGGTTGCCATCACTACCCCCAGTTCTGCGCAGAGGCGCAGGGGGAACGCTGTGGACACTTCCGGCATAGAATCTTGGTGGAGGGTAAGGTAATATAAGTCAGCAATGTTTGTATATATTTTATTGGTCTGAGGACGGGGCTAACTACCCCGAAACGTCACTGGTGGATTAAATACATCATTTATTAAGACCCGGCGAGTGCGTCTCTTTTTCTTATATACATGTATATATATATGTATATATATATATATATATATATATATATATATATATTATTTATAGATATATATTGTATATAGATAGAGAGATAGATAGATAGATAGATAGATAGATAGATAGATAGATAGATAGATAGATAGATAGATGATAGATAGATAAGCATACAGTAGGACAAAAAAGTATTTAGTCAGCACAATTGGTGGCTGACTAAATACTTGTTTGCCCCACTGTATATAGTTATAGATAAATACATATATATTATATTGGAATATATATTTAAAAATACTTAGAACATAATCACCTATGTAAAGAACATTGGAATGTGAAATATTTACATTAAATACATAGTTAAAACTTTTATTACATAGAAATATTGCATAAATATGATTTTCCAGCTAATTGAATGCAAAGGGCTCCAATGCACTTGTATATATTTCTATTTATGTATGCATATGCATTTATATATTAATATATATATATATATTAAATGGTATTTAATATTAAATGTTTTATTTTAAACATAAACATATATTTTCATATATATATTTATGTTTGAAATAATAAACACAGCGAGCAACAATAAAACCCTTTTAAGATACATACAATACTTTAAAGAATATGGAATGTACATAACTATGCATATCATTTGAACATTAACCCCTAATACTAACTGTCACGATCTGCCGCTTCCAACCATGCCGCTGCAGCTCTCGGATCTGTTTTCCTGCTTGCTGTGTCATGTTGCATAGCAACGTGATGCAGTCTCTCTGTGCCATCCCATTCTGATGATGTCAGACAGGTCATTCAATTCCCAGCATCTCAGATCCTCACTGCCCATTTGTTGGATTCATCTGTTTCCTGGGTACATTCTATTCTATGTTATCTTGTGCCTGCCTGAATTATAACTTGACCTCTGCTTTTCCTGACAGCTCTTTTGGATTAGCCTGTGCCTGCCTGAACTGTAACTTGACCTCTGTTTTGCCTGACAACTCTTTTGGCTTAACCTTTGCATGCCTTAACTATAACTTGAATCCCGGCTTTGCCTGACAACTCTTTTGGATTAACCCGTGCCTGCAAGAACTTTAACTTGACCTCTGCTTTGCCTGACAGTTCTTTTGGATGCTGACTTCATTTTCGGAACAGTCCTGTGCTGTTTACCACTCCCTCTTCAAAGATCACTTTTCTTATCTCTCTGATGAAAGGAAAAGCCCAGGCCTGGGTATCTCCAGTGTTGGAAAAGGATGACCCAATTCTCCATAATGTGGATTCTTTTATTTTCATATTATCTTCCATTTTTGACAAACCTTGGAGATCCGCTGTTGTTGAGGCTTGTTTGCTAGACCTTCATCAAGGAACTCTTTCTATAGCACAATATGCCATCGAGTTTCGTACTCTGGCTGCTGAGACCTCATGGAATCAGGGAGCTCTAAGAGCAGAATTTCGTAAGGGAAAACCTGATTAACCTCTGCATCAGACTTGACACCAGGTATAGTGAACAACAACAAGAAAGGGACAGAAACCGATAACCTATGTCCAGGACATAGAACCTATGGAAGTTGGTACTATTAAATTGACAGAGACTGAATGCCTTAGAAGACGGACTCGTGGTCTGTGTTTTTATTGTGGCTTAAAAGGTCATTTGTTGAGAGAATGTCCTACTAGACCAGTAAAAGCCAGGGATTAACTCGTGTTCGAGTTAAGCCATTTAGAACTCCCTTCCCTCAATAATAAACTCTTTGTACCTGTAACCATCCATCTGGGAAATCACAAAATTCATTCCCAATGCCTTATTGATTCAGGAGCAGGCAGTGTTTTCATTAATTCCTCATTTGCACCATCCCAAGGTATACCTCTACATTCCAAAGAAGTTCATTCTGTCAAAGTTTCTACTATCAGCGGTGATCCGTTGAGCTCTGGACTTAGTATGATGTGATATCAGCTCCTCAATTTCCCATAAACCTGGGTCTTCCATAGTTTCAGTTACACAACTCAGCATTCTCTTGGACTTAAGGTGAACTTTCTTCCTGGGCTCCACTTGTCTCGACCACTGCCTACAATGTCCTACCAAACCACCTGTTACCATAGTCGCTGCATTAGACATACCTGAATCATTGCCAGTACCTTACCAGGGATACCTAGATGTGTTTTCGAAGAAGGAGGCTGAGTGCCTTCCCCCTCATCGGGCCTTCAATTGTCCTATAGACCTTCTTCCTGGGGCACCATTTTCCCAGTGGAAAGACCTACCCTCTGTCTAAACCAGAAAATCTCGCTTTGGAGGAATACATCAAGGACAATCTGACTAGACGTTTCATAGGTCCCTCTTCTTCCCAGTTGGGGCTGGATTCTTTCTTGTGGAAAAGAAGTATGGCGGCCTTCGTCCCTGTATAGACTGTAGGAGTTTGAACAAGATAACGGTCAAAAACAGTTATTACTTTCCGCTTAATCCGGAGCTTTTTACTTATCTTCAAGGTGCTACTATATTCACCAAATTAAACCTGTGGGTGCATATAATCTCATCAGAATACACAAAGGAGACAAATGGAAGACAGCTTTTAATACTCAATTTGGACATTACGAATATCTGGTCATGCCATTGAGGTTCTGCAACAGCCCCCCCCCCCCCCCAGTATTCCAACATTTCGTGAACTAAATATTTTGTGACTACTTAAACAATTTTGTTATCATCCATCTGGATGACATCCTCATCTTCTCCCAGTCTCTTCAGGATCACATATCACATGTCAAAATGGTTCTTCAATGGCTCAGAGATAATCACCTGTTCGCCAAAATAGAGAAATGCTCTTTTCATCAGGATTCCGTCCCCTTCTTGGGTTACATAATTTCCAAGTCTGGTTTTGAAATGGATCCCACTAAACTATCAGCTATTATCGAATGGCCCAGGCCAACCTCCCTTAAGCACTCCAAAAGTTCCTCGGTTTTGATAATTACTATCGGAAGTTTATAAAAGGTTTTGCCACTATTTCATCACCTCTTACTTTCTTAACCAAGAAGGGACAGAACTGTAAAAACTGGCCTGCTGAATCTATTGAGGTATTTGACACTCTCAAAACAGCATTCTCTTCTGCTCCTATCCTACGACATCCCGATCCTGACCTCCAATTTATCTTGGAGGTTGATGCTTCCTCTGTAGCCACAGGAGCAGTTCTTTCTCAACGTAACCCTGAATCTGGTAAGATCCATCCTGTGGGTTTCTTCTCTAAAAGATTCAATCCATCTGAGTTAAATTACAATGTAGGAGGATTGTCTGAATCAATTAGAAGTAGCTCTGAGGAAATTACTCCCATACAGCATCCCACCGATTCAAATTTTTTTATAAAACAATTAACAGATATATGTATGCCCCAATTTACACAGATTAGAGAAGGGTTAGACGTATTGTCCACTGAAGTAAAAACTTTTCAAAATCGTATCACTGAAGTTGAGCAAAGAGTCTCAGATGTGGAGGATAGGGTGAATATGCAAGAATTTGATATAACTGAATTAAAAAACATTATGTGGCATTAAAAGCAAAAATGGAAGATCTTGAAAATCGTTCTAGATGAAATAATTTAAGATTAATTGGTATCCCAGAGGGATTTATGAATGAAGATCTAATGCAATTTTACCACACATTACTTACTTAAATTAATAGGCCTCCCATCTGAGACAAACACTATTCTGATTGAAAGAATACACAGAATAGGAGTCATCAGAAACAATGTACAAGGGAATTCTTTCCCTAGACCAGTGATAATGAAATGCTTGAACTACCAAGACAATGTTACAATTTTGAGGACATATAAAAGTGTAGTAAATACACCACTCATTGAAGGAAAAAAAAAATATGTCTTCCAAGATTTTTCCAATGACACAGTAAATAAGAGGAGGATGTTGACTCCTATCTGCACTCAGCTTATTAAGTAACACCACCATTATTTACCCTGCCAAACTAAAGATCGGGGACGAAATTCAAATGTTTGATAACCCAATCTCAGACCAATAATTTGTAACTAATAAAAAGATACAGATCTAATTAAAACTATTAAATGGTAAAACTATTATAACTGACATTAATGATGTCTTGTATTGTATTGTATTGTGTTTTTAACTTTTTTTTGTTTCCTTTATTCATTCTGGGTTTCCCTCTCCCCCCAACTTTTTCTTTCTTTCTCTCTCTCTCTCTTCTCTCTCTTCTCCCCTTCTCCCCTCTCTGTCTCTTTTTCTTGCCTAGTAAAAATATTGATATGCTTATATTATCTTTTGCTTATTAACCTAAAATGAGTTAAAAAATCATTTTGTGGAATATAGGTGGCGTAACATCCCCCATTTAAAGGAAAGCAGTTTTAAAGCAATGATATAGCATTTTTACAGGAGACTCATCTTTCCAAATCTGAAAAATTAAAGTCTGGTTGGATAGGGGAAATATTTTTACCCAATGTAAAAAAAGAAAAAAGGGAGTAGCTATCTTGTTTAAAAAAGCATACATTTTTTCTTTAATTTCGCAAGAGATAGATAAAGATGAAAGGTACATTATTCTTCAGATTAGAATATTTAAACAAATATTTTCATTATGCAATGTTTATGGTCCTAATAATAATACCGTTTGACAAATTTCAGAATAGAATATTTACAAACTTGCAGGTAGATTACAAGTTATGCACGTTAGAGTGTTTTTAACAAACGCAAGACAAGTTGTGTTATTTAACCCTCCATAGCGCTACCATTACAAGTTTTGAAACAGCCGGCTTGTGCATGCGATATGGTTGCGTTGAGCTCCATACCGCACAAAATACAAGCTCTGTTTTGACGTGCTCGTGCACGCTTTACCCATAGACATCAATGGGGAGAGTGGGTTAGAAAAAAAACTAACACCTGCGATCGCGGAATGAAAAGGTCCGTAACACAGCCCCATTGATGTCCACGTGGAAAAAAGTAAAGTTTAAACCTAAAACCCTAGCATAAACCCCCTGTCTAAACACCCCTAATCTGCCGCCCCCGACATCGCTGACACCTACATAATGTTATTAACCCCTAATCTGCCGCTCCCGATATCGCCGACACCAAAATAAATCTATTAACCCCTAATCTGCCGCTTCCAATATTTCTGCCACTATACTAAAGTTATTAACCCCTATTCCCCTGCACCACAACATCGCCCACACTATAATAAATCTATTAACCCCTATTCCGCCACTCCCCGACATCGCCACCACTAAATAAAGCTATTAACCCCTAAACCTCTGGCCTCCCACATCACTACCACTAAATAAACCTATTAACCCCTAAACCGCCAGCCCCCCACATCGCAACAACCTAAATTAAACTATTAACCCCTAAACCTAACCCTAAACCTAATCCTAACACCCCCTAACTTTAACATAATTAAAATAGAGCTAAATTAAAGTTACAATTATTAACTAAATACATACTTACCTGTGAAATAAAACCTAAGATAGCTACAATCAAAATAATAGTTGTATTGTAACTAGCTTAGATTTTAATTTTATTTCACAGGTAAGTTTTAATTTATTTTAACTAGGTAGACTAGTTAGTAAATAGTTATTAACTATTTACTAACAACCTAGTCAAAATAAATACAAACACCTGTGAAAAAAAATAAAACCTTAGATGCCTTACACTAAAATCTAAAATGACATAAAAATAAAAAACACTAAAATTACAAAAATAAAAAAACTGCCATTACAAAAAATAACAAATTAAATTATCCAAAACAATAAAAAGTATTCTTATTCTAATACTCTGTTTAAAAAAAAAAAACACCCCAAAATAAAAACCCTAATCTATAATAAAATACCAAGGGCCCTTAAAAGAACCTTTTGTAGGGCATTGCCCTAAAGATAACAGCTCTTTTCCTACAAAAGAAAAACAAACACCCCCTAACAGTATACAAACTCCCACCCCCAAAACCCACAAAATAAAAATCTAAACCTAATCTACCCATTGCCCTGAAAAGGTCATTTGTATGGGCATTGCCCTTAAAAGGGCATTCAGCTCTTTTTCCTGCCCTTAAAAGGGCATTCAGCTCTTTTATGAAATGCCCAACCCCTAATCTAAAAATAAACACCCACCCCAAAATGAAAAAAAAAACATTACACAAAATAACAAACAAATTATCTAAAATATTAAAAATTATTCCTATTCTAATACCCATTTAAAAAAAAAAAAAACACCCCAAAATAAAAGAAACCTAATCTAGAATAAACTACCAATAGCCCTTAAGAGGGCCATATGTAGGGCATTGCTCTAAAGATATCAGCTCTTTTTCTAAAAAACATATGAAGACCCACTAACATTACAAACCCCCCCCCCCCCAATCCACAAAATAAAAAAAAACTATCTAAAAAACATAATCTACCCATTGCCCTGAAAAGGGCATTTGTATGTACATTGCCCTGAAAAGGGCATTCAGCTCTTTTGCTGCCCTTAAAAGGACATTCAGCCCACCCTAATCTAAAATAAAACCCACCCCAAAAAAGCTTAAAAAAACACTAACCCCTCTTTAGGTACTCACAGTTGTTGAAATTCTGCTTGAACGATCTTCATCCTGGTGGCTCCATCTTCATCCAGGCGGCTCCATCTTCATCCATTGCGGGACCGGCATCTTCTTCATCCCTGTGGAGCGGTCTATTGCGCGGAGGTGGAGGTCCAGGCAAAGGTCTAAGGCGGAGGTCCAGGCGGAAGTCCATCAATCCAACGTGGAGGTCCTCTTCATGCGATTGTCTGCCGCTCACTGAGGATTCAAATGCAAGGTACCCCTTTTATACTGGGGGTACCATTGTATTCCTATTGGCTGAACAATTTAAATCAGCCAATAGGAATTGGAGCTGCATAAATCCTATTGGCTGTTAAAATCAGCCAATAGGATTTAAGCAGCTCTCATTCCTATTCGCTTATTTGAATCAGCCAATAGGAATGAGAGCTGCTTAAATCCTATTGGCTGATTTGAACAGCCAATAGGATTTAAGCAGCTCTCATTCCTATTGGCTGATTCAAATTTTTCAGCCAATAGGAATGCAATGATACCCCCAGTATAAAAGGGGTACCTTGCACTTGAATTCTCAGTGTGCGGCGGACAATCGCATGTAGAGGACCTCCATGTCGGATCGATGGACCTCCGCCTTGACCGCTCCGCCTCCGCAGGGATGAAGAAGATGCCAGTCCCGCGATAGATGAAGATGGAGTCGCCTGAATGAAGATGGAGCCGCTGGGATGAAGATCGTTCAAGCCGGACTTCAGCAACTGTGAGTACCTAAAGAGGGGTTAGTGTTAGGTTTTTTTTAAGGTTTTTTTGGGGTGGATTTTTTTTTTTAGATTAGGGCTAATTGGCAATCTTAAAAGAGCTGAATGCCCTTTTAAGGGCAGCAAAAGAGCTGAATACCCTTTTAAGGGCAATGACCATACAAATGCCCTTTTCAGCGCAATGGGCAGATTAGGTTTTGTTAGTTAGGTTTTTTTATTTTGTGGGTTTGGGGGGGTTGTAATGTTGGGGGGTGTTTGTTTTTATTTTGTAGCAAAAGAACTGATTTATTTAGGGCATTGCCCTACAAGAGGCTCTTTTAAGGGCTATTGGTAGTTTATTATAGATTACGGATTTTTTTTATTTTGGGGTGTTTTTTTTTGTTTTTTTGTTTTTAAAAAGGGGTATTAGAAAGAATAGGAATAATTTTTATAATTTTTGATAATTCGTTTGTTATTTTTTGTAATGTGTTTTTATTATTTTTGAGGTGTTTTTATTATTTTTGGGGTGTTTTTTTTCCGATTAGGGTTAATGGGTACTGAAGAGCTGAATCCTCTTTTAAGGTGCAGTAAAAGAGCTGAATGCCCTTTTAATGGCAATGCCCATACAAATGCCCTTTTCAGGTAAGTGGGTAGATTAGGTTTTTTTATACTGTTTCTTTTATTTTGTGGGTTTGGGGGGTGGGGGTTTGTAATGTTAGGGGGGGTTTGTTTTTATTTTTTTAGCAAAAAAGCTGATTTCTTGAGGGCAATCCCCTACAAAAGGCCCTTGGTAGTTTATTATAGATTAGGGTTTTTTTTATTTTGGGGTGTTTTTTTTTTTAAATAGGGTATTAGTATAGGAATATTTTTTATTGTTTTGGATAATTTTGTTTGTTATTTTTTGTAATGGTAGTATTTTTTTTTTGTAATGTTAGGTTTTAGTGTAAGGCAGCTTAGGTTTTACTTTTATTTCACAGGTAAGTTTGTATCTTTTTTAACTAGATAGCTAGTAAATAGTGATGTTGCGAATAGTTCGCCGGCGAATAGTTCCCGGCGAACATAGCATGTTCGCCTTCGCCCCGGCGGACGAACATATGCGATGTTCAATCTGCCCCCTATTCGTCATCATTGAGTAATACTTTGACCCTGTACCTCACAGTCAGCAGGCACATTCCAGCCAATCAGCAGCAGACCCTCCCTCCCAGACCCTACTACCTCCTGGACAGCATCCATTTTAGATTCATTCGGAAGCTGCATTGCTAGTGAGAGGAGGGACAGTGTAGCTGCTGCTGATTGAATAGGGAAATCTATAGCTAGGCTAGTGTTCACTGTAAGGACAGCACCCCAAAAAGCCCTTTTTAGGGCTAGAACACCTGCTTTTTTTTTTCCCTTTGTAATCTAATTGCAGTTGCCTGCCTGCCAGCGTGTGTGTCAGGCTCACAGCGTATACTGTGCCCACTTGCACAGTGCAACCACTCATATCTGGTGTAACAGTAGTGTAGATTTAAAAAAAAAAAACACTTTTTTGACTGTGTTAAATAATAGCAGTCAGTTTCCTTCACACGTGTGCGTTTCAGTGCCTGCCTGCCAGGGCACAGTGTCACCGCAGTGCAACTCATATGTGGTGTAACAGTAGTGTAGATTTAAAAAAAAAAACACTTTTTTGACTGTGGTAAATAATAGCAGTCAGTTTCCTTCACACGTGTGCGTTTTAGTGCCTGCCTGCCAGGGCACAGTGTCACCCCAGTGCAACTCATATGTGGTGTAACATAACAGTAGTGTAGATTTAAAAAAAACAACACTTTTTTTGACTGTGTTAAATAATAGCAGTCAGTTTCCTTCACACGTGTGCGTTTCAGTGCCTGCCTGCCAGGGCACAGTGTCACCCCAGTGCAACTCATATATGGTGTAACAGTAGTGTAGATTTAAAAAAACAAAACACTTTTTTGACTGTGTTAAATAATAGCAGTCAGTTTCCTTCACACGTGTGCGTTTCAGTGCCTGCCTGCCAGGGCACAGTGTCACCCCAGTGCAACTCATATGTGGTGTAACAGTAGTGTAGATTTAAAAAAAAAAACACTTTTTTGACTGTGTTAAATAATAGCAGTCAGTTTCCTTCACACGTGTGCGTTTCAGTGCCTGCCTGCCAGGGCACAGTGTCACCCCAGTGCAACTCATATGTGGTGTAACAGTAGTGTAGATTTAAAAAAAACAACACATTTTTGACTGTGTTAAATAATAGCAGTCAGTTTCCTTCACACATGTGCGTTTCAGTGCCTGCCAGGGCACAGTGTCACCCCAGTGCAACTCATATGTGGTGTAACAGTAGTGTAGATTTAAAAAAACAACACTTTTTTGACTGTGTTAAATAATAGCAGTCAGTTTCCTTCACACGTGTGCGTTTAAGTGCCTGCCTGCCAGGGCACAGTGTCACCCCAGTGCAACTCATATGTGGTGTAACAATAGTGTAGATTTAAAAAAAACAAAAAAAAAACTTTTTTGACTGTGTTAAATAATAGCAGTCAGTTTCCTTCACACATGTGCGTTTAACTGCCTGCCTGCCAAGGCACAGTGTCACCCCAGTGCAACTCATATGTGATGTAACAGTAGTGTACATTTAAAAAAAAAAAAACACTTTTTTGACTGTGTTAAATAATAGCAGTCAGTTTCCTTCACACGTGTGCGTTTTAGTGCCTGCCTGCCAGGGCACAGTGTCATCCCAGTGCCACTCATATCTGGTGTAACAGTAGTGTACATTAAAAAAAAAAACTAGAAATTTGACTGTGAAATAATAGCAGTCAGTTTCCTTCACGCGTGTGCGTTTCAGGGCCTGCCAGGGCACAGTGTCACACCAGTGCAACTCATATCTGGTGTAACAGTAGTGTACATTTAAAAAAAAAAAATACAATTTTGACTGTAATAGATTGAATAGCAGTTAGTTGTCTGCAAGCGTGTGTGTCAGGCATACAGCGTCTACTCTGCCAACTTCTGCCAGTGCACAGTGCCACTCATATCTGTTGTCACAGTAGCTTGCATGCATAGTACCACTAATCAAAAAAAAAATGACAGGCAGAGGCAGGCCACCCCACAGGGGCAGTCGTGGTCGTGGTGCTGTGATTCCCTTTGGCCCTAGAATAATGCCCAGTGTTCAGAGGCCACGTACCCTGAAATCGAACAGTTCTGAGGACATAGTTGACTGGCTAACACAGGACACCCAATCTTCAACAGCTTCCGCTCGGAACCTTGACGCACCATCCTCCTCCAGCTTAGCTTCAGGCACCTCTCAAGTTACCACTCGCCCGCCTCCCGCCACCACCAACACTAACACCACAGCCGCTTCACTTGATCTGTCAGAGGAGTTATTTACACATCAGTTGGAAGAAATGAGCGATAGTGATGCACAACCATTATTGACAGAGGATGTAGATAACAGGGATATGTCTCAGTCAGGCAGCATTACACACATGGACGTACAGTGTGATGATGATGATGTTGTACCCGCTGCTGCTTCCTTTGCTGAGTTGTCAGATACAAGTGAAGCGGTTGATGATGACGATGCGTCCGTGGATGTCACGTGGGTGCCCGCTAGAAGAGAAGAAGAAGAGGGGGAAAGTTCAGATGGGGAGACAGAGAGGAGGAGGAGACGAGTTGGAAGGAGGGGGAGGTCGTCACAAGGAGCTAGTGGCACAGTCAGACAGCATGCATCGGCACCCGGGGTCAGCCAGACAGCACGCCAATCAACGCATGCTGTTGCCACCACCAGAATGCCATCATTGCAGAGCTCAGCAGTGTGGCATTTTTTTTGTGTGTCTGCCTCTGACAACAGCGATGCCATTTGCAACCTGTGCCAAAATAAACTGAGTCATGGGAAGTCCAACACCCACCTAGGTACAACTGCTTTGCGAAGGCACATGATCGCACATCACAAACGCCTATGGGATCAACACATGAGTACAAGCAGCACACAAACTCAAAGCCGCCATCCTCCTCCTGGTCCAGCATTTTCAGCCACGTCAACCACTGCTGTCCTCCTTGCCCCCTCTCAACCATCCACCACTCCGTGTCTCGCCTTGAGCAGTTCCTGCTCATCTGCCCACAGTCAGGTGTCTGTCAAGGACATGTTTGAGCGTAAGAAGCCAATGTCACAAAGTCACCCCCTTGCCCGGCATCTGACAGCTGGCTTGACTGAACTCTTAGCCCGCCAGCTTTTACCATACAAGCTGGTGGAGTCTGAGGCATTCAAAAAATTTGTAATATTGGGACACCGCAGTGGAAGGTACCCGGCCGAAATTTCTTTGCACAAAAGGCAATCCCCAACCTGTACTCGATTGTGCAAAAGGAAGTAATGGCATGTCTGGCACACAGTGTTGGGGCAAGGGTCCATCTGACCACTGATACCTGGTCTGCAAAGCATGGTCAGGGCAGGTATATCACCTACACTGCGCATTGGGTAAACCTGGGGACGGCTGCCAAGCATGGAATGCGTGGCTCTGCAGAGGAGTTGGTGACACCGCCACGACTTGCAGGCAGGCCTGCTGCCACCTCCTCTACTCCTCCTACTCCATCCTCTTCCATAACCTCCTCGGCTGAGTCCTCTTCTGCTGCTGCGTCTTGCTCCACATCAACGGCACCCCCCAGCTCCCCAGGTACTATTCCACATCCTGGATATGGCAGTGTCACGCCGTCTTGGGGTTGACTTGCCTGAGAGCAGAGAGTCACACCGGACCAGCACTGCTGTCCGCCCTGGATGCACAGGTGGATCAGTGGCTGACTCCGCACCAACTGGAGATCGGCAAAGTGGTTAGTGACCACGGAAGAAATTTGGTGGCGGCATTGAATTTGGGCAAGTTGACACATGTGCCGTGCATGGCACATGTGTGTAATCTGATCGTACAACGCTTTGTGCATAAGTACCCAGGCTTACAGGACATCCTGAAGCAGGCCAGGAAGGTGTGTGGCCATTTCAGGCGTTCCTACATGGCCATGGCGCACTTTTCAGATATCCTGCAGAGAAATAACATGCCAGTGAGGCGCTTGATTTGCGACAGCCCGACACGTTGGAATTCAACACTCCTAATGTTCGACCGCCTGATCCAACAAGAAAAAGCCGTTAAATACTATTTGTATGACCGGGTGCTAGGACAGCCTCTGCGGAGCTGGGAATTTTTTTGCCACGTTACTGGACGCTCATGCGCAATGCCTGTAGGCTCATGCGTCCTTTTGAGGAGGTGACAAACCTAGTCAGTTGCACCAAAGGCACCTTCAGCGACATCATACCATTTGTTTTCTTCCTGGAGCGTGCCCTGCGAAGAGTGCTGGATCAGGCTGTAGATGAGCGTGAAGAGGAAGAGTTGTGGTCACCATCATCACCAGAAACAGCCTTATCAGCATCGCTTGCTGGACCTGCGGCAACGCTGGAAGAGGATTGTGAGGAGGAATGTGGCTTTGAGGAGGAGGAGGAAGACCAACCACAACAGGCATCCCAGGGTGCTTGTTGTCACCTATCTGGTACCCGTGGTGTTGTACGTGGCTGGGGGGAAGAACATACCTTCAGTGAGATCACTGAGGACGAGGAACGGGACATGAGTAGCTTGGCATCCAACCTTGTGCAAATGGGGTCTTTCATGCTGTCGTGCCTGTTGAGGGACCATCGTATAAAAAGGCTGAAGGAGAACGACCTGTACTGGGTGTCCACGCTACTAGACCACCGGTATAAGCATAAAGTGCCTGAAATATTACCAAATTACCGCAAGTCGGAAAGGATGCAGCAGTTCCAAAATAAATTAAAAAGTATACTTTACACAGCATATAAGGGTGATGTCACAGCACAACGGGAATCTAACAGGGGAAGAGGTGAAAGTAATCCTCCTCCTCCCACGACCACGCCGGCAAGGACAGGACGCTGTACAGACCTGTTGTTGATGGAGGACATGCGGAGCTTTTTAAGTCCTACTAATCGCCACAGCCTTTCGGGGTCCACCCTCAGAGAACGACTCAACCAACAGGTAGCAGACTACCTCGCCTTAACTGCAGATATCGACACTCTGAGGAGCGATGAACCCCTTGACTACTGGGTGTGCAGGCTTGACCTGTGGCCTGAGCTATCCCAATTTGCAATAGAACTTCTGGCCTGCCCCGCTTCAAGTGTCCTGTTAGAAAGGACTTTCAGTGCAGCAGGAGGTATTGTCACTGAGAAGAGAAGTTGCCTAGGTCAAAAAAGTCTAGATTACCTCACCTTTATTAAGATGAATGAGGGATGGATCCCGAAGGGACTGACAGTGGGCGATACATTGGACTAAAAAAGGCCTAATGAGATGAGCTGCCTTGGGCTAAAAATGCTCCACACGCTGCTGTATTTTATCTCTGAATGCCGGATGACTTGCGTGACTTATCCGTCACCAAATAGGCTTCAAGCCGCAATGTTTTAGGGCACTTTCTGCCTGGGAAACAAACATCAATTTTTCTGGCCGCTGCTACAGCAGCGGCTGCAACAATACCTAATTTTTCAGGCATGTGTACATGCCTAATTTTTCTGGCCTCTGGTGCTGCACTGTGGCTTCAAAAACCAAACCAAAAAAAATGCACATAACAGGGATTAAACTGATAGGAATAGTACTACTAACACACCACTCCTATTTGGTGGCACATTAGATTGCACGCGCAGTGCCCCAAATTTGAAGTAGAAGGACCGACCAAGAATCTTTTTCCATCTCCCGGTTCCTAAAATCGATGCCATATACACGTCCCCTGATAGGGGACGTAACAGGGATTAAACTGATAAGAATAGTACTACTTAACACACCACTCCTATCTGGTGGCACATTAGATTGCGCGCGCAGTGCCCCAAATTTGAAGTAGGAGGACCGACCAAGCATCTTTTTCCATCTCCCGGTTCCTAAAATCGATGCCATATACACGTCCCCTGATAGGGGACGTAACAGGGATTAAACTGATAGGAATAGTACTACTTAACACACCACTCCTATTTGGTGGCACATTAGATTGCACGCGCAGTGCCCCAAATTTGAAGTAGGAGGCCGACCAAGCATCTTTTTCCATCTCCCGGTTCCTAAAATCGATGCCATATACACGTCCCCTGATAGGGGACGTAACAGGGATTAAACTGATAAGAATAGTACTACTTAACACACCACTCCTATCTGGTGGCACATTAGATTGCACGCGCAGTGCCCCAAATTTGAAGTAGGAGGACCGACTAAGCATCTTTTTCCATCTCCCGGTTCCTAAAATCGATGCCATATACACGTCCCCTGATAGGGGACGTAACAGGGATTAAACTGATAAGAATAGTACTACTTAACACACCACTCCTATCTGGTGGCACATTAGATTGCGCGCGCAGTGCCCCAAATTTGAAGTAGGAGGAACAACCAAGCATCTTTTTCCATCTCCCGGTTCCTAAAATCGATGCCATATACACGTCCCCTGATAGGGGACGTAACAGGGATTAAACTGATAGGAATAGTACTAATTAACACACCTTATAATAACGCAGAGAGAGGCAACGCAGAGAGAGGAGTCTGAAGAAGAGGAGTCAGAGGAGGAAGGTGGCTTTGAGGAGGGGGAAGACCAAACACAGCAGGCGTCCCAGGGGGCTTGTTGTCACCTTTCGGGGACCCTTGGTGTTGTACGTGGCTGGGTGGAGGAAGAGACCTTCAATGACATCAGTGAGGACAAGGAACGGGACATGGCTAGCTTAGTATCCAACCTTGTGCAAATGGGGAGTTTGCGGTTGTGCAAATGGACTGTTTGCGGTTGTTTGCGGTGCGTTAAAGGGACAGTCTAGGCCAAAATAAACTTTCATGATTCAGATAGAGCATGTCATTTTAAACAATTTTCCAATTTACTTTTATCACCAATTTTGCTTTGTTCTCTTGGTATTCTTAGTTGAAAGCTTAACCTAGGAGGTTCATATGCTAATTTCTTAGACCTTGAAGCCCACCTCTTTCAGATTGCATTTTAACAGTTTTTCACCACTAGAGGGTGTTAGTTCACGTATTTCATATAGATAACACTGTGCTCGTGCACGAGAAGTTATCTGGGAGCAGGCACTGATTGGCTAGACTGCAAGTCTGTCAAAAGAACTGAAAAAAGGGCAGTTTGCAGAGGCTTAGATACAAGATAATCACAGAGGTTAAAAGTATATTATTATAAATGTGTTAGTTATGCAAAACTGGGAAATGGGTAATAAAGGGATTATCTATCTTTTAAAACAATAAAAATTCTGGTGTAGACTGTCCTTTAAACGAGGAGTTTGGTCTGTCACTGTGAAGCGGGCGTAACCCTTACACTACCTGATCGATACAACATCATACCTGATGTTTTAAAGCACGTTATTCCAAACAATTTAGGAATGTTAGGTGATTTATGCCCTTTATGGATTAAAACCAGACTCTGCATCATATGTAATTTTCCATGGGAGTTTTGCCATGGATCCCCCTCCGGCATGCCACAGTCCAGGTGTTAGTACCCTTGAAACAACTTTTCCATCACTATTGTGGCCAGAAAGAGTCCCTGTGGGTTTTAAAATTCGCCTGCCTATTGAAGTCTATGGCGGTTCGCCCGGTTCGCCTGTTCGCGAACAGTTGTGGAAGTTTGCATTTGCCGATCGCTAACGAATAATTTTAGGTTCACGACATCACTACTAATAAATATTTAATAACTATTTACTAACTAGTCTACCTAGTTAAAATAAATACAAACTTACCTGTAAAATAAAAATAAAACCTAAGCTAGCTACAACAAAACTATTAGTTATATTGTATCTAATGCTTATAATATGTATCTGACAGACAGAAGTTTGGGGAACTGGAATAAGTATATTAAAGCAAAAGATGAAAGAGATATTTTTTCATTAGAACAATTAGCAGAAAAAAAGCAAAGAGCATCTTCTTCAGACATGGGGACAAATCTTGAAAATATCTTGCCAACCTAACTAGAAACCAAAAGCAGAATAATACTATCTCTGCAATTTAAAAAAGAAGGGGAATCCTTTACTTCAACTGATGAAATTATACCAGAATTTTTAGCGTATTATAGAAAAGTGTACAGCAAATCAGGAATAGATGAGGCACAAAAAAAATCTTTTTTGGATGAAATTAAAGTCCCATATATAAATGGGGATCAACTGGAAATGATGGAAGCCCCTATAACAACTGTGGAAGTGGAATCTGTTATTAAATCCTCCGCCACTAATAAAGCGTCAGACCCGGATAGCCTGCCTTACGAATTCTACAAAATACTAAAATAATCAATTGGGCCTACTTTAACCAACCTTTATAACTATTACATCATAAAAGGAAATGAATGTTATACAGTCATATACATCATTAATTTTAAAACCAGATAAAAATATGAGGTCTTATAGACCTATTGCTATATTGAATACAGATTACAAAATATTGACATCAATCATAGCTAATAGAATGCAAAATTTAATGAGCAATATTATACACAAAGAGCAAGCAGGTTTCATAAAGGGCAGGTCATCTATCTATAATTTATGTAAGGTCTTTACATTACTTTCATAGTTAAATGATCAAGAACAGATAGGTAAAGATATAAAATTGACTAATCCTATAGCATTATCCCTAGACACTGAAAAAGCATTCGACTACATAACTTATGACCATTTGTTCACAACTTTATATACATTTTGTTTTAATAACAAATTTCTTAAGTTCATGCAATCATTATATAATAAACTAATGTCTTCTCTATTAGGTAATTTTTCCATTTCTGAAGCCTTTATACTGCAGAAGGGTACACGGCAAGGATGCCCTCTTTTACCTTTACTTTTTGATTTAGCGATTGAGTCTCTAGCTATCATGATAAGAGATAATATAGAAGGAATAAAAATAATGGATAAAGAGGTATTAACATCCCTTTATGTGGACGATCTCCTTCTATTTATGAATAAGGCAGACACCTACATACCTATTTTGTTAAAACTGATCCAACATTTTGGATTCTTTTCTGGTTATAAAATAAACAAATTCAAATCTGAAATACTATGGCTCGCTAATAAACACTCTGCAATATCTCATCCTTTTCGAGAAGTTCAAAATAATTTTAAATACTTGGGTATTAAAATATCTCTCTCTACAAGGTTTTGGTATGAGATAAATTATAGAGACAAATTAAATCAGATCTGTGATAGTTTAGTCAGATGGTCTAAATTACCTGTATCTTTAATGGGTAAAATAAACATTTTTATTTGACGTATATTTGACGTAATGCAAACTATTCCATTCCCTCTATATTACTCTGATATATGAATGATAAATAAAAATGTAATTACATTTCTTTGGCAAGGTAAAAGACTAATGTTAAGTCTGGAAAAGCTACAAATGCCTAAGGAGAAAGAAGAGTTGAATTTACCAAATCTAATAATATAAAATAAAATAGCCCTAGCGAAATTCATGATAGACTGGTTAATAACAGGTAATTACTATACAGATATAGAGCTAGAAAAAAAAATAGTACATCCTTTTACTCTTTGGCACTGGCTCATATTCAGGTAAAAGATCTACCTATATTAAGCAAAAAGATGCCTGTAATAAATGAATCTATTAACCCCTTAACGACCGAGGACGTGCAGGGTACGTCCTCAAAAAAAAGGCAGTTAACGCCTGAGAACGTACCCTGCACGTCCTCGGTGTGGAAAGCAGCTGGAAGCGATCCTGTTTGCTTCCAGCTGCTTTCCGGTTATTGCAGTGATGCCTCGATATGGAGGCATCCTGCAATAACCTTTTGAAGCCATCCGATGCAGAGAGAGCCACTCTGTGGCCCTCTCTGCACCGGAGATCGGTGGCTTCCTTCGTTGGTGGGTGGGAGCATTACCGGGAGGCGGGTGGCGGCCATCGATGGCCCTGGAGATGTGGAGGGGGGCGGGATCGTGGGCGGGGATGCCCGGGGGCGCGCACGGACGCGCGCGCGTGCACGGGAGGGCGGGGGCGGGTGCGTGCATGGGGAGGGAGCGGGTGGGAACCGCTACACTACAGAAAAAGGTGCAATCAGTTTAAAATAACTGAAAAAAAAAAAACGATCAATGAGGTGGTTGGGGTTTGTGGTGGTGGGGGGGGGGTTTGGGGAAGCTACACTACAGAAAAAAAAAACTAAGAAAAAAAAGCACTTTTTTGTGTAAGCTGGGTACTGGCAGACATCTGCCAGTACCCAAGATGGCCCCAATAAGGCAGATAGGGAAGGTTACAAAGCTGTTTTGGGGGGGATCAGGGAGGTTGGAGGCTAAGGGGGGTCCTATACAGCAGAATAATTATTATTTTTTTTTTAAAAAAAACCTAAACCCCCCAAAAAGCTTTTATTTTAGTACTGGCAGACTTTCTGCCAGTACTTAAGATGGCGGGGACAATTGTGGGGTGGGGGAGGGAAGGGAGCTGTTTGGGAGGGATCAGGGGGTCTGATGTGTCAGGTGGGAGGCTGATCTCTACACTAAAGCTAAAATTAACCCTGCAAGCTCCCTACAAACTTCCTAATTAACCCCTTCACTGCTAGCCATAATACACGTGTGATGCGCAGCAGCATTTTGCGGCCTTCTAATTACCAGAAAGCAACGCCAAAGTCATATATATCTGCTATTTCTGAACAAAGGGGATCCCAGAGAAGCATTTACAACCATTTGTGCCATAATTGCACAAGCTGTTTGTAAATGATTTCAGTGAGAAACCTAAAATTGTGAAAAATTTAACATTTTGTTTTTATTTGATCGCATTTGGCGGTGAAATGGTGGCATGAAATATACCAAAATGGGCCTAGATCATTACTTTGGGTTGTCTACTACACTACACTAAAGCTAAAATTAACCATACAAGCTCCCTACAAGCTCCCTAATTAACCCCTGCACTGCTGGGCATAATACACGTGTGGTGCGCAGCGGCATTTAGCGGCCTTCTAATTACCAAAAAGCAATGCCAAAGCCATATATGTCTGCTATTTCTGAACAAAGGGGATCCCAGAGAAGCATTTACAACCATTTGTGCCATAATTGCACAAGCTGTTTGTAAATAATTTCAGTGAGAAACCAAAAGTTTGTGAAAAAATTTGTGAAAAAGTGAACGATATTTTGTATTTGATCGCATTTGGCGGTGAAATGGTGGCATGAAATATACCAAAATTGGCCTAGATTAATACTTTGTCTTCTAAAAAAAAATATATACATGTCAATTGATATTCAGGGATTCCTGAAAGATATTAGTGTTCCAATGTAACTAGCGCTAATTTTGAAAAAAAGTAGTTTGGAAATAGCAAAATGCTACTTGTATTTATGGCCCTATAGCTTTCAAAAAAAGCAAAGAACATGTAAACATTGGGTATTTCTAAACTCAGGACAAAATTTAGAAACTATTTAGCATGTTTTTTTTTTGGTGGTTGTAGATGTGTAACAGATTTTGGGGGTCAAAGTTAAAAAAAGTGTGTTTTTTTCCATTTTTTCCTCATATTTTATAATTTTTTTTATAGTAAATTATAAGATATGATGAAAATAATGGTATTTTTAGAAAGTTAATTTAATGGCGAGAAAAACGGTATATAATATGTGTCTGTACAGTAAATGAGTAAGAGGGAAATTACAGCTAAACACAAACACCGCAAAAATGTAAAAATAGCCTTGGTCCCAAACGGACAGAAAATGGAAAAGTGCTGTGGTCATTAAGGGGTTAAAGCCTGGCAGGATATATGCTTAATCAGTGGATCTAATTTTTTAATATCGGAATATTTTCCCATACAGGGAAACCCTCTTTTTATAGCGGGATTCACAACAAAACCCCTCATTGACTGGGCAGAATTAGGACTTAAAAATCACTATCAATTAATAAATAAACAAGACAACTTGATCAAAACTTTTCAGAATATCAAACAAGAATTTGAGATTCCCAATAACCCCTTATTTGCATATTACCAAGTAAGAAATGATACAATGACCCTAATCCAGCAATATGGATATTACTGGAGTTCTACGTTTCAGGAAAAGATTTTCATCCAGTTTAGAAGTGGAATCTACTCTATCTCTCTTATATATAAGACCTTAATGAAAATAAAAAGTGAAAAGGCAATACAGAGGAGACACTCCAAATGGACTGAAATACTAGGCATAGATTTAACGGATAATGTAATAACTCAAAGTATAAGGAGAGTAAATAAAGCATCAATAGCAACATACTACCAAGAGTCCCAACTTAAATTAATCCAGATGGCATATTTAACTCCAGATAGAATAGTTAAAATAACCAAAGCAGGAAATGCTCTTTAGATAAAATGTGGTAATAGAAAGGCAAATATACTACACTGTTTTTGGTACTGTCATAAAATCAGAAAGTTCTTGTATAAACTCTTTGGTTAAAGGGACACTGAACCCAATTTTTTTCTTTCATGATTCAGATAGAGCATGCACTTTTAAGCAACTTTCTAATTTACTCCTATTATCAATTTTTCTTCGTTCTCTTGCTATCTTTATTTGAAAATGATGAATGTAAATCTTAGCAAACGGCCCATTTAAGGTTCAGCACCATGGATAGCGCTTGCTTATTGGAGGCTGACATTTACCCACCAATAAGCAAGCATAACCCAGGTTCTCAACCAAAAATGGTCTGGCTCCTATGCATCACATACCCGCTTTTTAAATAAAGATAGCAAGGGAACAAAGAACATTTAATAATAGGAGTAAATTAGAAAGTTGTTTAAAATTAAATGCTCTATCTGAATCATTAAAGAAAAAATTTGCGTTTAGTGTCCCTTTAAGTAATATAGTTCAAATTAGAATAAAACTGGAACCCCAAGATATCATCCTTCTTCTGGATGGATTTAGATATAAGGGAGACACCACATTGTTAAATGTATCCATTCTGCCAGGTAGGAAAATAATATTAAAATTATGGAAGTCTCGAAAAGCCCCTATGCTGGGATATTTGAAATCAGAGCTCTGTAACATTCTAATACTGGAACAGATAGATACTTTATCCCTATTGAAAATCGTATAAGAGCATTTATACAGAAGTGGGAGAAATTTATATTAGCCCAAGAAATAGTTTTTTTAGAAACAAGTTCTAACTCATTTTCTAAATACTATTTTGATGATGGAATATATGCTCCGAGGACAATGGACGTTCTTGAAGGGTTAGAGAATCGGGAGTGGAGGGAGGGAGATAAGGAGGGACTTTTCACCTCCTTTTTTTCTCTCCTCTTTCTTATCCTTTTTCTTTCTATTCTTCTCTCTTAGCTTTTCTAAATTGATTGGCTGCTGAATTTTAGCAACATGATACATATTGGATTATGTTAATACCTTTGTAAAAATGTGAGATAAGAATTTTTCTTTTTCTGGACCTCTATGAAGCAGACAATTACTGTTTATTGTATTTTGCCTATTTTTTTTCTTGACTTGTATGCCTCTTTCTTTACCTGTACATAATGATTTATACATTGGTAAGAATCTCATCTCACAAAATAATAAAAATATATTATTAAAAAAAAGTAAATAAGGAGTTGTTAGCTATTAAGATGGCTATGGATGAATGGAAGCATTGGTTAGAAGAAACTATTCAACCCTTTTTGATCCTGACTGATCACAAAAATTTGCTCTACCCCCAAACTGCTAAACGTCTAAACTCCCACCAGGCCAGGTGGTCACTGTATTTTTCTAAATTTCACTATGTCCTTTCCTACATCCCTGGTACAAAAAATATCAAAGCTGATGCTCTTTCCAGACTGTTTCTACCAGTTGATTCAAAACAACAGGAGTCAGGTACCATCCTTCATCCTCATAAGATAATAGCTCAACTCTCAGTCACTACTCTGCAAGAGTTACGGAAGGCTCAAGTATTTCTTCCCTCCACTTGTAAACCACCCACTGGCCTTCTCTTTGTTCCTGAACATCTCCGCTCTAAACTGCTGCATTGGGCTTATAATAACTTCCTTTCTGGACATCCAGGAATCTACAATACCTTGTGGCAATTATGACAACATGTCTGGTGGCCTTATTTAGCTAAGGTTGTTAACCAGTGTCTCGAAAACATACCTTAGACATTATGTGAACCATCTCCACTCTAATTGGACCCAGCTGCTGTCTCTCGCAGAGTTAGCTCACAATTCCGGGTATAATGCTTCTCTAAAAACATCACAGATTAAAGCGGCTTACGGTTTTGAACCTAGAGCCTTTCCTCTTTCTACCTCAACTACTGGAGTACCTGCCTCTGAGCTATCTGCTAAAAGACTTTCTCACTATTGGCAGAAGATCTGTCTACTCCTTTCTAAAACTTCCAGTAGGTACAAGTTTTATGCTGCAAGCGTAAGGCAGCACCCAAGTACCATTGTGGAGAGAAGGTTTGGATTTCCACATGACACTTAAGTCTCAAGCAACCTTCAACAAAGTTAGGCCCTCGCTATGTAGGTCCTTTTCATATTATGAGTCAGGTCTGCTCTACTGCCTATCATCTAGCTTTCCCAAGAATCTCAAGATCCATCCGGTCTTTCATGTCTTTCTTCTCAAACCTGCGATCCACAATAAGCATTCCAGAAGAAGGATATCTCCTCCTCTTGTAATTGATGGACAACCAGAGTTTGAGGTAAGCCATATCCTGGCTTCCAGGCTTTGTGGCAAGAACTTGTATTATCTAATCCACTGGAAGGGCTGTCCCATCACCGAGAGGTCCTGGGAACTGGCCACCCAGGTCCACATTCCTGCATTGGTGAGGGTCTTTCATAAGGCTCATCCGTCCAAACCTGGTCCTATTCACCAGAGGGGACATTGAGGAAGGGGCACTGTCATGATCCACCGCTTCCAACCATGCCGCTGCAGCTCTTGGATCTGTTTTCCTGCTTGCTGTGTTATGTTGCCTAGCAACTTGATGCAGTCTCTCTGTGCAGGCCCATTCTGATGATGTCAGACGGGTATTTAAATTCCCAGCATCTCAGATCCTCACTGCCCATTTGTTGGATTCATCTGTATCCTGGGTACGTTCTATTCTTTGTTATCTTGTGCCTGCCTGAATTATAACTTGACCTCTGCTTTGCCTGACAACTCTTTTGGATTAGATTGTGCCTGCCTGAACTGTAACTTGACCTCTGCTTTGCCTGACAACTCTTTTGGATTAACCTGTGCCTGCCTGAACTGTAACTTGACCTCTGCTTTGCCTGACAACTCTTTTGGATTAACCTGTGCCTGCCTGAACTGTAACTTGACCTCTGCTTTGCCTGACAACTCTTATGGATTAATCTGTCCTGCAAGAACTGTAATTTGATCTCTGCTTTGCCTGACAATTCTTTTGGATTAACCTGTGCATGCCTGAATTGTATCTGAACTCTGCTTTGTTTATTCAACTCTTTTGGGTTTATATATTCCTGCCTGAATATATTACTGATCTCTGCTTACCTGATCATTCTCTTGGACTCTCCTTTAAGACCACGGCTCTGCATCCAATACGCAACTCCTCTTTGTGAGTAATTTATTCTGTTTATTCTGCACTATATTACTTAATACTTTCCGAGTGGGTCACATCCTGGGTTTCTCTCAGTGTACTAGTGTGCGTATTACATTCTAGCTATTGGGTCTAGTTCTGGACTGATCTCAAACGGCTGACAACTAGCTGTAGAAACTAAGGCCCTACACATAAATATTCAATATTTAAAATGATGCATTGTTATGCAGAATGCTAATTATTTAAATTTTTGCATACATATTAACCCCTTAAGGATGACATCACTTTTCTATTGTCTGACCGTTTGGGACCAAGGCTATTTTTACATTTCTGCAGTGTTTGTGTTTAGCTGTAATTGTCCTCTTACTTATTTACTGTACCCACACATATTATATACCATTTTTCTTGCCATTAAATGGACTTTCTAAAGATACCATTATTTTCATCATATCTTATAATTTACTATAAAAAAAATTATAAAATATGAAGAAAAAATGGAAAAAAACTGACTTTTTCTAACTTTGACCCCCAAAATCTGTTGCACATCTACAACCACCAAAAAACACCTATGCTAAATAGTTTCTAAGTTTTGTCCTGAGTTTAGAAATGCCCAATGTTTACATGTTCTTTGCTTTTTTTGCAAGTTATAGGAAATAAATACAAGTAGCACTTTGCTATTTCAGAAGACAGTAGTATTGATCTAGTCCCATTTTGGTATATTTCATGTCACCATTTCACCGCCAAATGCGATCAAATAAAAAAAATCGTTCACTTTTTCACAATTTTTTTTTCACAAACTTTAGGTTTCTCACTGAAATTATTTACAACCAGCTTGTGCAATTATGTACAAAACCTATCCTAAAATTTAAAATTTAAAATAAAAAAATCATATTCTTTAAAATAAAAAACTACCCCAAAAAATCCCTAACTAAACCCAAAGTTTAAACTCACCATGTGAAAATTCTGCTCCTCTTGATCCGACGTTGAGCCCTCTTCATCCAGGGTCCAGGCGCCGGGGGCCCATCTTCACGGCGGTGGAGGCGAACTTCCAGGCAACCTCTTCCACTGCCTCCACTTCGCAATCTTCATCCACGCCGGGGGGCCCTCTTCATCCAGGGACCAGGCTCTAGGGCCCATCTTCGCAGAGGCGGACTTCCAGACAGCCTATTCTGCCACCTCTAGGGCTATTGTAATTTTAATTTAGTGCTAGGTTTTAGTTTTCCTTTTTGTTTTGGGTGGGTTTTAGTTTTTAAGGGGCATGTACCTTAGTGTTAGGTATAATGGTGTTTTTTTATTTTGGATACTGTCTTTTTTATTTTATGTAACTTGGACTTTTTTTCTATAACCTAGATTTTTTTATTTTTCTGTAATGTAGTGGGTTTTATTTAGAGAGGGGTTGGGTGTTAGGTTGAGTAGGGTTAGTTTGCGTTAATGGTTGGGGCGGTTTAGGTGCTGATAGTGTAGGGTACTTGCGGTGGGCTAGTTGTGGTTTAGGGGTTAATTGTGTAGGATACTTGTAGTGGGCTAGTGGCAGTTTACGGTTTAATAGTATATGGTAGTTGCGGTGGGTATGTGGTGGTATAGGGGTTTACAGATTTAGTGCGTCTCTCTATTTTCTTGTTTTTATGCAAATTACTCTTAGGTCTCCCTATGAGTAAAAAGGGGAAACCAGACGTGGACTCCTTGCACATATGCCCTAGAGAGATGCAACTGCACCTCACTGATGAGGCCCAAGAGAGGCCGAAACGTACGTCTGAGGTTTGTTGTTTTCTCTTGTTCAGAGAAGAATTGCCTGGTATTTCGGCGCTGGACTGTCATTGGGCAGGGTCAGTTATGCTACAGGATATTTGTTCTCTGTGAAAGGCATAATGTGCTAAAAGAGACTGCACAATGAGTGGCACTGGCTTTGTGGACAAGCATGGAAGTTTTTCTAGCTTTTGTTCTGTCTCAGTTTAGTGCGTCTCTCTATTTTCTTATTTTTATGCAAATTACTCTTAGGTCTCCCTATGAGTAAAAAGGGGAAACCAGACGTGGACTCCTTACACATATGCCCTAGAGAGATGCAACTGAACCTCAATGATGAGGCCCAAGAGAGGCCGAAACGTACATCTGGGCTTTATTGTTTTCTCTTGTTCAGAGAAGAATTGCCTGGTATTTCGGCGCTGGACTGTCATTGGGCAGGGTCAGACTGATATGCTACAGGATATTTGTTCTCTGTGAAAGGCATAATGTGCTAAAAGAGACTGCACACTTAGTGGAACTGGCCTTGTGGACAAGCATGGAAGTTTTTCTAGCTTTTGTTCTGTCTCAGTTTAGTGCGTCTCTCTATTTTCTTGTTGTTATCTTACGCCAACATCATCAACCAATGGCATGTATAGTAAGCGCCTCTCAGCGATGTTGCCTGTTAATATCTATGTTGGAAGCTTGGAATATTTCGACAGGATCGCTTGACATAGTGGAGGATCCCTTGGAATATCTTGCCGCCTCGTAGCACTCTTGATCACCGGGGCCTTAGGTTGCTGCACAAACTGATGACATCACTCAGCGAGGTCTTGGACTGGTTCTAGGAATTCTTCATCATCCTGCTGATTAGCATCAGAAGAGGATTTTACTCTTAACACTTGTGTGTGCCATAGTTGTGTGGTCTCCCAGGAAAAAGCAGACCTAAAAATTTGTTTTTTATGTGCTTCTGGTGTGAGGGAAAACAAGGCTGCAACAACTCAAAAAAGCTCTCTGGATGGGAAAACAACAAACAGAGGGTAGCCTTCATCTTTACGTAAATCTGGCCTTGTGCCTCTCTAAATTTCTAGGAAATATATTATTTGTATATCTGAAAAGATGCTCTCTTATATACGCACTAAACAGCATAACCACGGCTTTAATTTTACTCACTTACCAGGGCAAAGAGAGGCACATGTGAGCAATGCAGAGCTTGCCTCTTTTTTTTTATCTTAATAGCTCCCTTTTTAAAGGCTTCCATGATAATGGGGTTCCAGGTGGTAACATGTCTAAAGTTCGAGCATTGGCCACAGGATGTACTGAACCCCAGATTTGGGGTTGCTAGCTGTTCTCCACAAAAATACTGGATGTCCAGTGGATAATTAAAAGAAAGCAAATCAGACCACATGGCACGGCAGCCCTATGCCCATATGGGAAATCAGATCAGGCCCTACTGCCTGTAGTCCCTGTAATTTATATACTCATAACTGAACCACAGCCCTGCAGCTCCAAATTCATATCCTGAAGGCTCTGTCAGTACGTACTGCATATACTTTGGATTCCACCTCCTCCAATCTAGCTTCTTGATATATTTTTATTAGTTTGCCAGTTGGTGACATCATGTCTGCAGGATTTTATTCCACACATCAAGTCTTTGTAGTTTATCTTCAGTAAGAAATAACAAGGTGTGAATTATTCTAGTTACTACCTGTACGTATTTAACCTGAAACTCAAACAGCTTACATAGCAAAGATTTATATTGTCATATGTTTTATCTATTAAACTGCATTATGTGCTTAATAGCCACATCACAATACAGTGTGTTTAAATAACCGTCAACATACATTTTTACAAGCTTAAGATCTTTTTGTCACCCTAATACTTTACCCAGAGTAAGAATGTAAAAGAAAAACATGAATAATTATTTTATAACAATAAACTCTGTTTATGAAGAGACTTTCAATTATCCCAATTCTAGCCCTAAAGTCTGAATAAAACAAGTCAGGTTACAGTAAATCCTTATATTTGTGTTGGAGTCTGGTTTATGATTTACCCTCTAAGAGACAAAAACAATGATGGAAAGGTGTGGTACTTTTAGAATAATATTTTAGTAGTCTAAGACTATAAACACAAAGCAAAATAATTGTGACTCACGCTGAATTTGTTAGTAGTTGATTACATGTATATTTAAAAAGACTTAAGTCAAAATTGAACTTTTATGATTCTGATAGGGCTTACAATCTACAAAAAATCAATTCAGTTTCAATTATCAAATTTGTCTCTGTCTTTTGGTATCCTTAGTTTAAACTTAGTTAATTTCCATGAAATGATACTGAGGTAGGTTCTAGTGTATGCAGTGTTTGCTATAATGTTATACATATAAGAATAATCACATGCACGCTCTTGAGTCTACCTCAGTAGGCTCCAATGGAAAGGAGCTAAAACAAAACATTCTAAGAGAAAGAACATTCACTCTCTAATATGTAGATTATTTTAATGAGTGAGTCTTCTTTATGATGCAAGGATCATCCTTTTAAAACTAACATTGCAGCAGTATCATTTTACAGCTATCACTGCAGTAGTATTGTTTTACACCTAGCACTGCAGCAGCATCTGTTTACACCAAGCACTGCAGCAGCATCTGTTTACACCTAGCACTGTAGCAGCATCTGTTTACACCTAGCACTGTAGCAGCATCTGTTTACACCTAGCACTGTAGCAGCATCTGTTTACACATAGCACTGTAGCAGCATCTGTTTACACCTAGCACTGTAGCAGCATCTGTTTACACCTAGCACTGTAGCAGCATCTGTTTACACCTAGCACTGTAGCAGCATCTGTTTACACCTAGCACTGTAGCAGCATCTGTTTACACCTAGCACTGTAGCAGCATCTGTTTACACATAGCACTGTAGCAGCATCTGTTTACACCTAGCACTGTAGCAGCATCTGTTTACACCTAGCACTGTAGCAGCATCTGTTTACACCTAGCACTGTAGCAGCATCTGTTTACACCTAGCACTGTAGCAGCATCTGTTTACACCTAGCACTGTAGCAGCATCTGTTTACACCTAGCACTGCAGCAGCATCTGTTTACACCTAGCACTGTAGCAGCATCTGTTTACACCTAGCACTGTAGCAGCATCTGTTTACACCTAGCACTGTAGCAGCATCTGTTTACACCTAGCACTGTAGCAGCATCTGTTTACACCTAGCACTGCAGCAGCATCTGTTTACACCTAGCACTGTAGCAGCATCTGTTTACACCTAGCACTGCAGCAGCATCTGTTTACATGCAGCACTGCAGCAGCCCACTTTTATACCTAGCACTGCAGCAGCATCTGTTTACACCTAGCACTGCAGCAGCATCTGTTTACACCTAGCACTGTAGCAGCATCTGTTTACACCTAGCACTGTAGCAGCATCTGTTTACATGCAGCACTGCAGCAGCCCACTTTTATACCTAGCACTGCAGCAGCACAATTTTATGCCTAGAACTGCAGCAGCACACTTTTACACATAGCACTGCAGCAGCACCCTTTGCAACTAACACTGCAGCATCTGTTTACAGCTAGCACTGCAGCAGCACTGTTTTACAGCTAACACTGCAACAGCATCTGTTTTCACATATCACTGCAGTAGCACCCTTTTACAACTAGCACTGCAACAGCATACTTTTTCACCTAGCACTACAGCAACACCCTTTTGCACCTTGCACTACAACAGAACACTTTTACATCTAGCACTGCAGCAGCACACTTTTACAACTAACACTGAAGCAGCACACTTTTACAGCTAGCACTACAGCAACATTCTTTTACACCTAGCACTACAGCAACATCCTTTTACACCTAGCTCCGCAACAGCACCCTTATTCACCTAGCACTGCAGCAGCACCCTTTACAGCTAGCACTTCAGAAGCACCCTTTTACAGCTAGCACTGCAGTGGCACCCTTTTACGGCTAGGACTGCAGTGGCACCCTTTTATAGCTAGCACTGCAGCAGCATCCTTTTACAGCTAGCACTGCAGCAGCACCCTTTTACACCTAGCATCGCAGCAGCACCCTTTTACACCTAGCACTGCAGTTGTACCCTTTTCACCTAGCACTGCAGTAGTGGCACCCTTTTAGACTAGCACTGCAGCAGCACCCTTTTACAAATAGCACTGCAGCAGCACCCTTTTACACCTAACACTGTAGCGGCACCCTTTTACACCTAGCACTGTAGTGGCGCCCTTTTACAACTAGCACTGCAGCAGCACCCTTTTACAACTAGCACTGCAGCAGCACCCTTTTACAACTAGCACTGCAGCAGCACCCTTTTACACCTAGCACTGCAGCGGCACCCTTTTACACCTAGCACCACAGCAGCACCCTTTTACACCTAGCACCGCAGCGGCACCCTTTTACAACTAGCACTGCAGCAACACCCTTTTACACCTAGCACCGCAGCAGCACCCTTTTACACCTAGCACCGCTGCGGCACCCTTTTACAACTAGTACTGCAGCAGCACCCTTTTATACCTAGCACCGCAGCGGCACCCTTTTACACCTAGCACCGCAGCATCACCCTTTAACACCTAGCACTGCAGCAGCACCCTTTTACACCTAGCATCGCAGCATCACCCTTTTTCAGGTAGTGTATGTCATTTTCATAGTTGAGGCAAACCTAAAAGATCTAGGAAAGTTTATTGAGTTTTAGTTGGTTCTAGTTTCAAAAAGACATTTATAAGGAAAGAAACATATTAGGTATAGCAGGACTGAACTTCCAAACTGGGATCTAACTAAAAATGATAAGTATGATTTGAAGTTCTGCTATTATATACATATAGGTTTACTGTAATTTCCTTTAATTATTGCCCTTACATGCCATAAAAACACACAAGTACCAACTTATATTAACAAAATGACACCTAATCTTAATTAGTAGAGACAAAGTGCTATCTGTGGTTGGTATTTATTTTCCTAAAAAATATTTACACACAGGAAGTAGGTCACAGATTCTTTGCCCTAACCCTTTGCTTTGTATGTTGTTTTGGTTAGAAGTTTGTTTTTTCTTCCATCTCTAGAAGTTTATATTAGCTGCAAGGGGGAATCTTGAAGTTGCAGCTTCCTCTTTTCTTTTGTGTTTAGTTGTCTATAATTCTGAGAAATTGACGGGCAAATATAAACCAGCATGCCTTTCTATTCATGTATAATACTTATCTTACGACCAGATTACGAATTTTGCGTTATGAGCTGTGTGGTGCTACAGTGCAGTTTTTGCTCACCGCTCACTTACCTACAGCGCTGGTATTACGGGTTTTTACAAACCCGGCATTAAAAGACAAAAAGTGAGCGTAGAGCAAAATTGTGCTCCACACTACACTCCAATACCAGCGCTGCTTAAGTCAGCGGTGAGCTGGTCGTACGTGCTCGTGCACTATTTCCCCATAGACATCAAAGGGGAGAGCTGGCTGAGAAAAAGACTAACACCTACAATAAAGCAGCGTAAAGCTCAGTAATGCAGCCCAATTGATTCCTATGGGGAAACTAAACACCCTAACATGAACCCCGAGTCTAAACACCCCTAATCTTACACTTATTAACCCCTAATCTACCGCCTCCGACATCGCCGCCACCTACATTATACTTATTAACCCCTAATCTGCCGCTCCAGACATCGCCGCCACCTACATTATATTTATTAACCCCTAATCTGATGCCCCCAACATCGCCGACACCTACATTATATTTATTAACCCCTAATCTGCCGCCCCCAACGTCGCAGCCACTATTCTAAATTTATTAACCCCTAAACCTAAGTCTAACCTTAACACCCCCTAACTTAAATATAATTTAAATAAATCTAAATAAAATTACTATCATTACCTAAATTATTCCTATTTAAAACCTAAATACTTACCTATAAAATTTAAAATTTTTATTTTAGTGTTTGCGATGCGGGAGGGCCTCGGTTTAGGGGTTAATAGGTAGTTTATGGGTGTTAGTGTACCTTTTAGCACTTTAGTTATGAGTTTTATGCTACAGCGTTGTAGTGTAAAACTCATAACTACTGACTTTAGAATGCATTAGGAATCTTGGAGGTAGATTGTATACCTCTCACTTTTTGGCCTCCCAGGACAAACTCATAATACCAGCGTTATGGAAGTCCCATAGAAAAAAGGGTTTACGAACTTTACGTAAAACGGTTTGCGGGAGGGCCAAAAAAGTGTGTGGTGCCCCTAAACTTGCAAGACTCGTAATAGCAGCGGTAGTGAAAAAGCAGCTTTAGGACCTGTTAACGCTGCTTTTTCAGCTTACCGCAAAACTCGGAATCTAGCCGTGAGTTTGCATCTCCGATATATATATATATATATATATATATATATATATATATATATATATATATATTATATATATATATATATATATAAACAATGGAATATGGATTCAGAGCTCCAAAAGTTTGGTGGAATTGTGCAGATGAAATACTCATCTAAAATTCAGGGGCAAGATTACATATGCGGCATTGCCCGCAAAAGCCGGCGACTCCGTTTTTTCTGTGGTTTTGGTATCACATATATGGTGCCGCTTAAAAATACGGTGCATATATTTTACCCGTCGCCTACAATTTTTACTCCCATAAGCTAACATAGAACCGTGTCACAAATCGGTATCACATATTCAGCGCAAGGACTTAAAGAAATTTTACTCAATTTTCACCTCGCCACACATAGGCAGGCGCAGCAAGCCTTGCGCTGAAAATGTGTGCACCGTAACTGCCTGAAAATAATAACTAACACCTAACGCATGCACCATATTTATCTACCTGTCAATCGCCAACCCCCACCGCAATAACTAATATAATATATATTAACCCCTAATCTGCCATTAACCCACATCACAATATGCCTAATAAATGTATTAACCCCTAATCCGCAATTTACCCACATCACAATCTACCTAATAAAACTATTAACCCCTTATCCACTATTAACTCATAACGCAATAAACCTAATAAAACTATTAACCCCTAATCCGCCATTAACCCACTATGCAATAAACCTAATAAAACTATTAACCCCTAATCCGCCAAACCCACACAACGCAATAATCCTAATAAATCTATTAACCCCTAATCCACCAAACCCACACAACGCAAATAACTAATTAGATTACTAAGCCCCCTAACCTAACACTCCCTAACCTAACACCACCGAAATTAACCCCAATTACCTAAATTAAAAATTACTAAATTACAAACAATTAAAATAAAAAGCTAACATTACTTAAAAATAAAAAAAACTAAGATTAAATTAATCTAAAATAACAAAAAATAAAAAAAGTCTAACATTACATAAAATAATAAACCAAATTATCAAAAATAAAAAAATAAACCTAATCCCTATGAAAATAAAAAAGCCCCCAAAATAAAACATCCCCTAATCTAATACTAAACTACCAAGTCCCCCTCTAACAGTAAACACCCCCCACTCACCAAACCCCCCAAAATAAAACTAAACTACCCATTGCCCCTAAAGGGACATTTGTTTGGGCATTGCCTTTAAAAGGGGATTCAGCTCTTTTAAAAAGGCCCAATAAATCCCTAATCTAAACACCCCCCCAAAAAAAAAGCCTAAATCTAACCCCCTAAATAGGTACTCACCATTCCTGAAGTCCGGCGGAGAAGGTCCTGTTTCAGGCGGTGAAGTCTTCTTCCAAGCAGCCGACATCTTCTTCCAAGCGGGACCTCTTCCTTCTTCATCCAGAACTAAGCCGGCACGGAGCGGAGATAAGCACAGAGCAGGAACGGCGAACACGGAGCCATGGAGCAGGGAGGATCCTCTTCATACAATCACAGCCGTACACTGAATAGTGAATTCAAGGTACGCATTTAAATATGGTGTCCCTTGCATTCCTATTGGCTGATTTGATTCTTCAAATTCAAATCAGCCAATAGGATGAGAACTACTGAAATTCTATTGGCTGATTTGAAAATTTTAGCCAATAGGAATGCAAGGTAACCCAAATATAAAACGGGTACCTTGCATTCAATCTTCAGTGTGTGGCATCGATCGCATGAAGGGGATCCTCCATGCTGAATGGCTCCACGGCCGGCGTTCTTGATCTGTGGCCACCTCTGCGCCACCTTCACCCTGGATGAAGATAGAAGAGGTCCCCGTGCTGGATGATGATGTCGCCGCCTGGAAAAAGACCTTCACCGCCTGGAAAAAGACCTTCTCTGCCGGAATGGTAAGTACATATTTGTGGGTTAGACATAGTCTTTTTTTTGGGGGGGGTGTTTTTATTTTTAGATTAGGGATTTTTTTTATTTTAATGGGCTGCAAAAGATCTGATTGCCCTTTTAAGAGCAATGCCCATACAAATGCCCCTTTAGGGGCAATGGGTAGCTTAGGTTTTTTTAGTGTCAGGCCTTGAGTTTTGTGCGTAACGCACCATAACGCACAGCACAAGAAGGTTTTTCAGTAACTTGTAATGGCAGCGCTATGGAAAGTGCGATACAGCTATTTTTTTTGCGTTATTTACACATCCGGTTTAGCGTACAACTTGTAATCTAGCCCAATGCTCAGTAAGTATTAGTAGGAAGTACCTATTAGCCAGTGAGTATCAGTAGGCAATGCATACATCTGATATTGCTATATTAGTTTAAATTTAAATACACTTTACTTCATATTTGTTCAGACAAAAATGTCTAACAAATTTGATCTAGTTTTCTGAAATTCGGTCATTAACTAACCTAACTAATGAAATAATATCAAATGTGTTTATTAATTCATTTAGGGGAAAGTAAATGAATGAATTAACTAGTTGATTAAATTAAATTTGTTTAGTTAATAAATTACTTTCTTACCAAATTATTTGAAATTCATTACTCAAAAAACGAATAACAAAAACAAATTTTGCACATTTAGTCCAGTTGTGCAGCAAGTGCTACAGATTTGCTCAGCAGCAGTTTCTGCTTGAGACCAGCAGTTCTCTGTGGATTTGGAACAGTACTGTAACTATGTGTTTAACCCCTTTTTTCAGGGCTGAAAGTGATAAAATAACATTCTTTCATATGAATTGAGTACAGCCATTTAATGCAAAATACCAAACTAACATCCCAGAAAACATTATCGCAAAGCATCCCCCCAATATATATATATATATATATATATATATATATATATATATATATATATATATATATATATATATATATATATATATATTGGCCAAGCTTCCTACTAATTCAAAACTATTGCAAATCTTGTATAGGATATAAGTATGCAAAGGAAACTGAGATTTCCAGAATTTTGCTATGCAACTTTGCACCACAGCACAATTTAAAGAGATAAATGTATTTGCAGATATGTTAAAAAGGGACAGTAAAGTTAAAAGTAAAGTTAAATTGACTGCATAGAGCATGACATTTAAACAACTTTCAATGTACTTATATTATCAATTTTACTCTTGGTATCCTTTGTTAAAGAGTAATCCTAGGTGAGCTCAGGAGTGTTCACGTGTCAGTAACCATCTGGCAGCAGTGTTTGCAACATTGTTTATTTAAAGGGACATAATACTCATATGCTAAATCACTTGAAACTGATGCAGTATAACTGTAAAAAGCTGACAGGAAAATATCACCTGAGCATCTCTATATAAAAAAGGAAGATATTTTACCTCACAACTTCCTCAGCTCAGCAGAGTAAGTTCTGTGTGAAAAGTTATACTTCACCTGCTCCCAGCTGCAGGTACAAATAAAAAAAAATGAAGAAATGAACAGCAGCCAATCAGCATCAGCAGTGCTGAGGTCATGAACTCTTACTGTGATCTCATGAGATTTGACTTAACTCTCATGAGATTTCATAGTAAACTTCCTTTACCTGATTGGTGAAATAATATGAGAGTTCACGAGGCTCATCCTTTCAGCTGTCCCAGGACAGACACACTAAAATGCTGCTTAGAAATCCTTTACAATGGGAGGTGGCTACTGAGGAACTTTTGAGGTAAAATATCTTTCTTTTTTACATAGAGATGTTCAGGTGATATTTTCTAGTCAGCTTTTTACAGCTATGCTGCATCACTTTCAAGTGTTTAAGCATTTGGGTATTATGGCCCTTTAAGCATAATACATTGATGCATATACTGCTGCCATAGACTGCTAAAGGCACATGCATACTTCTAAGCACTTATCAGCCCACCTAAGTTTATTCTTCAACAAAGGATGTGAAGAGAACAAAGAAAATTTGCTAATAAAAGTAAATCAAGAAGGTTTAATTTTGACTTTACTGTTCAGTATGACAATTGTATTAAAGTAATTATTGTGTTACTGAGTAAAAATGCCTGTGAGGTCGCTTATTTAAAAAAAAAATAAAAAAATGGACAAATCTAATAAATAATCTTATATCAGATATTTACCTGAAAATAATGCACTTTAAAAAAAATTAGCTTTGCACTTGGGTTAAAGCCCTTACTGTGCTTTGAGTTAAGCCCACTACTGTGCTGCTTCTAGAGAGGTGGGAATATGGGGAATATGAGCTGCTTACTTTGAGACTCTACTCAGAGACTTAGAGACCTGACCTATCATATTGTTGTTTGTATTGATTACACTTGAACACAGGGGTCCATGTTTTAACATGTATGACTTTGTTTTTTCATTCAGGAGAAACACAAGTAGAAAAAGATCTCAACAGTGGTCTGTGTAATGGGGGGGATGGGCCAGTGAGGCATCACATTTCAACATCACTACTAGTGCTCATTCAAACACTGTAGAAAAGCTAGATAGAAAGCAATCTCCTACTGCAGTGCTTGTAACCCTTCAAGTACACATCACTTGCTGCTAGTGACCCTCAGGACCTTGTGAGAGACAGCTTAAAAGGAGTTCCAGCGAGACTGAAAGCTTCTTAATTGCATCAATTTTACTGAGATTTCACAAAAGGTAAGTGCATGCTCTTTAACAGGGCAAGCTTGCATTTTTCTAATCCATATTGTACAATATTTGTACAACTGCTTTGGTAATCAACTATATTTCTTTCTTAAATATAATTTCTGGAATTTAGTATAATTTCCAGTGTGTCTTAAAAAATGTTTTTATTTAAAATTTCAAGTAAAAAAAAAATCAATATGTAATGAAGTTACTATATGTTTTTAATATTATAGCAGACAGTTCCTAGACTCAAAAGAAAGTTGCTTTTTTGAATATTATTCCTCAATTCTAAATAACATTGTTATGAATTTTTGCTTGCTTTCCTAATGTATTTGCAGAAAAAATAGAGATCAATTTAGTCCAATCTAGTTTTCCAGACGGATCTACAATGCACTGCACTGTTTTGCTATGGAGTTTAGGATTATTTTATTTGGCAATATTTCAGATTCTTCAGACATATCCATGGATGTGATATAATGTTTATGTTTTTTTTATTAAACAAATCTTTATTTGATGGGTTTGCTGAAAAACAAAACTGTTATTTAAAAGTGTTGTGTTTTTAACTGATGTTGACACTTCCATAATATTGGCTTCACTCATTATTTTAATATTTGTTTTATTAAATGCCAGTAGCTTTTATTTTAAAACAAACTCAAAAGGTGAAAACACAAGATCTGTAGCTTTAAAACTTTCTCATGATGTGATCCAGACAGTAGTAAAATGATATAGTGCTTTAGAGACTAGATTGGGTAGTGAGGTGCAAATTAAACACACATTCATAAAGAGAAGAATCTTTTCTATAAAACCTAAAGGTTATGCCAGGAGAGAAAAATGAACCCTCATACTGTGCAGTGGTCATATGAAAACAAACATATCCCCTGCATACAGCTGACTTGGCTCAGGAGGTCTTTTTGTACAGCTGAATTGTAATCCCTTGTAGATAAGCAGTATGAAATCATAAGAATGGGCCTCCCACAGCTGACAGTTCTACTTTGTTTAAATATCTTCAGCTTTCTATTGAAACCAGATCCATTCTGTTTGTTGATAAGAATTTGCAAGATTTGGATACACTGTTGCATTTGCTTGATTCTTTTGATTCAGATAGAGTATGCATTTGTAAACAACATTCTAATTTACTTCTTTTATCAACGTTGCTTCATTTTTATGGTATGCTTTATTGAAGGAGCAGCAGTACACTATTGGGAGCTAGCTGAGCACATCAGTAAGCCATTGACAGGAAGCATTTATGTGCAGCCACAAAGCAGCAGCTAGCTCCCAGCGTCTAAGCCTACCCAGATATGCTTTTCAACAAAGGATAACAAAGCAAATTAGATATAATTAAATTGGAAAGATGTTTAAAATGGTATACTTTATCTGAATCATGAAATAAAATGTTAGGGTTTTGTATCCCTTTAAAGGGATGGAAAGGTAAAAAATTAAATGTGCACGGGTGCATTTCAAATTATTTCTTATGGGGTGCCTTAGCTCAGCATGCTAAGGCACTGTGGCTGAGCTCTGTAGCAACCCAAGGGTTGCAGGTTCGATCCCCGGTCGAGATCCACTCAGCCTTTCATCCTTCCAAGGTCGATAAAATGAACAGCGCCTTGAGACCCTTACGGGTGATTAGCCGTGCTTTACAAGCAAAAATGCTTCTAGTAAAAGTTACTACTGTTTGTCAGTGGCATACGTACATATATTGTAAGTGCTCGTGCACCAGTATTTAAGCTCAGATTGCTGGTAGTGGTGTGTATTTGTGTTATATAAGTCACTGCTGACTATCTGAGAAGGTGGGGAGTTCAGATACTGGTGCACGGTCCATCACAGCATATGTGCGTACGCCTCCTAAAAACAGAATTAAAACAAACCTGATGACATTCCCACGTCACCACTCAAGGGGGCGCAAAACCGACCAATAAGACAATATGACACTATATAATAACAATAAAAAAATATAAATGGTGACTATAATTATTGCATATTAAATGCTATGACTTATCAGTCCAAGGTGTGATCAGTCTCTAAAGATGAAACTTTCACTTGGTTTAGCATCTGGTTAAGCACATATGTGCGTACGTACGCCTCCTAAAAACAGAATTAACTTATTTTAGAAGCATTTTTGCTACTGGAAGTAGATTGGAAAAAAATGCTTCTATTTAAATTGTGAATGTTCTGCAATTTATATATGTTGCTATGTGATGTTGATAATTTTGTGCTTCTGGCATTATTATTTGTATCATTCAAGTTGTTATGCTGTGGTCGCACAGGCAGAACTCCTTAGGTTGAGAGTTCAGAGACCACATTTGATAGTCAAGCAGATTTCATATTACTTACTCTAAAAAGTCTCCTAACAGTTGCCAAGCATAGCATACTGTTGAGGAAATTGAGTTGAGTTTGGGTATTTAGGATGCCAACACTACAGGCTTCTATAGCGTATGACTGCAATTCCACTTTCAAAAGCAGGGATCTTCTGCATAAATTAGGAAATGTACAATAGATTTGTGCTTATTGGCTAAAAAGCAAAAGCATGATGTGAAATGAATTAAAATAAATGTATTAAAGGAACACTCAGGTTAAATAAAATTTTCATGATTCAGATACAACATGTAATTTTAAACAACTTTACAATTTACTTCTATTAAAAAAAAATGTGCACAGTCTTTTATATTTACAATTTTTGAGTCACCAGATCCTACTGAGCATGTGCAAGAATTTCACAGACTATACGTATATGCATTTGTGATTGGCTGATTGCTATCATATGGTACAAGGGGAGTGGAAATATACATAACTTTGAAATTTGTTATAAACAAATTTACTACTCATTTGAAGTTCAGACTAAATGCTATTGCATTGTCTTGTTATCTTGCATTTGTTGATTATGCAAATCTAATGTGTTGACTGGTCCTTTAACTATGATTAGAGATTGTGTTTAAATAGAAAAACTTTCAAGAATATGATATAAACAGCCAATGAAAGAAAGGTATTTAAAGGGACATGAAACCCAATTTTTTTTCTTTCATGATTCAGATAGAGAATACTATTTTAAAAAAGTTTCCAGTTTATTTCTATTATCACATTTGCATCGTTCTCTGTTATTCTTTGTTGAAGAGATATCTAAATAGGTAGGACAGGAATAGTGCTGCCATCTAGTGCACTTGCTAATGTATAACATTGTTGCAAAACTACTGCCATATTGTGCTGCAGACACGTGCACACTCCTGAACTTACCTTCCTGCTTTTTAACAAAGGATAACAAGAAAACAAAGAGAAATTATAATAGAAGTACATTAGAAAGTTTTTTTAAAGTTTGTTCTATCTGAATCATGGGAAAAAAAACATTTGGGGTTTATGTCCCTTTAAAAGGGTATGAAACAGTCTTTTTTTTATTGGTTTAACAAAAAAGCAATGGCTTATACCTAATAGAAATAATTGAAATATGTACTATTCATCATTTAAAAATGATTTCACATTTTATTTTTAGAAGCTTCATTTGTGCAGTGTCCATTAATTCCTGCAAGGGGGTGGGGTTTCTACAGGAAAGCATATCTAGCTTGATGTCATAAAACTTCTAGAGTAACATGAGCTGTTTATCATTGAATGAATACTAAATAAACAGGGCGTCTGTTTTGCTCATACTCAGAAAAGGCAAAATGCAACCTAAGTTATCAACATGTTAGCTGTCTTATCTCCTTGAGGGCAGTGGGTACATTGATAATTTATAAGTGCTAATTAAAACAAATGTTGTTTCCTGCTTCTTTTTCTGTTTACTTTGATTTAACATATTTTTACTAAAGGAGCTCTGTCTCACATGATCCATCCCTTTAATAATATTTGTTGAAGCATTGTACTTGATAAGTTGAAGATTCCAAAACATTTCTTGAATTTACTACATTACAGACAGGGCTGTAAATACACTGAATTGCTTTCCAGAAATGTAATAAAAATAACCAGCGCAAAGGAATGTACATAACATCCCTGTGTATTAATAACATCTATACATTCTATATTAAACAACTGCTAGACTAGATAGTTCTCTACTGAATTCTTTTTCACCCTGGCTTATGTTTACAATTTCCATGTTCTGTTTGCTTAACCCTTTATTGCAGAGCCATTTCTCACACCTGTGCTGAAACTATAGTATTTTGCATTTAAACATCAATTCTTTGCATATTCTGTGAGTTATGTGTAGTGTGATAGGAGCGCCTAAAGGTGGATTCCTGCTGCTAAAAAAGTTCTTCCCTCAAAGAGAACTAAATGGTGGATAAGAAGAAAAAATGGGGTTTATTTAGCAGCGCTAAAAAAAAAGCTAGGAAATGATGATACCAATCTAATTTATGTTTTATACAATCTATTTTATTTAAAAATTCTTATAACACATAAAAACAACAGCAAATGCTTTTCCTAATTAATAAAGGGACGTCTCCCTTATACAACACTTATAAAAACAGACTAGAACCATATAATCCTAGAATTTCAGGTATAAAGGAATTAATTCTATAGATAACATATGGCAAGCAACAAATTTCTAAGATAAATGGTGAATTAAATATTTAAAAGGCACAAATGTATCAATCCTAATAGCTTTACAGTTCTTCAGTAACAAATTCAGTTATAAAGTTACACAGTTACTTTCCTTGGACATATAATTGGCTCAGGTGTGCTGGATAGTTAAAAAGGCAAAAAACAGCCAATATTCTGATTTAGGTGCCAAAGCAATCGTGGTTAATGGAAATGGTTAATTTAACAGATGAATACCTTGATGTCTTTAAAGTTCAGTTTGCGTGTTTTAAAAAACGTAGTGCAAATTAGTGTAGAGGTACCTTAATCTGTCCTGGTTGCAACCGCTGATTATCTTCACTGTGAGGGATTCACAGACTGTTTGTTCCTGGTGCTTCTGATAAGTCACCTGACCTTCTCTTTGATTCAGAGGTCAGGGGTGATGATCCGTTCTGGTGATGTAGTTATCCTTTTTTTTGTTTTCCTTTCTTCTTATAGCCCAAATATTGTTTTCATCTGGGTTCCCTCAGACTTCTTAAGGTTTGAAGAAATCTTTGGTCAGTGTTTAGCAGTAACACCGTATTCCCTGAAGTTACCAAAGGTAGATTTTAACTTGCAGGGTCAGGAGAAAAGTTTAAAGTTGCAGGGTCACACAGCTTCGTGACAGTAGTAAATGAAGTTTAGTAGAGTGTAGCAGGTCCCATTCAACGCGTTTCACCCTTCTGGGCTTTATCAAGAATGCTTATCCTGCTAGCTTCTGGCTTTTTAAAGGTATGAATGTGTTTTGATTGGTTCCTTCATTTCCTTTTGATTTCTATCAACACCTGTGTGGCTTCCAATGTAAAGGTGGACTTTATTTAAGTTGGTAATGATTGTTTCTGTGTTGTTATTTAGTTACATGATACACAAGGAAGAGAACTTATCATTTCTGCTTTATTAGCATTCACACAATTCAACTTATATATTTCAATTCTAAAGTGCCTTTATTAGATAATATACATTTAGATCGTGCAAACTTAAAATTACCTAAACTGAAACGAAAATATAAGAATCAGAATTACCATTCCCATATCTAGAATTATTGTAAGTGGGTAAAAATTAATGATATATATATATTCCTTTTCAACAAAGGATAGTAAGTTCAACAATTTATAAATTTGTAACAATTTAAAAATGGACGAAACGAAAATATAAGAATCAGAATCATCATTCCCATATCTAGAATTATTGTTAGTGGGTAAATGTTAACGATATATACATATTCCTTTTCAACAAAGGATAGTAAGTTCAACAATTTATACATTTGTAACAATTTAAAAATGGACGAAACGAAAATATAAGAATCAGAATCATCATTCCCATATCTAGAATTATTGTTAGTGGGTAAAAATTAACGATATATACATATTCCTTTTCAACAAAGGATAGTAAGTTCAACAATTTATAAATTTGTAACAATTTAAAAATGGACGAAACGAAAATATAAGAATCAGAATCATCATTCCCATATCTAGAATTATTGTTAGTGGGTAAAAATTAACGATATATACATATTCCTTTTCAACAAAGGATAGTAAGTTCAACAATTTATAAATTAACAATTTAAAAATGGATGTACAATTAAATCAGAAATTATCAATCCCATAACTAGAGTTATTGCTAGTGGGTAAAAATATGGCTTATTCAATTAATTTATTTATTTTAGGGGGATAAAAATTCCTTTTTAATTACTAGAAAAATGAATTTATATAGGGCTTGTACTATCTTTGCCCAAGATAAATTGAAATGTTATTGCTTATTTAATGTATGTGAGTATTTTCTATATAAGTGGCTGATTTAACCTGGAAAATGTTCGCATATTGTAAGAGACTTTTATAAGAAGGGGGAAATGTCTATCTCAGAGTTCAAGCCTCCAGGTTGGAGGGTATTCATTAGGTATATAATTTCAGCTTCTGCCTTTAGGAGTTTATTTTCCCAGTTTCCCCCTCTCCAGTCGGGGTGAACTTTTTTAATTCCCCAATATTTAAAATCTTTAAGGTTGTTGTTGTGTACTTCCCTAAAGTGGCGATAGATATAAGGGTCAAGGTTACCCCTATCTATGCAAGAGAGGTGCTCCCTTATCCTTTCACGGAGCATTCTGGTTGTTTCTCCTATGTAAATTTTTTTACATGAACATTGAATGGCGTAAATAACGCCTTTATCTTGACATCTAATTGTGTCTCTTATTTTGAAAGTAAAGTTTCCACTTTTTGATTTTAAAATCTTTTGTTTACTACTAAATTTACAGGCCCGGCATCTAAAACAGGGGAAAAAAACCATTTAAAGGATTTCCGTCTAGGCACCTTTGAGTGTCTTTCTTCTTTATGCTTTTCAATTGACTGGGAGCTAGTAGGCTCTTCAAATTCTGTGCTTTCCTATATATTATTTTTGGGTTTTCCCCCACTTTTCCCCCTATGATGGGATCAGTTTGTACTAAGTGCCAATGTTTTTTTAAAACTCTTTGGATGTTTAGGTTGTCATGACTGAACTCAGTTATAAAGGGCACATTAATTTCATCTCGATTTTCTTTGATATCTTTTGTTTTATATTCTAAGAGGTCCCTCCTTACTTTCTTATCTACCTCTTGTTTAGCTTCATTGATTACTTCTGGACTATATTCTCTTTCTAAGAATTTCCTTTCTAAGATCTTTATTTGATCCTGATAAAGGCAGATAAAGGGGGTGGGGTTGTAATCATGGACAGAGATAAATATATAGAAGAAGCACAAAGATTACTTAATGAAGGGGATACATATCAGGAACTAAAACTAAATCCAACCAAGAAATTTCTGGGTGAACTAACCAAATTATTAGAGGATGCAAGAGAAAAACAAATTATAAATAAAAAAGAATTTGATTTTCTATTTACAAAATTTCCAAAAATACCAATTCTATATTTCTTACCAAAGATTCATAAAAATCTAAATAATCCCCCCGGTAGACCCATAATATCGGGTATTAACTCCCTCACCTCCAACCTCTCGAAATACATAGATGGATACCTACAGGGCTATGTTAAAAAATTACCCTCTTACCTAAAGGCACTTAGTACAAACTGATCCCATCATAGGGGGAAAAGTGGGGGAAAACCCAAAAATAATATATAGGAAAGCACAGAATTTGAAGAGCCTACTAGCTCCCAGTCAATTGAAAAGCATAAAGAAGAAAGACACTCAAAGGTGCCTAGACGGAAATCCTTTAAATGGTTTTTTCCCCTGTTTTAGATGCCGGGCCTGTAAATTTAGTAGTAAACAAAAGATTTTAAAATCAAAAAGTGGAAACTTTACTTTCAAAATAAGAGACACAATTAGATGTCAAGATAAAGGCGTTATTTACGCCATTCAATGTTCATGTAAAAAAATTTACATAGGAGAAACAACCAGAATGCTCCGTGAAAGGATAAGGGAGCACCTCTCTTGCATAGATAGGGGTAACCTTGACCCTTATATCTATCGCCACTTTAGGGAAGTACACAACAACAACCTTAAAGATTTTAAATATTGGGGAATTAAAAAAGTTCACCCCGACTGGAGAGGGGGAAACTGGGAAAATAAACTCCTAAAGGCAGAAGCTGAAATTATATACCTAATGAATACCCTCCAACCTGGAGGCTTGAACTCTGAGATAGACATTTCCCCCTTCTTATAAAAGTCTCTTACAATATGCGAACATTTTCCAGGTTAAATCAGCCACTTATATAGAAAATACTCACATACATAAAATAAGCAATAACATTTCAATTTATCTTGGGCAAAGATAGTACAAGCCCTATATAAATTCATTTTTCTAGTAATTAAAAAGGAATTTTTATCCCCCTAAAATAAATAAATTAATTGAATAAGCCATATTTTTACCCACTAGCAATAACTCTAGTTATGGGATTGATAATTTCTGATTTAATTGTACATCCATTTTTAAATTGTTAATTTATAAATTGTTGAACTTACTATCCTTTGTTGAAAAGGAATATGTATATATCGTTAATTTTTACCCACTAACAATAATTCTAGATATGGGAATGATGATTCTGATTCTTATATTTTCGTTTCGTCCATTTTTAAATTGTTACAAATTTATAAATTGTTGAACTTACTATCCTTTGTTGAAAAGGAATATGTATATATCGTTAATTTTTACCCACTAACAATAATTCTAGATATGGGAATGATGATTCTGATTCTTATATTTTCGTTTCGTCCATTTTTAAATTGTTACAAATGTATAAATTGTTGAACTTACTATCCTTTGTTGAAAAGGAATATGTATATATCGTTAACATTTACCCACTAACAATAATTCTAGATATGGGAATGATGATTCTGATTCTTATATTTTCGTTTCGTCCATTTTTAAATTGTTACAAATTTATAAATTGTTGAACTTACTATCCTTTGTTGAAAAGGAATATATATATATCATTAATTTTTACCCACTTACAATAATTCTAGATATGGGAATGGTAATTCTGATTCTTATATTTTCGTTTCAGTTTAGGTAATTTTAAGTTTGCACGATCTAAATGTATATTATCTAATAAAGGCACTTTAGAATTGAAATATATAAGTTGAATTGTGTGAATGCTAATAAAGCAGAAATGATAAGTTCTCTTCCTTGTGTATCATGTAACTAAATAACAACACAGAAACAATCATTACCAACTTAAATAAAGTCCACCTTTACATTGGAAGCCACACAGGTGTTGATAGAAATCAAAAGGAAATGAAGGAACCAATCAAAACACATTCATACCTTTAAAAAGCCAGAAGCTAGCAGGATAAGCATTCTTGATAAAGCCCAGAAGGGTGAAACGCGTTGAATGGGACCTGCTACACTCTACTAAACTTCATTTACTACTGTCACGAAGCTGTGTGACCCTGCAACTTTAAACTTTTCTCCTGACCCTGCAAGTTAAAATCTACCTTTGGTAACTTCAGGGAATACGGTGTTACTGCTAAACACTGACCAAAGATTTCTTCAAACCTTAAGAAGTCTGAGGGAACCCAGATGAAAACAATATTTGGGCTATAAGAAGAAAGGAAAACAAAAAAAAGGATAACTACATCACCAGAACGGATCATCACCCCTGACCTCTGAATCAAAGAGAAGGTCAGGTGACTTATCAGAAGCACCAGGAACAAACAGTCTGTGAATCCCTCACAGTGAAGATAATCAGCGGTTGCAACCAGGACAGATTAAGGTACCTCTACACTAATTTGCACTACGTTTTTTAAAACACGCAAACTGAACTTTAAAGACATCAAGGTATTCATCTGTTAAATTAACCATTTCCATTAACCACGATTGCTTTGGCACCTAAATCAGAATATTGGCTGTTTTTTGCCTTTTTAACTATCCAGCACACCTGAGCCAATTATATGTCCAAGGAAAGTAACTGTGTAACTTTATAACTGAATTTGTTACTGAAGAACTGTAAAGCTATTAGGATTGATACATTTGTGCCTTTTAAATATTTAATTCACCATTTATCTTAGAAATTTGTTGCTTGCCATATGTTATCTATAGAATTAATTCCTTTATACCTGAAATTCTAGGATTATATGGTTCTAGTCTGTTTTTATAAGTGTTGTATAAGGGAGACGTCCCTTTATTAATTAGGAAAAGCATTTGCTGTTGTTTTTATGTGTTATAAGAATTTTTAAATAAAATAGATTGTATAAAACATAAATTAGATTGGTATCATCATTTCCTAGCTTTTTTTTAGCGCTGCTAAATAAACCCCATTTTTTTCTTCATATTCTGTGAGTTACCCACACAAATCATATATATTGTTTTTTTCAGCACATCATGCTCTTCCAAAAACACCCAAAACGGTAAAAAGACAACATGATCTTGGTGTAGTTATTCTTGTTAAAATGTACAAGGCAAAAGCATAAAAGTTATTTGTTACTAAATTGATATCACATCACCATCAAAAAACACCAGTTTAGTTCTGTTCTCCATTATATTTAAATCTGATTATAACCTCTCTGTATATATTGTTATTCTGCACCAGTTTACACTGATGAAAAACATAAGAATAAACCTTATATGCTCAAAATAATGTCTATTCCAAGCCATTAAACCAGCGGCACAAAAGTGCTTAGTATGGCTTTTTTTATTTGTAGGGGGTTTAAAATGTAGGAAATTCCATGGAAAATCCATTATAAATTGTAAATATCACATAGTTTTCTGGTTGTTTTTTTGCCAGGCACCTGTACATGGACCTTTTTGGGACTTTACTCTTGACCACTTAAAAAAAACATTTGTGCTATTTATTTATTTATATTATATGTCTGCCGACATGAAACCCAAATGTTTTCCTTCACAATTGAGATAGAGCAGTGAGGGGTAACCATGGCATCCCTGATGTTTCAGAAACTAAATTTCCCATGTTGCCCAACTAGACTGCAGAGTGCCTAAGCATCATGGGAAATGTAGTTTCAAAACATCTTGGGTGCCAAAGTTAGCCATCACGGGATAGAGTATGCAATTTTAAACACCTTTTTTAATTTACTTCTATTATCAAATATTTTTGTTCTCTTGGTATCTTTTGTTTAAAAGCTGGGACGTAAGCTCAGGAGTGTGCACGTGTCTGGGGCATTATATGGCAGCAGATTTGCAAGAATGCTATTCATTTGCAAGAGACAGCACTAGTTCATGCCATGTACTGCTAGAGACATCTACCTAAGTATATCTTAAACAAAGAATAGCATGAGATTAAAGAAAATTTGATAATAGAAATAAATTGGAAACTTTTGTATTAAATTGCATACACTGTCTTAATCCCAAATCAAATCAGTTTCATATCTCTTTAAAGTTTTTGATCATGTTTAGTTCACTTGAAATAGTTAAAAAGTCATAAAAAATAAAAATGATATATAAAAAGCTATGTAGTTGGGGGTGGGACAGAGAGATAATAAAAGGAAGGAATTTGAGATGCCCTGTCTTTGCTGCATTTGTGAGATGAAAATGTTATTTAAACGTTTTTTGTACTGAAATGCCACTGGTACCAGTGGTAAAAAATTAGTTCTGCTCTGTGGCTGCTTCAGAAATTACATTTTTTTTGGGGTGGGGCGGCTGCCACTTACCCCTCATGGTTCTGTGCAGGGCCATGTGGAACGTGAATGTGTTTGTGCATGTGTGTGTGTGTGTGTAATTAATGTATGGTTCAGGGGTCAAGTCCTACAAAAAAAGTGTGGGAACGCACCAAGACTTCCACCCTCCCTCACAGTTTATATTGTTTTATATATACACACACACAAAGACACAGTATTTATATGTACTGTATATAATCTATACATTTTGGTTGAAGAAAGCAAATTAAAACCAATGAAGGGTTGAATGGTGCCTTTGGGCCTGAGAATCCTCCTTTGTTACAGAGTCTCACCCACTTAAGGTGCAATAGTCTTATTTCTGCTGAGGGGAGCTAAATAGCCTCAGAACAAGCCACACAATAATGTAAGCACCATGTGTTACACACATTGTGGGGTGATCACACAGCAGGACCGCTGACAGGCTTGCATTTAGTGTAATATAGAAAGTGTTACTGCCCATAGCTAGAGAATCTCACTATCCCTCTAACTAGACTGTGTTCCAGCTCCTCCTACCAGTAGCAGCAGTGTTTACTGAAGTGTTTCTGTTCTCTGTCCAGAGGGAACTTAGTTCCTCCTGCAAAAATAGTGCAGGCACTCCGTTCCATGTGTTGCCGCTCGACTCGACCCCTGGTATGGTTGTGTGTCTATAGATGTCTGTGTCTGTATAGTGTGTGGATGCGTTTGTGCATGTCTGTGTTTGTATAACCTGTAGATGTCTGTGTGTATAGCGTATGGATGTGTTTGTGCATGTCTGTGGACGTGTGTGTGTATATGGATGAGTGTATAGCCAACTGTGAATTTCATCTGGTTCCACAGATGTTTGATGGGAAGAGGTTTGCTGTAATAATCCTGTTAAAAGGATCACTGTGTCAAAACAGTATTTTGAAGCAAAAAAACTGAGAATTTGCATATCTAATTTGCATATCTTACCCACAATTCTCTTGTGCATTGGTAACATTGTATATTAAGAATTTCTGGGGAAAAGCAAGCAGGGAAACTTGCCTAGATGTGCTAATTTCCTATGCAAATATTTACATTGATTTAATTTTGAGACATGGAGGATTTTAATTTAATTTTTTATCTCCCCCCATAATTTTATATATATATATATATATATATATATATATATATATATATATATATATATATATATATATATATATATATATATATATATATATATATATATATATATATATATATATATATAACCGATGATAAAAATGTTATAACACATTTTATTTTATTAGAGAACATTAGAGCATTTTTCTTAAGTAGACTGAGGAGGAAATTTTAAGTCATGTGACCGACACTTGATGTAAACAACATATGGATGCCGTAGATGATGCACGTGCGTTAGTGACATTTTAGGAGTGTGCATGCGATCAGGAGTGAGCCAGCATATCAAAAATATGCCATTGGCAGTGATTGAAATTGAAATTAGTCAACGCCCTACATTTATGGAAGCTGTATTAGAATGGTCATAACAGAAAATGTAAAACTTAGTTTTCATTTGTAAATAAGCATTTTTATTACAGACTAGAAATGCTTGTGCAATGCCAATCCAATCCAATTGTCCAATCGGCCGCTAGCAGGGGGTGTCAATCAACCCGATCGGGCTGATTGCTGTCCGCCGCCTAAGAGGTGGTGGACGAGTTATGGAGCAGCGGTCTTTAGACCGCTGCTTCTTAACTCCTGTTTCCGGCGAGCCTGAAGGGTCACGCCGAAACAGGTGAAAACGGGGCCATACAGGGCTTAATAAATCGGCACCTTGTATATTGATGTTACTGCCTGATAATATAATTTACATAGGGCTACAATACAAGTGGAGCTCTAAATTATCGCGCTCCTGCAAACGGGCAAATTTGCCCATTTGTGGGAGCGCAATAATGAACCAGCCATTACAAGTGGCTGGTTGCTGCTACCATGAGCTCACGGTAGCAATTAGTGCTCTAAAAAATAACCAGTGATAAGATCTCTGGTTAATTTTCTAAAAATGCCCCAAATATCCTCAAAATATAGGGCATTATAGTTTTTTTATTAAAAAAAGTTTTGCAGTTTTGGGGCATAAAAGTTGGCGCGAGTGGGGTGTTAGAAAAAAAACGGCACTGAAAAGAGCCTTTGCATTGCAGTCTATGGGAACTGTGTGTTCTCATAGACCACAATGTAAATATATATGTATATGCTTACATACATATATATTTATACACATATTAACACATACATATATATTTATACACATATTAACACATACATATATATTTATACACATATTAACACATACATATATATTTATACACATATTAACACATACATATATATTTATACACATATTAACACATACATATATATTTATACACATATTAACACATACATATATATTTATACACATATTAACACATACATATATATTTATATACATATTAACACATACATATATATTTATACACATATTAACACATACATATATATTTATACACATATTAACACATACATATATATTTATACACATATTAACACATACATATATATTTATACACATATTAACACATACATATATATTTAGAAATGCTTCTCATTGCTGCGCGAGGTTCTGATGCCATCTCTGATGGTATCAGAACAAGGCTTCCATAGGAGCCTATGGAAGCGCGCTCTCGTGAGTGCAATGCGAGCATGAGCGCGCGTTCACATTGTGATTTATTTGTAATACCACAGCACATTATCGTTACATATTACAAAGGGGAGCGCTAATATCACTTGCATGTAAGCGATATTTAGAGCTCAACTTGTAATCTAGCCCATAATTGGTGTATAATCTTTGTTACGGGTAACAAAGTTTACTGGACCTTTAAAACGTGTACATGCCTGAGGTCCTCTAGGATTACTCTTTAACAAAAGATACCAATAAAACAATAAATATTGATAATAAAAGTAAATTAGAAAGCTGTTTAAAATTGCATATTATATCCAATCAATTTAAGTTTAATTTTGACTTTACTGTCTCTTTAACCTTAACTTATTATACACTCCAATTGCACAGCACCTCCTGTGTGGTGCACGCTGATATAGAGATGCTGTCCACCCTTCAAGTTCACAAACAGCAGCACCAATAGCAGGTTAAAAAGTTTTATTACCAGTTCATCTGGGTTATACAAAGTGACATTTCGGGCATCTAGCCCTTAATCATTCATGTTAAGGGCTAGATACCTGAAATGTCACTTTGTATGACCCAGATAAACTGGTAATAAAACTTTTTAACCTGCTATTGGTGCTGCTGTTTGTGGACTTTAACCTTAAAGAACCAGTCAACACAGTAGATTTGCATAATCAACAAATGCAAGATAACAAGACAATGCAATAGTAGTTAATCTGAACTTTAAATGAGTATTAGATTTTTTTTCTGACAATTTTAAAAGTTATGTCTTTTTCCACTCCCCCTGTACCATGTGACAGCCATCAACCCATCACAAATTCATACACGTACCATGTGACAGCCATCAGCCATTCACAAATGCATAGACACTTATTCTTGCACGTGCTCAGTAGGAGCTGGTGACTCAAAAAGTTTAAATATAAAAAAAAACTGTGCACATTTTGTTAATGGAAGTAAATTGGAAAGTTGTTTAAAATGTCCTGCTCTATCTGAATAATGAAAGCTCAATTTTGATTGAGTGTCCCTTTAACTTTGTAAAATTATTTGATGCATTTACAGGTACCATAATATGCAAATAAATTCTTTCCAAATCAGACAATGTGATTGTCTGGATTTGTTTCCACATTTTGTCCCTCATAGTTGAGGTATACCTATGATGAAAATTACAGGCCTCTCTCATCTTCTTAAGTGGGAGAACTTGCACAATTGGTGGCTGACTAAATACTTTTTTGCCCCACTGTATGTATATATATATATATATATATATATATATATATATATATATATATATATATATATATATATATATATATATATATATATTTAATCCAGTAATATATAGATAAAGAATGATGGTAGAGCTATATGAGATACCATTAGATAAAGTAGGGGATTTCAGCACTCAAAGATATATAAAACCCATTTAATCCAATTCCTTAGAAATGTACGGCTGTAGGGTAGCACAGAGCCCAAAAAATGAACTACACATGCACAGATTCAAACACATGCAACTAGTTTATTGCAAGAAGCTGCCAGCACAGAAAATAAACAGCTAAAATGCTTTTCATCTCAAAATGCACCACTGCAGTGGATTTTATAAAACACATACCAAGCAACATGATATATTATCACACATATATTTGAACTAAATGCTGCAAAATAGACTGGTTTAGAACATGTGATCTGCAGATATTTTACTATTGGCATGCAACAACAAATCTTGTATCAACTCCTCTATGATAGTAAAAGAACAAAGTCCTTAATAAAGACCATATAAGTCCTTTGATGGAGGAAATCTGATGTTATACTTAAGTAGCAATTTGTATCACTTTGTAATCCAGCTGAAATAAACCTTTTGACAAACAAATGTTCGTTAATTAGGGTTAACCGAGGTGAAAGCGTCCTCTATTGTTAACTAGAACTTGGCAATATTATAACTTGATAGCAGATAGAACATCTTATATTGATGAAAAGCAGAAACAATATAGCAGACCTGTGTTTAAGAACTGCAGCAAACATCCGGGAAAACAAAGTCACAGTATCATTGACGAACGGACCGGGACATGAGCCTCTGACATCCTTGTCTCACCTTTCACAACCGCGTCTCCCTGCTCACTGGGGACACAGATTAACCGGCTATGTTTTGCTTCTGTGTGTAAACCGTATCCAGGCGGTTTATTTGAACCACTCAATTACCGCAAGATCCAGGCTTGCTTCTTTGGATTGGTTTTTTTGAAATTCCCGGGCAGGCTTAAGCCAGCTGCTTCATTCACAGGTGCAGTAATAGCTGTTATTGAGAAAGTCGACGCGCGTTTCGCCCCATAATGCTGAGCGAAACAGGGGCCTCGTCAGTCCTGACGAGGCCCCTGTTTCGCTCAGCATTATGGGGCGAAACGCGCGTCGACTTTCTCAATAACAGCTATTACTGCACCTGTGAATGAAGCAGCTGGCTTAAGCCTGCCCGGGAATTTCAAAAAAACCAAACCAAAGAAGCAAGCCTGGATCTTGCGGTAATTGAGTGGTTCAAATAAACCGCCTGGATACGGTTTACACACAGAAGCAAAACATACACCGGTTAATCTGTGTCCCCAGTGAGCAGGGAGACGCGGTTGTGAAAGGTGAGACAAGGATGTCAGAGGCTCATGTCCCGGTCCGTTCGTCAATGATACTGTGACTTTGTTTTCCCGGATGTTTGCTGCAGTTCTTAAACACAGGTCTGCTATATTGTTTCTGCTTTTCATCAATATAAGATGTTCTATCTGCTATCAAGTTATAATATTGCCAAGTTCTAGTTAACAATAGAGGACGCTTTCACCTCGGTTAACCCTAATTAACGAACATTTGTTTGTCAAAAGGTTTATTTCAGCTGGATTACAAAGTGATACAAATTGCTACTTAAGTATAACATCAGATTTCCTCCATCAAAGGACTTATATGGTCTTTATTAAGGACTTTGTTCTTTTACTATCATAGAGGAGTTGATACAAGATTTGTTGTTGCATGCCAATAGTAAAAATATCTGCAGATCACATGTTCTAAACCAGTCTATTTTGCAGCATTTAGTTCAAATATATGTGTGATAATATATCATGTTGCTTGGTATGTGTTTTATAAAATCCACTGCAGTGGTGCATTTTGAGATGAAAAGCATTTTAGCTGTTTATTTTCTGTGCTGGCAGCTTCTTGCAATAAACTAGTTGCATGTGTTTGAATCTGTGCATGTGTAGTTCATTTTTTGGGCTCTGTGCTACCCTACAGCCGTACATTTCTAAGGAATTGGATTAAATGGGTTTTATATATCTTTGAGTGCTGAAATCCCCTACTTTATCTAATGGTATCTCATATAGCTCTACCATCATTCTTTATCTATATATTACTGGATTAAATTTAAATTTTAGGGGGCCTGCACCACGTCTGATTTTAGCTGACCCTAAGTCATTCGAGATATATATACATATAAAAAACCGGAATAAAATTCCTGTGTCTTTATATTAAGACAGGTTCTGGGTCTCTTTGTTTTTCTTCCACACCTTTGTAAAATTTATATATATATATATATATATATATATATATATATATTATATATATATATATAATATATATATATATATATATATATATATATATATATATATATATATATATATATATATATATATATATATATATATATATATATATATATATATATATATATATATATATACTGTGTGTATATATACTGTGTGTGTGTGTATATATGTATATATGTATATATATATATATATATATATATATATATATATATATATATATTTGAAGAAAGCTGCAGGGTTATTTATAGTTTTGTAAGAGCTAGTTACCTACAAATTAGATAATAGACTATTGTTCCTAAATAGCCTTATTATATCTAGCAGACTTCTGCCATGTGCCTGTCTTTAGTTAAGCAGTCATCTTTAGTGCAACAAACAATATAGACTTTAAACAGATGTTTTATGACAATACAATTCTTAGAATTATGTTTCTTTATTAGTTAATGGGAGACATTGGGGTCGAATTATTAAGCTCTGAATGGAGCTTCTAATATGTAAGAGTGTGGGTGGTGCCTCAAGGTCTACTGTGTAATAATTATGTTACAAATAATAAATATTGCTGATAATAATGATGATAGAAGTATTGGATAAAAATTCTCAGACCCTTTATAATTAATCGATGAATCCGTACAATAAAATAGATTTATCAAATGGAGATTGATGCCCCTGTTTCCGCGCGAGCCTTCACGTTCGCCATAAGCAATAACTTGTCTGCTGCCCCTGAGGCTGCGGTCTTCAATCCGCCTGATCCTATACGATCGGGCTGATTAACACCCCCTGCTAGTGGCCGATTGGCCGCAAGTCTGCAAGGGGTGGCATTGCACAAGCAGTAAACAAGAACTGCTTGTGTAATGATAAATGCCAAAAGCATATGCTGTCAGCATTTATCAATGCGCGGCGAACATTATACGCTACATCGTATCATGTCCACTCGCACTTTGATAAATTGACACCCACATATCAATTATATCAGCCATCAGAATTTGAACTCAGGATGCCAGAGGAAAGATTTACAAGGAACCATTACTTATTTAAACTTCAGTTAGTTATATTTGTAACACTAGAACAATATTTAGATAAACTTAAACAGTAGCTGAATCAGAGCTGTTAAACCTAAAGACCTGACTGCCACAATCAGGGCCTGGCTGGGAGATCTAACCGGCTCTGGTAATTTTTGAAGACCAGCCCAGCCCCCCGCTCAGCCCTTTACCTTGTGTTTGTCAGGAGCGGAACACAAGGCTTGCTCCCTGCAGCACCAGCGTCGAATATAATCGGGTTGATTGACACCCCCTGCTAGTGGCTGATTAGCCGCATATCTGCAGGGGGCGGCATTGCACAAGCAGTTCACAAGAACTGTTTGTGCAATGATAAATGCAGACAGCGTATGCTGTCAGCATTCAGTGATGTCTGTTGGACATGATCCGCTGAGCGGATCATGATGGACAGACTGACCGGTCAATTGGTCGCTAGCAGGGGGTGTCAATCAACCCAATCGTATTTGATCAGGTTGATTTCTGTCCACCGCCTCAGAGCCGGGCGGGCAGGTTATGGAGCAGCGGCGGCCTTTAGCCTAAAGGCTCGCCGGAAACACAGGGCATCAAGCTCCGTACGGAGCATGATAAATTGACCCCAAAGACTCAATTCATTGACAGTGGTGGGGATGTCTCTAATATATGTTTCTATCAGCATTTTTATGATATAAGCAACAACATGATGTAAAACTCCCCCTGTTTGATTAACCAGAGTATCCAGTTTTATGTTTCCGAACAAGTAATGATGTGTTTTTATTTTGTAGACCGCAAACTTTGTGTCTTTTTTTGCTGTACACTCATACTGCTCGTCTTTTAACAATTAGCAACAATACAAGTTACATTTTAGAAAATATTTCAGCCTCTTTGCTACTTAGTTCAAATTAAATTTATTTTTGTCCCAGAGGCATTCTTTTTACCTAAATCTTTGGGTTATTTTGTTGATACCTTTTGTAATGGTATCTGCTACAATATAGAGACACTGTTTAATTTCACTGAGAATAATTGAAGGCTTTTGCAATGCAGATTATTTTCCCACAGTTTAAATATAATTAATAACTTTGGTTTCTGACAACAGCCACAAAGCCTTGAACTGATGAGCAGAAGAGAAAAACAATATGACTATATTTAAATATATTAGCGTTAATTTTTTTTTAAATTTAATGATTTCTTTTGTGTAACCCTTTCAGTGTTGAGACATTTCACACTCTTGTGCTACAGCCGTTTTTAGTCATTTGGCAATTATTTCATTGCATTTATACATCAATTTCTGTATTTTTTTAGTGAATAAATTGTACCTCCTTTTTTATGGCAGAATGAGCATTTTTAGAAGGTAACTTTAGTTTTATTATTTCCTAAATATTTCAAACACATTTTATAGTACCATACTTAGGATCAGCTCAACATCTCAAATTGCAAAAGTTTACAATTTAAGAAAAAAAATGATAGTTTAAAATCAGATTAAATGTATAATTTTAGCTACCTTGCACCATCTTGCAACTTATGCAGAAAATTAGTAGGTACAATTACACAAAGTCTGAATAAAGTGTCTTGTGTTATATTTCTATGATACATGTTTTTTAAATATCACCATAACCCCAAAAATTGAACCATTGCTAATCAGTATTTGTTATTGTTTTGACATTCAGCTACCAGTTACATGGGCACATGATCATTAATTTAAAGTTCAATATTATTTTCTTCAAATAAGGGGTCTCAAGTTTCTCTGTTTATTGTGGGGGACAGGATGAGGAATACCCCCTAATATTATTCAGTAGGCGTTCTATCAGGTGACCATGGTTGTCATGGTGATTAGCCAATAACCACATATGTGACCGCATTTGAAAGAGGAGCTAGAGCAGAGTGAATGTCACCTACTTCTAAGGCAATCACCTCCTATCTAAAGGGGCATGAGACCTATAATTTAAGGAGAGCAGTTGGTATGTGTTGTATACTGTCTTTAGGGTATAGGGGCTTCTTTGGAGCCCCTGCCTCCATGTACAGTATAAAAAGTGTATGAAACCCCTCACTGTAAAATAAGGGGTATACTCCTGTTTTATTGGAAGGTAGAGGCTCTGAAAGTACCCCTCCTACTCATCAAACACTGCACTGGAACATAATTAGTGCAGGTGAGATTACTACCACACATGAAAATTAGAGGGGTTGTGACCCCTGATTTAAAGGGGCAGTAAACACTGTATAATTATAAGAAACTATAGAATAACATATCTGCCAAGTCTTAACTTTTGTAAAACAAATTAACATCCATTTCACTGCAATTATTTATCAATAGCCAAACTCCACCCACCATTTGCCTTATTTTTAGGAGCCAATCAGGGCTTTAGTCTTCAGACAACAAGGCCAGCCCTGGCTATAATATTAGTAAAGAGTGCCAATGAGGGACAGGTACATAGCAGAGTTAGCCTTGAGTAGTTAGCAGGGTGCAGTTTGAGCTCTGGGAGCTAAATTGCATGAAAAGGGGGCAAAATAAACAGCAAAAGTATATTGCAAACTTGTTTAATTATGCATAACTAAACATTGTATATACCAATCTCAAGGTGTTTACTGTCCATTTAAAATAGGGGAATTCCCTCTTCAACATAGGGGGTCTCATATCTCTGTAATTAAATCAAAAGTATATATAGGGGCTCTGCATCCTAGGAAGACAAGATCCTCATTTGAATGAGAAGAGCTTCCCAGGATCTGCATTAGGAGAACCTCCCAGGAGGATGGCACATTGTCAACCCCCTGAAGGGATTAAAGGACATTTGTGTGCTTATAATAATCATTGTGCACAATATAAAGCAGGTCTATAAGCACCATTATCTTTAATCAACATAGTATGTTTTTAATTGGCATAATCTTCCATTTATCTTTGTATTATTTCTCCAAAGAAATTCAAATGGCCTTTACATTGTGTAGTGAAACAAGTTTTGTTCTGGTATGCCTTCCAGCAGTAATTTAGATCTAACCCTGTATCTGTATGTGCCCTCTTTCTATATATAAAGGTAGGCGGACTCACTAAAAAATTGTTCATGTCATGCATATTTATATAGTGGCGTATATTTCTTCTTTGGAGTAATAATGTTTCTAAAATGTAATACTTGACCTAGCAAGAAAAAGATTTAAGATCCCTTATATACACATTTTGTATTTTGATATAAGAAATAAGCAAAATATTTCAATTCAAATTATGATTTTTTTGTTCTTGATTATTTTGTTCTTTTTGCTATATTGATAACATATTCTGATTCCTAAGATTTTTAGTGGGAAAACAGAGCACAGCTGTAACAGAACTGCTAATGTTATTTATTTATTTTTGTTGTTTTTAGGGTCATGGTGCAAGAATGATGAATTACTGATAGTAGAAAAATGCAGAAAACAAAGTTATGAACACCCAAGTGATGGAGCTTGGCTGAATAGTCCACATGAAGATGTCTAAATGTGCCATGTGGATCTTTCCTGAACTCTTCTTCTTGTTGTACCTTATTTATTTGCAATTATTATCAGGAGTAGCACTTCCGAGTTCTGCAGACTACCTGCAACGTAGCTGGCAAAGGTTGCTGGAGGAAGGCGAAAGCTGCACAGACTGTAATCCAGAAGAATGTCCTGTTCCCAGAGGTTGTCTAGCTGGGATTGTGCGGGACACCTGTGACTGTTGCTTTGAATGTGCCAATTTGGAAGGGCAGATATGTGATTTGGACAACACCAACCACTTTTATGGGAAATGTGGTGATAACTTAGAATGTCAGCTAGACATGGGGGACCTTAGGCATGGAGAAGTTCCTGAACCTCAATGTGTCTGTTTGTCAAACACAGCTGTTTGTGCATCAAATGGAAAAACATATCCCCAGCTGTGCAAATTTCAAGAAGTGGACAATGCACACCCAGAAGTTAATCTGACAGTTGTCCATGAAGGGCCCTGCGAGTCAGGTACAGTAAACATTCACAATGTCTTAGTAAAGTTCAATTATTTAATGCTTTTATTCTCTGCAATAAAGTATATTCACTTGTCAACTTAAATGTTGGTGTATTTTTCCCAATTTGTTCTTAGCCCGGGGCTCTGCAGTCTGTTAATGATATGTTTGCCCTGGAACCATTTAACCTGGAAATATGATGCTAGGCATTTAAATTCTGTAACAGTCAATAATAACTTTGGGATCATGTCTATACTTTTATAATGGGCAGATATATCAGCATGGTTTTTGTTTAGGTACCAAGGGGGAATTAATACAAATAGCTCTACCTGTGGCTAATCAAGAAACATGCACCTAGATTACGCGTTTTGCATTATGGGGCATATCTATCAAGCTCCGTATGGAGCTTGAAGCCCCGTGTTTCTAGCAAGCCTTCAGGCTCACCAGAAACCCCAGTTATCAAGCAGCGGTCTGAAGACCGCTGCTCCATAACCTGTCCACCTGCTCTGAGGAGACGGACAGACATCACCGCAATTCAACTTGATCGAATACTATCGGGTTGATTGACACCCTCCTGCTAGCGGCCAATCTGCCGGGGGCGGTGTTGCACCAGCAGTTCACAAGAGCTGCTGGTGCAATGCTGAATGCAGAGAGCGTATTGCTCTCCGCATTCAGCGAGAACTGTCGAACATGATCCGCAATGTCTGACAGGCCTTTCATAGGCCCCTATGGTTTTAACGCTGAAAAAAATGTTCATTTCAGCGTAAAAACAGTAACGCAGCCATTACAAGTCTTGTCGGTATAGCTATTCCTCAAGCATTTTAGCCTGTAAAGCAACGTCAATCCCGCACACAAAAAATGATTTTTCTGTGTGGGATTTCCATAGCACTGGTATTACAGCTTGTGCAGTGAGGCTAAAATGCTTGTGCTCCAGCCTATACTGACACAATCTATTCCGCCTTCTGAAAGCAGTAGTTGAGTTTTGCGCAACAAAAATGTTTCACAAAACTCATAACTAAAGTGTTACAAATTACACTAACATCCATAAACTACCTATTAAAGGGACATTAAACCCCAAAAATGTCTTTCATGATTTAGACAGAGGATACAATTTTAAACAACATTCCAATTTACTTATTTTATCTAATTTGTTTCATTCTTTAAATATCCTTTGTTAAAGAAATAGCAATGCACATGGGTGAGCCAATCACATGAGGCAAATATGTGCAGCAACCAATCAGAAGCTACTGAGCATATCTAGATATACTTTTCAGGAAGGAATATCAAGAAAATGAAGCAAATTAGATAACAGAAGTAAATTAGAAAGTTGTTTAAAATGGTATTCTCTATCTGAATCATGAAAGAAAAAAATTGGGTTTAATGTCACTTTAACCCCTATGAATCTTCAATGCAAGGGAGCCTTTTCTATTGGCTGATTTGATTTTTGAAATTCAAATCAGTCAATAGGATGAGAGCTACTGAAATCCTATTGGCTGTTCAAATCAGCCAATAGGATGAGAGCTACTGACATATCTATTGGCTTTCAAATACTGTCTTCCCTCCATTGTGTGTCACTGTACCCTCTTCCCCCAGTGTGTCACTGTACCCTCTTTCCTCCAGTGTGTGTCACTGTACCCTCTTTCCTCCAGTGTGTGTCACTGTACCCTCTTTCCTCCAGTGTGTCACTGTACCCTGTTCACTCCAGTGTGTGTCACTGTACTCTCTTCCCTCCAGTGTGTGTCACTGTACCCTCCTCCCTCCACTGTTTATCACTGTACCCTCTTCCCTCCACTGTTTGTCACTGTACCCTCTTTCCTCCAGTGTGTGTCACTGTACCCTCCTCCAGTGTGTGTCACTGTACCCTCCTCCAGTGTGTGTCACTGTACCCTCCTCCTTTGTGTGTCACTGCACCCTCCTCCAGTGTGTGTCACTTTGCCCTCTTCCCTCCAGTGTGTGTCACTTTGCCCTCTTCCCTCCAGTGTGTGTCACTTTGCCTTCTTCCCTCCAGAGTGTGTCACTTTGCCCTCTTCCCTCCAGTGTGTGTCACTTTGCCCTCTTCCCTCCAGTGTGTGTCACTGTACCCTCTTCCCCCAGTGTGTCACTGTACCCTCTTTCCTCCAGTGTGTGTCACTGTACCCTCTTTCCTCCAGTGTGTGTCACTGTACCCTCTTTCCTCCAATGTGTGTCACTGTACCCTCTTTCCTCCAATGTGTGTTACTGTACCCTCTTTCCTCCAGTGTGTGTCACTGTACCCTCTTTCCTCCAGTGTGTGTCACTGTACCCTCTTTCCTCCAGTGTGTGTCACTGTACCCTCTTTCCTCCAGTGTGTGTCACTGAACCCTCTTTCCTCCAGTGTGTCACTGTACCCTGTTCACTCCAGTGTGTGTCACTGTACTCTCTTCCCTCCAGTGTGTGTCACTGTACCATCTTCCCTCCAGTGTGTGTCACTGTACCCTCTTCCCTCCAGTGTGTCACTGTACCCTCTTCCCTCCAGTGTGTCACTGTACCCTCTTACCTCCAGTGTGTCACTGTACCCTCTTACCTCCAGTGTGTCACTGTACCCTCTTCCCTCCAGTGTCACTGTACCCTCTTCCCTCCAGTGTCACTGTACTCTCTTCCCCCCAGTGTGTCACTGTACCCTCTTCCCCCAGTGTGTCACTTTACCCTCTTCCCTCCAGTGTGTGTCACTGTAGCCTCTTACCTCCACTGTTTGTCACTGTACCCTCTTCCCTCCACTGTTTGTCACTGTACCCTCTTTCCTCCAGTGTGTGTCACTGTACCCTCTTTCCTCCAGTGTGTGTCACTGTACCCTCCTCCAGTGTGTCACTATACCCTCCTCCAGTGTGTCACTGCACCCTCCTCCAGTGTGTGTCACTGCACCCTCCTCCAGTGTGTGTCACTGTACCCTCTTCCCTCCAGTGTGTGTCACTTTGCCCTCTTCCCTCCAGTGTGTGTCACTTTGCCTTCTTCCCTCCAGAGTGTGTCACTTTGCCTTCTTCCCTCCAGAGTGTGTCACTTTGCCCTCTTCCCTCCAGTATGTGTCACTGTACCCTCTTCCCTCCAGTGTGTGTCACTGTACCCTCTTTCCCCAGTGTGTCACTGTACCTTCTTCCCCCCAGTGTGTGTCACTGTACCTTCTTCCCCCCAGTGTGTGTCACTGTACCCTCCTCCAGTGTGTGTCACTGTACCCTCTTCCCTCCAGTGTGTGTCACTTTGCCCTCTTCCCTCCAGTGTGTGTCACTGCACCCTCCTCCAGTGTGTGTCACTGTACCCTCTTCCCTCCAGTGTGTGTCACTTTGCCCTCTTCCCTCCAGTGTGTGTCACTTTGCCCTCTTCCCTCCAGTGTGTGTCACTTTGCCCTCTTCCCTCCAGTGTGTGTCACTTTGCCTTCTTCCCTCCAGAGTGTGTCACTTTGCCTTCTTCCCTCCAGAGTGTGTCACTTTGCCCTCTTCCCTCCAGTATGTGTCACTGTACCCTCTTCCCTCCAGTGTGTGTCACTGTACCCTCTTTCCCCAGTGTGTCACTGTACCTTCTTCCCCCCAGTGTGTGTCACTGTACCTTCTTCCCCCCAGTGTGTGTCACTGTACCCTCTTCCCCCCAGTGTGTGTCACTGTACCCTCTTCCCCCCAGTGTGTGTCACTGTACCCTCTTCCCCCCAGTGTGTGTCACTTTACCCTCTTCCCTCCAGTGTGTCTCACTGTACCCTCTTCCCTCCAGTGTGTGTCACTGTACCCTCTCCCCAGTGTGTCACTGTACCCTTCCTGTGAATTTGTGGTTTTTTGTTTTAACTACTCCAGAGAGACTGGAATTTATCTTGAAGACTTCATATCACTGACTATTCTTATTTATATTTGGTTTTTAAAGAATATATACCTACTTTTGCAATACCAATTCTTTTTGCACAATGTTTTTTTTTACGTGGGAATATTCCTAACCCAACTGTTTTTTCATATTAAAAATCAATAACAGATATTACTATAGTAAACTACTGCATACTTTGAATAAAATATTTCTGCTGAACAAAGTATACTGTACAGAGTTGTTTGACAGGGCAAATACTTTAATTTCTGAGAATTTTAACTGTTCCATATAAATAAAGATTCTATACACAAACATTACCTGGCTTCTAGATTTTTGGGCTCCTAGATTTTCAACATTATTTGTTGAGCACTGAAAAATTCTAGAAACTATCCTTATTTAAGCAAAATGTTATATGTTATTAAATGTACAATTTCAGTTCAAGTGAAACATGTTAATACATTTTGGAGAACCTCCTTTTGGTTTAAATTTGTATTCATTAATTTTTTTACATTAATATAAAATGCATTTTTCAAATTGGGCATAAAATATGCACAGATCAAAGGGACATATTTAATTTTATATAAAAATCAACCATACTTGAATGTTCAAAGTGCAATAATTTGGGACAAAGTACAATCTGAATTTCTGCCTCCTTTTCCATATACTGTTTTTTTAATGACTTGCAGATGTAGAATTACAGATTTTTTTTTACCATTTCCATTAGAATGACTTTCCTTCATTCACTAAAGTCAGAGGAGGCAGATTTTGGCGAATTCTCAGAAGCCAGTTTCATACATATGACTTGCAATTCCAAACATATAAATCATCAAGGGACATTCATTACAATACTCTTTTACACAGACTGCGTCCTGCTGAATTTTGGGAATGTCTGCATGGCCCAGAACAGCAATGTTTCCATTTTCTTTCAAAATGCTTTGCTCTATGATTTATTATTGTAATATAAACCTTTCCTCTGTTAGTGGTTGCTGAGACTATAGTGTGGATTATATTCAACTGATTAAAAAAATGAGTTTTACTAGGAAAGCAAAAGAACAGGGTTAGTTTTAAAGGAACATGAAACACAATTCTTTTCTTTCATTATTCAGATAGAGCATGCAGTTTTAAACAACTTCCTAATTTACTTCTAGTATCACATTTTCTTTGTTCTCTTGGTGTCTTTGGTTGAAAAGCAGGGACATAAGCTTAGGAGCGTGCGTGTGTCTGGAGAACTATTTGCAAGAATGTTATCAGTTTGCAAGAGCACCAAATGGCAGTAAAATTTCCTACCATGTAGTAGCTAGGTATCTGTTCAACAAAAAAATCATGGGAATGAAGAAAATTTGATAATAGAAGTAATTTTTCTTTTTCTTTTTTTATTTTGATGTATGTGAATCACAAAAGAACAGTTATGGGTTTCATATCCCTTTAAATGGACATTATACACCTCTTGCTTTTGTGTAAAACATTGTGCTTGCCAAAAAGGAAGTTCTGTAACATAGTTTTTTTTTTTTCATAGTTTTTTTTTTTTTTTTTCCAAAATGCTGATGTGATGCTTCAGTGACGTGGGCTGTACCACCCACGCTAATAACAATAACTGTAGTGATTCCTGCTCCTTTGCATTAAACTAACTGGCATGGTAACATGTTGCAATTAGGGATGGGCGAATGTGTAAATTTCCGAATTCGAATGTTAGAACGAATGTTATTACCGAAATTCGAATTACAAATCTGAATGTTGATAAGAACGAATATTCTTAAAAATTCTATAATTGAATGCAATTTACAGTTTTCGAATGTCACTTTCGAATTTGAATGTTTATAATTAGATCGAATGTCCACATTCGAAATTTCGAATTTAACATTCTATTTAACAAATACTATTCAGAAGCTCAATAGTTCATGTGGTAGAGAATCTAGTAAATTGATACATAATAGATACAAATATATAATTTTGAAATTCATCATTTTAACTTCACCATTGGCTGGATTTGACATGTCAGTTGCAAGTCTTCTAGCTATGTATATAGGTCTACATTACAACTGGAGCGTTAATTAATTCTTCTGCTTGAGCGGTAACTCTGCTAGAAGTATGCTTTTTGCATGCATCGGGTAGCGCTCCTATTACAAATTGAAAGTAAACTGTTTTGATTTATAAAAAGCTAAACTTTGAATATCGTGCAGGCGATAACGTATTCCCCATAGAAGTTGATGGAGAAAAGGTGTGGAAAAAAAACCCTACTCATGCTCAAACCTGATCGCATATTCTTAAGTGCGCTAACCCAACATGAATATATGAATGCATACAAAGAGAGACGTGCTTTACCAGGAATGAACAACAGCTCAGTAGCTAGTTCTATGGCAAGTTACCACCCAGGAGCAGCCACTTTTAGCCCAGTTGTGCTTTTCACAGGGGAAAACTTTCCTGAAGTCTGATCCTGCCGAGTAAGGTCAGTCCAGCCCAGAAATATCAGGCAATTCTCTTCTGAACAAGGAACATGACAACCCCAGACAATCGTTTCAGCCTTCTGTGGGCTTCGTCAGTGAGGTGCAGCCACATCCCTCTAAGCACACTGGGCAAGGAGTCCATGTCTGGTATTCTGGTTTCCCCATCACCCTTAGGGAGACCTCCCTAGGGTCATAATACAAATGCATACAAAGAGAGAAGCACAATATTGACCAAAAAAGGTCAGTTCAGCCCCAAAATACCAGGCAATTCTCCTCTGAAAAAGGAACATGGCAACCCCAGACAGCCCAATGAAGGCCGAAACGATCATCTGGGGTTGTCATGTTGTTTGTTCAAAAGAAGATTGCCTGGTATTTTGGGGCTGGACTGACCTTACTCAGATGGTGTTATTATGTAAGTGTACTTTGTAATGTATTTTTAATGTGTTTTTTCAATTTTTTTTTTCCTGAGGTTGAATTAACATGACAGGCGTTAAATTCAATTGTGCTGAAGCAATCGCGTTTACTTTCAATTTGTAATACGAACAAAAAGCCCAACACACGAGATAAACCCCATACATAACGTTTAGCGCTCCACTCGTAATTTAGCCCATAGTTGGCTTTTTTCAAAACTAGCTTGAAATGACTTTTGATAACAGCATTGTTGTATAAGACACCAAACTTACAATTAGAGAATAGTCAATTTAGAGACTTTTCTTCAAGCCATCTATTTTAGTCATCATAGCTTAAAGGGCCATAATAGTCCAAAAAATACATGCTCTTATTTGATAGAGAATGTACTGACCCTCCACTATAATGTGTTTAACTCCCTCAAAGCGGTTAGACACACAGTAGACGTACCGCTCGAGACCAGCAGAGAATTTATGGTCCTGAGCAGAAATTACACAATTGACTTGTGAGACTATGGGCGAGATTACATATATGGCGCAGGCTTCAGCGCAACTGCTGAAACACGCGCCGCCCATAATTTCACCAAAAATAAACCCAACATGTATATACGCAATCCCCCCACATCGCAACTAAGAATAAAAGTATTAACCCTTAAACCGACAACCCCCTACAATGCAATATGCCTAATGAAACTATTAACCCCTAATCCGCCATTCACTCACATAGTGATCTACCTAATAAAAGTATTAACCCCTAAATCCACCAACCCCAACATCGCAAACTACCTAATAAATGTATTAACCCCTAATCCACCATTAACCCACATCGCAAAGTTCCTATTAAAACTATTAACCCCTAATCCACCATTAACCCACATCGCAAAGTTCCTATTAAAACTATTAACCCCTAATCTGCCATTAACCCACATCGCAACAAACCTTGTAAATCTATTAACCCCTAAACCGCCAAATCCACACAACACAATAATCCTAATAAAACTATTAACCCCTAAACCGCAAAACCCACACAACACAAATAACTAATTAAATTACTAAGTCCCCTAACCTAACACCCCCTAAATTAACCCCAATTACCTAAATTAAAAAATACGTAATTACAAACAATTAAAATAAAGCTAACTTTACTTAAAAATAAAAAAAACTAAGATTAAATTAATCTAAGATTACAAAAAATAAAAAAATAAAACATTACATAAAATAATAACCAAATTATCAAATTAGGGCCTTTTGTAGAGCATTGCCCTAAGTTAAACAGCTCTTTTACCTTAAAGGGACACTCAAGTCAAAATTAAACTTCAAGATTCACATAGAGCATGCAATTTTAAACAACTTTTCAATTTAATTCCATTAACAAAATGTGCACAGTCTTTTTATATTTACACTTTTTGAGTCACCAACTCTTGCTGAGCATGTGCAAGAATTCACAGCATATACGTATATACATTTGTGATTGGCTGATGGCTGTCACATGATATAGGGGGAGTGGAAATAGGCATAACTTTTGCAATTTATTTAACAAAAATCTACTACTCATTTTAAGTTCAGACTAAGTGCTATTCCATTGTCTTATTATCATGCATTTGTTGATTATGCAAATCTACAGTGTTGACTAAGTCCCCCCTCTAACAGTAAAACCCCCACCCACCAAACCCCCAAAATAAAAAACCTAACACTAAAAAATCCTAAACTACCCATTGCCCCTAAAGGGGCATTTGTATGGGCAAAAAAAAGCGCCTAAATCTAACCCCCAGATAGGTACTCACGGTTCCTGAAGTCCGGTGCTGAAGTCTTCCAAGAGGTGATATCTTCTATCTTCTTCCAGGAACAAGTCAGCGTGGAGAGGACCGCAGAACTGAAGACCGTCGACCGCGGAGCCATGGAGCATGGAGATCCTCTTCGTACGATCACCACCGCACACTCAATTTACGCGTTTAAATATGGGGTGAATTCCTATTGGCTGTTTTGAGTCTTCAAATTCAAATCAGCCAATAGGATGAGAGCTACTGAAATCCTATTAGCTGTTCAAATCAGTTTAGGAACCGTGAGTACCTAACTGGGTGTTAGTCTTAGGGTTTTAGGGCTCCATGTATGAAGCAGCGAAAGCTGCTCCGGAGCCTTTGCGGGGCAGGTTCGCATATGCGAGCCTGCTTCCCGCAATGTAAGAAGCAGCGGTCATTAGACCACTGCTTCTTACACCCTACGCCACATCTGAGGTGGCGAGGGAAAATCACTGAGAGCTTGCTCGCTCTCGGAGATTGACAGCCCCTTCAGTTGCGTGATTGGTCGCGCGAATTAAAGGGCAATGGGTAGTTTAGGATTTTTTAGTGTTGTTTTTTTTATTTTGGGAGTTTGGTGGGTGAGGGGTTTTACTGTTAGAGGGGGAACGTAGTATTTTTTTAAGGTAAAAGAGCTGTTTAACTTAGGACAATGCCCTACAAAAGGCCATTTTAAGGGCTATTGGTAGTTTTGCATTAGATTAGGGGGTATTTTTATTTTGGGGGGCTTTTTTATTTTCATAGGGATTAGGTTTAATTTTTTAATTTTTAATAATTTGGTTTATTATTTTATGTAATGTTATTTTTTGTAATCCTAGATTAATTTAATGTTAGCTTTTTTATTTTAATTGTAACTTAGTGTTTTTTAATTTAGGTAACTGGGGTTAATTTAGGGGGGTGTGAGGTAATGGGGTGTTAGGTTAGGTGGCTTAGTTATTTAATTAGTTTTTTGCATTGTGTGGGTTTGGCGGTTTAGGGGTTAATAGTTTTATTAGGATTATTGTGTTGTGTGGATTTGGCGGATTAGGGGTTAATAGGTTAATTACGTTTATTGCACTGGTGGGGATAGTGGTTTAGGGGTTAATAGTTTTAATAGGCACTTTGCGATATGGGTGAATGGCGGATTAGGGGTTAATATTTTATTAAAGTATATTGCGTTGTGGGGTGATGGCGGTCTAGGGGTTAATAGGTTAATTAGATGTTTTGCGATGTGGGTGTTGGCGGTGGGGGGATGACGGTTGACAGGTAGATAGATATTGCGCATGCGTTAGGTGTTAGCTGCTATTTTTTTAGGGGGTTACAGTGCTCACATACTACTATGTGTGGCGAGGTGAAAATAGAGTAAAATTTCTCAATTTTTGCCGCGTACGTCCTTGTGCTGTATATGTGACACTGATTTGCAACGTGGTTCTTTGTTAGCTTATGGGAGTAAAAATTGTGGGCAAGGGCTGAAATATATACGCGCCACATTTATATGTGGCACCGTATATGTGATATCAAAACCGCATAAAAACCGGCGTCACCGGGCTTTTGCGGGCAACGCCACATATGTAATCTTGCCCCAGATCTGCTGATTAAAACAGCATCAGTTTCTGCCCGGGACTAGCAGTGCTCTGCGGGTCACCTGTGGCACTTCTATTGTGTATTAAACCCCTTTGCAGGGGTTAAACACATAGTAGTGCGGAGTCAATAATCTTTAAATTACATGATCTAACACGTAATTTATAGCCATTTGAACACAAAAACAAAAATGAAGGCGCTTCAATTGTGTAGTTTGTAAGTACAGGTGAATACCCCCACATTTTTTTTTTATGATTCAGATACAGCATACAGTTTTAAACAACTTTCCTATTTACTTCTATTATCTAATTTGCTTTGTTCTGTTGGTATCCTTTGTTGAAAAGCATACCTAGATAGGCTCAGGAGCTGGGAGCTAGCTGCTGATTGGTGGCTTCACATATATACCTCTTATCATTGGTTTACCTATGTGTTCAGCTAGCTCCCAGTAGTGCATTGCTGCTCCTTCAAATAAGGATGCCAAGAGAATGCAGAAAAAATGATAAAATAAGTAAATTGGAAAGTTGTTTAAAATGACATGCTCTATCTGAATCACAAAAGTCAATTTTGGGGTTTTATGTCCCTTTAAAAAATTACGATCCCCACATACCCATAGCTGCCCATCACCAGTAGGACTGAATCAGTAGCATACTTGGTGCACCATATGCGAGTTTAGCTCTTTTGCTGGGGCTAAATATGTAGTTACCAGAAAAGATTTGCACAATACACATGATAATATTTTATTATTGTATTATTATGCCCCTTTAACTACATTTTTTTTGAGGAGTTACCAGTGAGTTAAATAAATATTATTTTCCAATTAATTATTAAATTACGCCTGTAAAATATATAGAGAATCAGGTCTATTTTGTAATAAATAAGTAGCAAATAATTAAATCCAAAGAACTCTCCTTTGCAATGGACTTTTCATAGGTAAAATAAATACCTTAAAACATGCTTTTTGGGTTGCTAGAAGTTAAAGTACTTGTGGGTGGTATTTCTTGGTGGAGTTGTGCATGGGAGGGATAGAGTCACGCACAAATGGGTATGTAGGTTTGACATGAACATATCTAGGTAGGACGTTGGTATGTGTGCAAGGGCCGTAGGATGGGACTTGCCAAGCCCCTTAAAACTAGGACACAGAGAGGCTGCAGGTGGGAAACGGTCCATACTTCTTAACCAGTAAATATCCTGCATGATGTGGAGCAGTTTGGAGATACGAAATCTTGTTTTACCAGTTGAGAAGATTAAAATAAATTAAAGTGACATGATACCCAAATGTAGAAGCACATGAAAGTGATGCAGCATAGTTGTAAAACGCTGACTAGAAAATATCAACTAAGCATCTTTATGTAAACAAGGAAGATATTGTACCTCAAACGTATTCACACCCTACTGTAAAGAGACTTAAATCAGCCAATCAGGATGCTAGTCCAAGGATTTGCAAGGGAGTGTGCATCTGGCATGTGCATGCACAGCCATGTTATTTCCCTATTCAGTTTAAGGAAGTTTACAATGAAATCTCATAAGATCACAGCAAAGCATAATCTCAGCACTGCTAATGCTGATTGGCTATTGTTTTTTTCAGCTTGCAGCTGAAGTATAACTGTTCACAGAGCACTTACTCTGGCGAGCTGAAGATTTAGCATATGAGTATTATGTCTTCCCTTGTTTACTCAGCTACTTAGTAGCGTACAACATTGCTGGTAGCATAGTAATTTATATTTTAATGACTATTTTGCTGACATCTCCCAAAATATATGAAGGTTTTTTTTAGTCTTGGAAAAGCTACTTCTGGTCTATTGCTGCCAAAGTTCTGCTTGATTTTGGGTCAGAGTATCTACAAACATGACTAATGTTGTAAGAGGTTAAAGTATACAGTAAAGTGTTTTTCCCAGTTTAAATTCCTGTAAATCCTTTGGGCTACTCATACTTAATTTGGTCAAGTATCCTGTGGGATGTTCACAATAATTTGAAAAATAAATTAAATAAGTAAATACAGTAATACACTAAATAGTTATATTAATATAAACAGAAACATGATCAAAATAGATTAAATCTAACTTTAAAAACATTATGAACTAAATAAAGAAATTTAAAAGTATAATGGTGCAACTCCTAATTGTCCCAAAATGTGTCTGTTTGCCCAGTATTGTTAGATCAGTACTTTTTTTCTGCTTATTTTGCCTTTGCGTCCATGTTTCTCTCAAAAAGCCCTAATGGGGCAGTAAACACCTTGAGATGTTCATAAAAATTATGTTATGTATAAATGAAACAACTTAATTCATTAAATAAAGGGCAATTTTGTTGTGTTCACTGATATTGCAGGGGGCTACAAGGTTCGCCGCTTTGATCCTGGGGTAGTAAACTTGCAAATAGCCATTAGAGGGCTAGATTACAAGTGGCAAGCTAAATTTATCACACATATGGCAATACAGCACCCGCTTTAAATTGCGAGTAATACTAGATGAAAGTAATTGCGTTCTCTCTTGCACATTCGAATTTAATACACATTAGCAGTGTTCTCCCCAGGACCTTTTTAGCGGGTGCACCATCCGACTTATTTTACTTACCACACAGCTAAAATTTTAGGTAACATTAAGCTAAAATGATCTAATATTAAAAATGTTGCACACATTATCATTAAAGGGACAGTCAACATCAGAATTTTTATTGTTTTAAAAGATAGATAATCCCTTTATTACCCATTGCCCAAGTTTGCATAACTAATACAGTTATATACTTTTTACCTCTGTGATTACCTTGTATCTAAGCATCTTCTGACAGCCCCCTGATCACATGACAATTTATTTATTATCTATTGACTTTCATTTTAGCCAATTAGTGCAGTGTCTGCCACAAGCCACAGGTGTGATTACAAAGTCATCTATTTGGCTCAAATCAACTAGCTCTCCCCTGTTGTGAAAACAAATAAAAAAGCATGTGATAAGAGGCGGCCTTCAAGGGCTTAGAAATTATCATATGAGCCTTCCTAGGTTTAGCTTTCAACTAAGAATACTAAGAGAACAAAGCAAAATTGGTGATTAAAGTAACTTGGAAAGTTGTTCAAAATTACATGCCCTATTTAAAACAAGAGAGGTTTTTTTGGACTTGACCTTTAAAAACATTTATGTTAAATTATGCAATTGATATGTGATTTGAATAGCAGAAAATGATATAATATTAGAAAACAGTTCATAATACCAACCGGCTACTTTATAATGCCAGCAGGCTGGCAAAATTCTCTGTGAAGAACACTGCATCAGGTTAGCGTGACTGAAGACCTTGTGTAAAGGGTTGCGGCTAAACAAACGCATCAAACCCAACATAAATATATTCAAATAAACAGTTACACTCATATATACACTATATGATAATCAATACTCGTAAAAATATTAATACAAATTATTTATAATGGTTCAAAGGTATATTGTATATAATGCACTACTTATGTCCAATTTTTGCTTTGAAGGGGATCAATTCCTAGAGGATTTCCTACTCCTATTCCATCAAGGGAGATCAAGTTAAAATACAGTTGTTTTGTATCTTTTAGTGGAGGAGTTGGTGTCTTTCACGCTGTTTGCTATTTAACCCCATAGACTGCACTAATTACCCATTTTCATACCACAAAAGTTCTATTGTTTGTGTTATTCCCAACTGGCTCCTAAGTTTTTATTAAGGCTCCTAGATTTTTTAACAAACCCTGGTCTAGTGTGTGTCTAGACGAGGGTTTCATAACTTCAGTTCTCAAGAAACCCTAACACGCCAGATTTAAATTATCTCTTTGCTTGAGTGCAGTTTATTTACAACAACTAAACTATATAAGAATATATTCTGAACCCAGAAAGAGATGCAGGAGGGACAGAAGACAGAGCTCACAAACTATCGGCTAGATTTAGAGTTCTGCGGCCAAAGGGGTACGTTAGCTATGCATGCTTTTTCCCCCCCGCACCTTTTAAACAACGCTGGTATTGAGAGTTCTCTGAAGGGCTGCGTTAGGCTCCAAAAAGGGAGCGTACAGGCATATTTACCGCCACTGCAACTCTCATCACCAGCGGTGCTTACGGACGCGGCCAGCTTCAAAAACGTGCTCGTGCATGATACCCCCATAGGAGACAATGGGGCAGTTTGAGCTGAAAAAAAAACACCTGCAAAAAAGCAGCGTTCAGCTCCTAACGCAGCCCCATTGTTTCCTATGGGGAAATGCTTTCAAAGTCTGCACCTAACACTCTAACATGAACCCCGAGTCTAAACACCCCTAACCTTACACTTATTAACCCCTAATCTGCCGACCCCACTATCGCTGACCCCTGCATATTATTATTAACCCCTAATCTGCCGCTCCGTACACCGCCACAACCTACATTATCCCTATGTACCCCTAATCTGCTGCCCCTAACATCGCCGACCCCTATATTATATTTATTAACCCCTAATCTGCCCCCCCAAACGTCGCCGCTACCTACCTACACTTATTAACCCCTAATCTGCCGACCGGACCTCACCGTTACTCTAATAAATGTATTAACCCCTAAAGCTTAGTCTAACCCTAACACCCCCCTAAGTTAAATATAATTTTATTCTTACGAAATAAAATAAATCTTATTAAATAAATTATTCCTATTTAAAGCTAAATACTTACCTGTAAAATAAACCCTAATATAGCTAAAATATAAATAATAATTATATTGTAGCTATTTTAGGATTTATATTTATTTTACAGGCAACTTTGTATTTATTTTAACCAGGTAGGTTAATAACTATTTAATAGTTACCTAGTTAAAATAATTACAAAATTACCTGTAAAATAAATCCTAACCTAAGTTACAATTAAACCTAACACTACACTATCAATAAATAAATTAAATAAACTATCTACAATTATCTATAATTATATCAACTAAACTAAATTACAAAAAAAACACTAAATTACAAAAACAAACAAACACTAAATTACAAAAAATAAAAAAAGATTACAAGAATTTTAAACTAATTACACCTACTCTAAGCCCCCTAAAAAAATAACAAAGCCCCCCAAAATAAAAAATGCCCTACCCTATTCTAAAATAAAAATTGTAAAGCTCTTTTACCTTACCAGCCCTTAAAAGGGCCTTTTGCGGGGCATGCCCCAAAGAAAACAGCTCTCTTGCATTTAAATAAACATACAATACCCCCCCAACATTACAACCCACCACCCACATACCCCTAATCTAACCCAAACACCCCGGCAAGAAGAGGTCCAGAAGAGGGTCCAAAGTCTTCATCCTATCCGGCAAGAAGAGGAGATCCGGACCGGCAAACATCTTCATCCAAGCGGCATCTTCTATCTTCTTCCATCCGACGCGGAGCGGGACCATCTTGAAGCAGCCGACACGGATCCATCCTCTTCTTCCGGCGACTCCCGACGAATGAAGGTTCCTTTAAGGGACGTCATCCAAGATGGCGTCCCTCAAATTCCGATTGGCTGATAGGATTCTATCAGCCAATCGGAATTAAGGTAGGAAAAATCTGATTGAATCAGCCAATCAGATTCAAGTTCAATCCGATTAACTGATCCAATCAGCCAATCAAATTGAGCTTGCATTCTATTGGCTGATCGGAACAGGATGGCAAACATCTTCATCCAAGCGGCATCTTTGGAATTAAGGTAGGAAAAATCTGATTGGTTGATTCAATCAGATTCAAGTTCAATCCGATTGGCTGATCCAATCAGCCAATCAGATTGAGCTTGCATTCTATTGGCTGATCGGAACAGCCAATAGAATGCGAGCTCAATCTGATTGGCTAATTGGATCAGCCAATCGGATTGAACTTGAATCTGATTGGCTGATTCAATCAGCCAATCAGATTTTTCCTACCTTAATTCCAACCGAGGTGCTTCTTATTTCCTTAGGTGCCAGTGGGACCAGTACAAGTGTGCAACAGTTGATATGCTTACAGGGGCCGTGGGATTTGCCCGTCCCCTGTATGTCTTAGGTCAACTGAACCTCACTGTGACACCTTGCTTCCCTTGAGCGTGTTCTCCTTTCGTGTAGCATTAGCGGCAGATGAGAGGCTGTCGGGGCTGCAGGAGTTGCCTGTCCCCTTTGCCTGCCACTGATCCTCACTATAGCCAGTTCTTAGTTGCAGATACCTTGTTCCGGTCAAACTCTGTTGGCGCTGTTGTTACCACAGCTAGAAATGGAGTTGCTCCAGCCACGGCAGCTCAAGCTGCTCTGTAGACTTCCATGGCACGGGCTGGTAGGACCTCTCTCAGCCAAGGATAACTGCGCCAGATAGAGGATGGAATCCATTGCTCGATGCAGATGCGGGAAGCTGTAAGCATCTTACTCACTCCTTCTCTTCCTGGAAGTCTCCTAATACTAATAAGTTACTTTATAATATAGATATGAAATTCAAATTCCCTGTGCTTCGCCAACTACTTCAAAAGACAATTTTCTGGGAGCTAACGGTTTGGAAATGTTGTCCAATCATTGCTCTCCCCATATGTCACTTTTGATGTAGCTAGAGCGCTGATTGGAGAACAATTCAAACCGTTAGCTCACAGAAAAATTGGCTTTTGAAGTTGGCAACAGAATGCAGGGAGTTTGATTTTTATATCTATATTAAAAAGTAAGTTACAGTGCATCTTCGTTACTATTGATGAATAAAACTACAACTAAACTATCACTAACATTCGAGATCTGATTTTATAAATGAAAGAGTTTACAATCACTTTAACATTCATATAAACTGCACTGTATATTGCTCATATCATTGTAGAGAGCATATTGATAACAAAAAAAAAAGAGTTAAGTATCAGATTTGTATATTTCATGCTGTTTGTGCTTATTAACTTACCCACTCCAGGTTTAAGTTTTGTGTTGTGTGAGGTACAGCCAATCAAAAGATCAGTGCTGGATGTATAGTGCGATCCTGCACCTCTGATTCGGGCATTTTGCTTTCTTCAATGGGATAGGGTGGGGTACATCTTCTGATGGATTTGACCGCCCACCAAAACAAATGAAAAAATATTGCAATGCATGGGTGGGCTGGGGAGTAAGTAAATGCACATTCATTATTCCTATGTACAGAGGTTTATATAAAAGTTTAATAGTCCTTACTGGTGATTTTGAAGATCAGTTCATATTCATTTTAACCTCCTATAATAGTTTACATTATTTTTATAATCTACAATTATTGCTAAAAAAAATATATTTGATAACATTAAAAAAGAGAATATTGTAAAAATCACATAGAAATTCTTTAATTCTAAACTAATTCCATTTGCTTGACTGTAGCACCGCAAATATTATCTCCTCCCTATGACATCTGGAACATTACTGGAAAGGATGCAATATTTGGCTGTGAGGTCTTTGCATATCCCATGGCATCTATTGAATGGCGGAAGGAGGGTGCAGATATGCTTCTTCCAGGTGATGATCCCCACATTTCAGTCCAGGTACGTCATAAGGATTTTGGAATGAACAGCAACTTGCTCCTTCCAACACATTTTAATGCATCTTTTGTGTTACATTAATTTGTCTTATAAGAAAAAAAATTATTAAAGGGACAGTAAAGCAAAAATGAAACCTTCATGATTCAGATAGAGCATGCAATTTTAAACAACTTTCCAATGTTATCAAATTTGCTTCATTTTCTTGGTATCTTTCATTGAAGAGTAAAAATAGGTGGGCTCATAAGAGTTCAGGAGTGTGGATGTGTCTTAAAGGGACATGAAAACCAAATTTTTTCTTTCATGATTCAGATAGAGAATACAATTTTAAACAACTTTCTAATTTACTTCTATTATCTAATTTATTTCATTCTCTTGGTATTATTTGTTGAAGGAGCAGCAATGGTTTCTAACTGAACACATTGGTGAGCCAATCACAATCAATATATATATGCAGCCACCAATCAACAGCTAGAATCTAGGTTCTCTGCTGCTCCTGAGCTTGCCAAGATAAGCTTTTACAAAAAATTAACAAGAGAAGGAAGCAAATTAAATAATAGAAGTAAATTGGAAAGTTGTTTAAAATTGTATGCTCTATCTGAATCATAAAAGAAAAAATTTGGGTTTTGAGTCCCTTTAAGTACTCTATGGCAGCAGTGCTACAAATAATATTGCAAAACACTGCTGCCATAGAGTACTAAGGACACATGTACACTCCTGAGCTCTTATGAACCTACCTAGTCTTACTCTTAACTTAAAGATACCAAGAGAACAAAGCAAATTTGATAACAGAAGTTAATTGGAAAGTTGTTTAAAATGGCATGCTCTGTCTGAATCACGAAAGTTCAATTTTGACTTTACAGTCCCTTTAATTACCTACCATTGGGAAGCATTGGGCTTGCTTCACACCTTTGCATTTCTCTTTGTCTCCCTGATAAGCATCTACTTGGTTCCACCATTTCTACATATCCTGACTTCCTTTAACTTTGCCCCTGTTGTTTAAATTTTTCCCATTTTGTCTTTATAACTTCCTCTTGGACTAGAAAGCATAAAGCACTGTACAGAATCTGGCTTTCATATTTTAAATTATGGTTTAATTTTTTGGGAAAAGGTGGTCTTTTTCCACAACATTGTTGACATTCTGAGAAAAACAAATAAAAAATTAAATTTGTCAAATGGTTTTATCCATAAGTCTGCTGTTTCAGTTTTGTAAAAAAAAAATACTTTGCATTTTCCATTACCCTATTTACACTGGCAAACTTTAGACAAACATGCACGTTCTACACATACACTGGTGACTCTAATTCAACATCTACATAAAAATGCAAAATAAATACTAAAAAGATTATAGTATTTAAAGAAGCATTATATAGAGTAGAATTGAATGCATAGTAACATGAGAATGCAATAGCATTTACTCTGAATTTCAAATGAACAGTTGATAATTTTTCTAATAAATGTCAAAATTTACTTCAATTTCCTGTAGCCCATATCATATGACAACCTCAGCCAATCACAGACTAATATTCGTATGCACTTTTGCATTTTCTCAATGCTGCCTTACCAAAGATGCTTATTTTTTTAAAATACTTACCTTTGCATTATGGTAAACATAACGCCGATCCTCCGCCCGCAGCTCCTGCTTTCTTTAGCAGAACGATGACGAATCTGGCTTCCTCCAACCATTGTGTCCCCTTTTGCGTAACTCGAGGAGCAATGCAACAACTGGAGGAAGATGGATTAATCATCCATAAGCTAATGAACGCAAAAGTGAGTATTTTTAAAAATAAGTATCTTTGTTAAAGGGACACTGAACCCAAATTGTCTCTTTCGTGATTCAGATAGAGCATGCAATGTTAAGCAACTTTCTAATTTACTCCTATTATCAATTTTTCTTCGTTCTCTTGCTATCTTTAGTTGAAAAAGAAGGTATCTAAGCTTTTTTCTTGTTTCAGACTCTGGACAGCACTTTTTTATTGGTCAATGAATTTATCCACCAATCAGCAAGGACAACCCAGGTTGTTCACCAAAAATGGGCCGGCATATAAGCTTACATTCTTGCATTTCAATTAAAGATACCAAGAGAATAAAGAAAATTTGATAATAGGAGTAAATTAGAAAGTTGCTTAAAATGTATTGCTCTATCTCAATCTCAAAAGAAAAAAATTTGGGTTCAGTGTCCCTTTAACTCTAATGACTTAAAGTGCCCCTGTTTTTAAGAGTATTATTTGATACTGGCCTTTAATTCATTAAAGTTTACATTCACTTTAATGGTGTCACCGTGAACTGACCTAAATTAGACTGAAGTATATTATTAATATGGAGACCATAGGATGAATATATATGTATATATAAATTGTCTGCATAAAATAACATCTATTTAAGTGTCTAATGCTTTTCTATGAATCTCATTCATCAAATTGTCTACAAATATAATGTTTTTGGATGTGTTCAAATAAATATAGAACATTTTTTCTCACACAGAATAAATAATATTACAGTATATTCATTTGAATTATCTTTATTTTATTTTTTTGGCTATTACGGTGGAATTCTTTCTACTTCAAAGAATTTTTTTTATCTCCAAACTCTTCATGAAAACTAACAAAATATGTAAACTTCAATCATTTACACGAAACCTGCATTAACAGCTGTTTTTGTTTAAGAGACAATACAAAACAAAGGCTATAAAACATAAAAACGATGGGAAACTGGTAGAGGGTGTAAATAAATGTGTTAGCGAGTAATAAATACTTTCTAAATTACATTTTTATTGTGAGGAAGAGCATTGTGAGTCATAAAGGCTGCCTTTAAAAAGGGGAATATCTATTCAAATACTGACTATTGTGCAGGAAGTATGAACAAACTAAAATGAAACACTCTCATATGATAAAAAAGTGATTATTTTTACAGATAAAATCTCCTTTCCTCCATCATTAAAAGGTCAATTAACACTAAAATAATTGTAAATATATTGAGAGCGATTGGTATTCGAATAATATGTAAATGTGTTTTTTAATTGTATCAGTTGTTTAAAGGGACAGTCTACACCAGAATTTTTATTGTTTAAGAAGGTAGATAATCTCTTTATTACCAATTCCCCAGTTTTGCATAACCAACACAGTTATATTAATATACTTTTTACCTCTGTGGTTACCTTGTATCTAAGCCTCTTCAAACTGCCTCCTTATTTCAATTCTTTTGACAGACATGCATTTTAGCCAATCAGTGCTGACTCCTAGGTATCTCCAATGTTTTCTATATGGCACACACAAAATAATGCCCTCTAGTTGTGAAAAATTGTTAAAATGCATTCAGATAAGATGCAGCCTTCAAGGGCTAAAAAATACCATAAGCATACCAAAAGAACAAAGCAAAATTGATGTTAAAAGTAAATGGGAAAGTTGTTTAAAATGGCATACCCTATCTGACTCATGAAAGTTTATTTTTTTACTAGACTGTCCCTTTAACCCCTTCATTACCAGACCACTTTTCCATTTTCGGACCATTTGGGACCAGGGCTATTTTTACATTTCTGCGGTGTTTGTGTATAGCTGTAATTTTATTCTTACTCATTTACTGTACCCACACATATTATGTACCATTTTTCTCACCATTAAATGGACTTTCTAAAGATACAATTATTTTCATCATATCTTATAATTTACTCTAAAAAAATATAAAATATGAAGAAAAAATCGAAAAAAACACACTTTTTCTAACTTTGACCCCCAAAATCTGTTACACATCTACAACCACCAAAAAACATCCATGCTAGTTTCTAAATTTTATCCTGAGTTTAGAAATACCCAATGTTTACATGTTCTTTGCTTTTTTTGCAAGTTATAGGGCAATAAGTAAAAGTAGCACTTTGCTATTTCCAAACCATTGTTTTTCAAAATTTGCATAAGTTACATTTTAACTCTGATATCTGTCAGGAATCCCTGAATAACCCTTCATTTGTATATATATATATTTGTTTAGTAGACACCCCAAAGTATTGATCTAGGACCATTTTGGTATATTTCATGCCACCATTTCACCGCCAAAAGCGATCAAATAAAAAAAATTGTTCACTTTTTTTACTGACTTTTCACAAACTTTAGGTTTCTCACTGAAATTATTTACAAACAGCTTGTGCATTTATGGCACAAATTATTGTAAATGCTTCTCTGGGATCCCCTTTGTTCAGAAATAGCAGACATTTTTGGCTTTGGCATTAGAATTAGAAGGCTGCTAAATGCCACTGCCCACCACACTTGTATTATGCCCAGCAGTGAAGGGGTTAATTAGGTAGCTTGTAGGGTTAATTTTAGCTTTAGTGTAGTGTAGTAGACAACCCAAAGTTTTGATCTAGGCCCATTTTGGTATATTTCATGCCACCATTTCACTGCCAAATACGATCAAATAAAAAAAAAATTGTTCACTTTTTCACTAACTTCAGGTTTCTCACTGAAATGATTTACAAACAGCTTGTGCAATTATGGCACAAATTGTTGTAAATGCTTCTCTGGGATCCCCTTTGTTCAGAAATAGCAGACATACAGTATATGGTTTTAGCACTGCTTTTTGGTAATTAGAAGGCTGTACCACACTTGTATTATATCCAGCAGTGACACGGTTTATTAGGTAGCTTGTAGGGAGCTTGCAGGGTCAATTTTAGCTTTAGTTTAGAGATCAGCCTCCACCTGACACATCCCACCCCCTAATCCCGCCCAAACAGCTCTCTTCCCTCCCCCACCCCACAATTGTCCCCGCCATCTTAAGTACTGGCAGAAAGTCTGCCAAAATAAAAAAATAAAGTTTGTGTTTGTTTTTTTTTTTTAATTTTTTTTATTTTATTTTTATATATTTTCTGTATTGTAGGATCCCCTGTTACCAAAAGGATGGATGGTAAGGGGGGATCCTACACTGCAGAAAATATATAATTTAATAAAAAAAAGTGAGGTATCTATCAAGTGCTCTCCTATAGTGTTTAGTAATTTAGTTCATTTTTTATATAGAATTGAGGAGATTATATATCTTTTAGGAGAAGCAATACTGAGAATCATTAGGATTGTTAGATCTCTTGTTTTACTTTTAACCTTATCCCCTTCTCCTCTTAGAGTATCTCTCCTATACACTGCTATTATATATACATATATATATATCACATTTAATTTGGTGCTTTATTAACCTCTTACAAGGATATATTTGCACAGAGGGATTTACTTTTAAAAAATATTGATATTAATAATTATTCTCACACCAACACTTCTTCTAATAGCACTGATAATCCCAACGATATTTGCACAAAATTGGAGAATGCACTAGTTAAAGAAATGAAACACACTATAGAGTTAAAGTTTACACATAAATATATTGATCTTCAAATGGTCCCAATAGGCCTTAGATTAAAGAAAAATTGCACCTTTCCTCTTAATGATGATTTCTCTAATGAATGGTTTGAAGTACTGGAAACAGCTTCTATAAATTTGATGAAAATTATTATAAAATCAAGAAATCTCTCACTTATTGAAATTAAACAATAAATAGATTTCTGTAAAGATAATCTAAAACAATTTGAAAATAATGAAGAATTTAAAACCAGACAATTAAACATTTTCAACGTAATTTCTGATTTTAAAAATAGTATTCATACAAGTAACAATTCTAAATACAATCAAGATGTAGACGATTATTCTAGAGACCAGGGTGCATCAGATAATACTATAGATGTAACAACAGATATGACAACTACTTAAAATGAGGTTAGTATTACTAAAAATAAAGCATACCTTTTTAGTAAAGGATCATATCCTTCTAATGATAATTTTGACAAAAAATCCTCACACAACACAGAGACACCAAATGCACATAAGAAAACTTATAAATCCAACAGATCTAAATATAATCAGTACCCTCATAAAACTAATCATTTACTGATGAGACAAATTAGAAGCCCCATCAAAATAAATCTAACCATAATAGATTGGGAACTGATAGCCATACTAGACAATTTGCATTCAACCAATATAAATGACACTTATAATTCTAGATATCACCACTCCCCAGATGATTACAGTAGAGATCAAGAACTCTATAAGAATAATTCACATTCTAGTAATAATGAACATTACAATAGAACATATGAATATGAATCAAACCATAACAAGCAATATCAAAATAGATCATTTTATAATAGACAAAATCACCAACAGCATAACTATTCCACAATACACACTAATAGTCCTAACTACAGTAGATCTCAATATAATAGACCAACAGATCAATATTATAGACCACATTATAACAATTCTTATCCAAATAGATTGTATTCTTACCAAAATAGATCTAATTCTAATAGTTACAATTCCAACATTTTTAATCATAATAGATCAGAATAGATTTTTTGACCAAGTTTGGAGAATTAAAACCAGGAATCGCTTTCAAACATTGTCAACTAATATAATGCCCAATAATGAAAACATTAATGAACAAGATTTTTTAGGTAATCTCCCCCTAAGATAAGGTACAGACCTTCAATGCCCCCAAGAATCAAAAGAATTAAAAGAAGCCTAGAGGCAAACGAGGCAGAAGATGTACATGTAGAAAAAAACATCCAAAAGACAGAAGTAAATCCAACTGGCATTTTTAATTTAAGTAAATATCCCTTAAATACTATTCAATAACAAGTCCTTAGCAAAGGCCTCTCCTTTGCACCATCCTGTAAATTGAATAAATTCGAAACATTGATCAACATTAACCAATTCACTCGTAAATCAACTTTGAAAAGATATTTTCTTAAAACCTATTGAGAGGAACCAGACCCCACAAAACAGTAACCCTTATATACATACCAATTTTAAAACCCAATCTTCATTTTATCCTACACACGAAAAAAGTGAACACATTAAACTATTTGAACAAATGAAAAAAGATCTAGACAGATTAGATCAATCCAAATATATACATTGGAATTTAAGTGCAAAAGAACAACAGACCCTTAAAGAACTACAAAGTAACAATACAATCACGATTAAACCTGCTGACAAAGGGGGAGGGATTGTCCTTATGGATACAGATTACTATCTTAAAGAAGCTGGAAGACTCCTTAATGATAAAACTACATATAAAAGACTCCTTAATGATAAAACTACATATAAAAAAATATTATGCAACCATATAAATACACAGAAATTAAAACTGGGCAAATCATTACAAAGGTATTATTTCCAATTCAGAATTTGATTTTTTTAAGCATTACACATCCCAGGACAGCTACATTCTATTTTTTTGCCCAAAATCCATAAAAATTTCCATCAACCACCAGGTCTCCCCATTATTTCAGGCATCTAATCTATTACGTCCAATTTATCCCAGTACTTAGATTTCTTCCTACAAAATTATGTAACTAAACTACCGGCTTATTTAAAAGATTCTACAGAATTTTTAAATATCATAAATCAACGATCTTGGGAAGATAATTATATTTTAGTCTCAAGTGACGTTAGTTCACTATATACTAATATATCTCATGATTTAGGACTTAGAGCCATAAAAAACTTTCTTGATAAAGATGATAATATACCGAATACACACAAAATATTTCTGCTAGATAGTATCCAATTTATCTTGACAAACAATAGCTTTCTGTTTAACGATTAAATATTCTTACAATTAAAAGGGACTGCGATGGGTACAAGGTTCGCCCCCAGTTATGCAAACCTTTTCATGGGTCACTTTGAGGAACAGTTCATCGAAGATGGACCATGGGGGGGGGGTGAACCTTGTACACTACCATCGCTATATTAAAGATATCTTCATAGTTTGGAAGGGAGAGGTGGAATTACTAGAAATGTTTATGGAAGATATGAACGACAATAGTGTAGGACTAAATTTCACATATGAATTTAGCTGTAAAGAAATTAATTTCTTAGATATCAAGATTGAAATCATTGCTAAAAAAATTTTAAGCCCATCAATGCTAACAATTATATACATAACAAAAGCTGCCATTTAAAAAGATGGAAGAATAATATACCAAAAAGCCAATTTTTACGCTTGAGAAAGAACTGCTGTAACGCTGACAAGTTTGAAATATAATCAGATATTCTAACAAGAAGATTCAGGGGAAAAGGCTATAATATGGAACTAATAGAAGATGATAGGAATGTTGTGAGAAATACCAACAGGGAATCTTCTAACTCACAAAAGGTTTAATCTAAATCTAATTATGTCCAAAACCCAGAAACCCTTTTCATTCCCCTTATCACCAATTACAGTTCTCAACATCTAGAGATTAAAAAAAATACTTAGAAGACACTGGCATTATATAGAAAAAGTTCACATCTTAGGTAATAAAGTTAAAAATCACCCAGAAGTAATTTTTAAAAAGCTAAATATTTACAAAACTTCTTATCACCAAGTGAATATAAAAATAACTATAATAACAAAAAACTAGCCAAGTAAATGTAATTAGCTGGGTTTTTTCCCTGTAACACCTGTAAGGCGTGTAAATATAGTACCACAAATAAAACCATTAGATCATATAATACAGAACATTACACAAAAATCAAAGATGTAATAAGATGTACGGATAGAAACATTATATACTGTTTACAATGTACATGTAATCTTTAGTATTTTGGTCAGACTAGCAGACCACTCAGAGATAGAATACGTGAGCACATCCTACAAGTAGAACATGAATCAATACATACAGTACTATACAAATACTTCACTGAAATACATAAAAGTAATCTTAACCATTTCAAATTTTGGGGCATAAAAAAGATCAAACTAAGTAAAAGAGGAGGTAACATTAACAAATTATTACTCAGACAAGAAGCAGAGTTTATCTTCAACTATAGAACACTATATCCATTAGGGCTAAATATGGAGTTTAATTGTAATTTTCTAATTTAAATATTTTCATAATACAAATAAAAGGCCCCTAAATATTTTATATATATATATATATATATATATATATATATATATATATATATATATATATATATAAAAATAATATAGTTATCTTCCCTATCTATCAGAAATATTATTATTATATCACTTTTTTTTTTACTTCTATATTTTTTATATGTATATTCTGTATATACATATATAAAATATTTATATATATATATATATATATATATATATATATATTATATATTTTTTTATATATATATATAATTTATCTCCTATATATATATATATATATATATATATATATATATATATATATATATATATATATATATATATATATATATATATATATATATATATATATATATATATATATATATATATATATATATAAATTGGCATCAAATATATTTGCAAGAAATTATATAAATTATAGGGACACTCAAATGAATAAAAAAAAAAAAACTTCTAATTAACAATTTAATCTGTTACATTTGTATATTTAGGAAATTGTATCCATCTTTCAAACTATATTTACATCCTATAACTTTCAAAATCCATCATTAGAATAAGGTTGTTTACGTTCAAACTTTCTGAGTTTCATTTTAGTTTTAGTAGTGAGATACATTTGGTATTATCAAATTTCCTATAACGCTATTTCTTGAATTTATAATTGCACCTTTCTTTTACGGCATCATATGTTTTTCATCTAATATTTTTCCCCTAAGTATCATTAAATCTATCACACGTATTAAATTAGTATATCTCTGTGTAGAATTTAGCTAATTTTCTTTCATTTCTACATATATTATTATTATTTTTTACATCCAGCATATATTTCTGCCGTCGCCCGTAGTTTTTTGGGCCATAGGCAGGTATACCAAACCCGCGCAGTTTGGTATCCAATATACAGCGTAAGGACTTACGTGGCGAAAATGGAGAAATCTTACTCCATTTTCACCTCGCCACAAAAAGCAGCCGTAAGAAGCCTTACGCTGACTATTGGAGCCCCGTAACTCTCTAAACTAGCTGTTAAATAAACCTAACACCTAACACATGCGCAATGTCTATCTAACTGTCAACCACGATCTGCTAAATAAAACCTAACACCTAACGCATGCGCAATGTCTATCTACCTGTCAACCGCGATCTGCTAAATAAAACCTAACACCTAACGCATGCGCAATGTCTATCTACCTGTCAACCGCGATCCCCCGCCGCAATCCCTAATAAAGTATTTAACCCCTAAACCGCCGCCATCTACATAAACTAACCCCCTACTGTGAGCCCCTAAAACCGCCGCCATCTACCTGATCTATCCCCTAATCTGACCCCTTACACCGCCGCCAGCTATATTAATATTATTAACCCCTAATCTAATATCCATAAAGTAATAAACTCTATTACCAGCCCTTAAAAGGGCCTTTTGCGGGGCTTTGCCCCAAAGTTAACAGCTCTTTTGCCCTATAACCTGCCCTCCCTACACCACCGCACCTATATTAATGGTGTTAACCCCTAATATAAGCCCCTTACACCGCCGCCATCTATATTAAAATTATTAACCCCTAATTTAATCTACCTACCCCGCCGCCAGCTATATTATCTATATTAACCCTAAGTATAAGTTATTACATTATATATATTAACTATATTAACCCTAATTATATTAGGGTTAATATAGTTAATATAGTTAATATAGCTGGCGGCAGTGTAGGGGGTTAGATTAGGGGTTAATACATTTATTATAGGCGGCCGCGGTGTAGGGGGATGTAGATTGTAGGCAAAAGAGCAGTTTACTTTGTGACAAAGCCCCGCCAAAAGCCCTTTTAAGGGCTGGCAAAAGAGTTGAATTCTTTGGGGCATGCCCCGCAAAAAGCCCTTTTAAGGGCTGGCAAAAGAGCTGTTACTTTGGGGCAATGCCACGCAAAAAGCCCTTTTCAGGGCTATTTGTAGGGTTAGACTTAGGTTTAGTGGTAGGGATAGTTTAGTATTTTAGGGGTTAAATAATTTAATATAGATGGTGGCGGGGTAGGGGGATTAGATTAGGGGTTAATAATTTTAAAATAGATAGCGGCAGGGTAGGGGCTCACTTTAGGGGGTAGGTAAGGTAGATGGCGGCGGTGTTAGGGGCTCACTTTAGGGGGTTATAGATTTAATATAGCTGGTGGCGGTTTAGGGGTTAATAACTTTATTAGGTAGCGGCGGGCTCCGGGAGCGGCGGTTTAGGGGTTAATACATATTTTATTGTTAGGATAGTGAGGGGGGATAGCGGATAGAGGGTTAGACGTGTCGGGCTATGTTAGGGAGGCGTGTTAGACAGTGCGGGTGATTTAGACTTTAGTCAGGTTTTGTAGGCGCCGGCAGTTTCTAACGTGCCGTAAGTCACTGGCGACGCCAGAAATTTGTACTTGCGCAGATTTCTGGACATCGCTGGTTTGTCAGACTTACGGCACTTTAGCATCTGACTGCGCCGTATATGGGATAGCTCGAGTTGCGAGCTGAAACTGCGGGCGACGCGGGTTCCCTCGCTTGCGCCGCAAACTATGCCGTTTATCGGATCGCGCCCCAAATGCTAAAATGTTAACATATTTATTAATTTAACTCAAATTTCGATAAAGGAAATTAAGGTTTATGCACATGCGCTAAATGGGAAACATACGTTTGTGCACATATTGTTGAGCTTATTACTTCACTTTTCTTGTTATTCAATTTAATTTTTGCATTATCTATTCACTTTAATATAATATACTTTAATATATCTCATATTATTACAATCCATGATTTTAACATATAGGTTTACCAACTTTTATAACACATTAAAACATTCCAACGTCAATACTCTGCTTTTTACCATTCTTTCAACTAGCGAGAATTACCCAAGATATCTCTTTCTTTTCTTTCTATTTTACTTTCTTTTACACTACTAAAAATATTAGATTATCTTTTAAGGTTACAAATTACAATAACAATTACAGACATACATCCGTTTATGGCAAAGTTTTTTTAGTATGTATAAATGTACAAATGTATCATATTTTTTATTGTATGCCTTGATGCAAATCTGATGCAATTGAATACATCTGAGGAGGTTTATATATCTTTTAGGAGAAGCAATACTGAGAATCATTAGGATTGTTAGATCTCTTGTTTTACTTTCAATGCACATAAGTGCAGATTGCGGGCACACGCGCAAACACGCGTTCGCACATGCCCCCCCACGCACGCACCGGGGACTGATCCAACACTGCTGGCCGGAAGTTAGCCAGCGATGGGCTGCCCACCTGCCTCCCTGCAGCTGCTCCCACCCACCAACGATCGGCACTCTCGCTGGCCAATAAATAATGAAAGTATAATACAGTTATTTAATAGATATAACTGAGCATTTTATATTACAAACTCAGGGCCAGATTACGAGTGTAGTGCAAATGCTTGCGCCCAAGTGACAAGGGGTTTATTGTGGGTGTTTTCCGCTCATCGGACTTACTGCTGGTATTACGGGATTTACGCTAGAATGATTAGAGCAACTTTAGAGCTCTTGAAAACTCTTTTGCAAAACATAAAAGTTGTACAAAACACATCAAAAATACATTACAAAGTACAGTTACAATCATAATAACACCATCTAATAAAAAATATGGCTAGCAAAAGTTATAAAGGCTCAAAGATATGAGATCTCAGGTGTAAGAAAAAAAGGCAGGGCTTTAAAATAGACAGACATCTTTAAAAATGTATATGTATGTGTGTGTGTGTTCATTGTACATATGTATTTTTATATATGTGTACATATGTATTTATATGTGTACAGTATATATGTATTTACAGACATTTATACACATATAAACACACAAATACATATGTAAACATAAATAATCATATATAGAAGTACATTAGAGTCCTTTGCAGTTATGTAGATAAAAACATGTAAAAGCATATTTATGCAATATTCATATTTAATAAAGTGTTATAGTGTGTATTTACTGTAAATATTTGACATTCCAATGTTCTACATATAGCAGAATATGTTCTATATATATATATATATATATATATATATACACACACAAAAAGTGTTGTCAGCAACTAACAATATTACCAATAATAGGTTAGTAACAATAGCCTGTTGTTAAAGTATTGACAGGCCATTGGTGCAGGTGGAAAAGATTCAATAAATATTCAACTAGAAGAAGATTATAAAGCAATTCCTATCCGGCACTATCTAGTACCATAAAATGTAGAGGATATAATACCTAGGTCTAAGAGGCCTCAATATACCAAAGGAGAAAATTCCAAACTATAATACCAGTAATTTCACAAGTAACACAGGAGGAGCATATAGGAGGCATTTATTGGAGCAACCACAAGGCATAAAATAGCATAATTATAAATATAGCCACTCCCTATCATAGTGAAATATGAATCCCCAAACATAAATAAATACTTAGATAACCATCAATAATTGGAGCTCTCAAATCCAAAAAATGTAAAAAAGGAAAAGAATATCAACAGTTCCTGTTTAAAGTCACAGAATTATTTTCCGGTTTTAAAGCACTACAATAAGGAAGTTCATTTCCAAAAGTGGAGTTATCCTTGTATAGGAATATAATGGATAGTTGGAGGGATATCAGCCTACTACTACCCTTACTTAAGCAACTGCACTGTCTCCTGTGCACAAGTAGTTTATAGCTGTAACTTTGATGGCAATCCCACAGTTTTCACATTTCTTGAGCAACCGCCGTAGCGGTAAATACTTGCGATTCTACGAGTCGTCCCACTATTCGCGGATCAACACCTCCTGAGTAAGCCCTCCAGGGTGTTCGTCTCCTCTGTCCGATGATGCAATGGGGTTCCAATAGATAGTTACGCCACCTAACAATCACTCACAACGGTATCCCTTGCTGATGGCAACTGCCTGTGATCCTCCGATAAACACCACTTGTCAGCTACGCGCGTTTCACCCCTTAGGCTCTGGGGCTTCTTCCGACTCCAGTAAAAGTCACATGACTTCTGAACAGTGACGTGCAGTGACGTCAGAGGCTGGTGAGGCAGTGGCTAGGATACGCCTTCATTCTTTAGATATCCTTTGTTGAAGAAATAGCAATGCACATGGGTGAGCCAATCACATGAGGTATCTATGTGCAGCCACCAATCAGCAGATACTGAGCATATTTAGATATGATTTTCAACAAAGGACATCAAAAGAATGAAGAACATTAGATATTAGATGTAAATTGGAAAGTTATTTAAATTTGCATATGGGTTTCATGTCCCTTTAAATGGTGTCTTGGAAAACTGGTCAACTTAGTAAACATCTGATTTTAGTCTAAAAGGATTGTAACAGAAACTCTTGCCAGATAACACAATGCTTGCTCTGATTATGAGATCTAGAAATCCATGCCCATTAAAATATGTTTAAAACATACTTTTTACTTTAATGCTGCAAATTATGCTTATAGATTCTTTCATTACATAAGGGATGAGAGTCAGAGGGGGAGGAAGAGAGACAGAGAGAGAGAAAGAGACCATGGGGGAGAACAACACATAAGGAGAGAGATGGATAGATAGAGAGACACACACACACACACACACAAGGGGGGGGGGGGGACCACTGCATTTTAAAGAAATAAAACAGCAGAGCTACAGAGAGTTCAGAAAATGAGTCTATAATTTAGTGTGAAGTACAGAGGCAAGCTGCTAAGTTAGTGGGTGTAAAGTTTGAGTAAACAAAATACAAAAACGACCCTGCTGTAAAAGAGTAAAAAAACACTAAACCACATTCATTAAATTATCATTTTCACTAACAGAATCCCATTCAGTAAAATCTTACTTTAATAAGATGTGGCTGAAACACTGCTCTCTGTGCGTCTTTTCCTGCTCTGTAAGGATTCAGGAAGTGACAGTGGCACATTCCACTGCACTTAGAGGGGAAGAACAGAACTCTCTTTTTCACTTTAGCAAAGCTAGCAGGTTCACAGGACAGCAACAAAATATATGAAAGTTGTTTTTTTCCGTTTTTGTTTTGTTTTATATGATTTAACATCCAGCCTCAACCCTATGTTCCACTTACTAATGCCTCTCGCTGGATTGGTTCAGCCCAAATAGGACTGCCTCAAATAAAGCACTTATGGGCCATGCAATGATCTAAACCACTTTCATCCAGTAGATGGCGCAGCATGTTGTGTAATGGTGGGCAGACCTGCTTGTGCCTCTCCATTGCACAACATATAGCTGTGAGAGAAAAAAATGCTGGGGAAAAAAAAAATTACAATTTTGTTTTTTTTAAAGCCAATAAAAAAAAAATATTTTTGCCCATATGAGAGGTGAAGCACTGCCTCACCTGCCTCTAGTGACTGCACATCACTGCTTCTGAATACCTGCAATCTCTTTTAAAGGCAAGGACACAGAGGAAAACTCCTCCAATTCTGAAGCCTTTAAAGTGTTTAAAGGAATATTTGGGGCAAAATGATAACAATTTGCAACAATGAAGAATTCTTGTTACTTAATAAAAGATACTATATTACAGTATATGCAACAATTAGAAATTATGCAGTTTTGCAAAATTTGTAACATTTATTATTCATTTGCTCCACCCTGTTACATTGTGAATTTCTTCTCACAAACTATAATACATTCACTCTTAGAAAACCTAAGAAATACTACTGCGATCATAAAGATCATATGAACTATATCAATTTATATTTCTTCATAATAAAAAGACAGTTTTTAAATAAATCGTTACTATGAATTATGTTGACATTTAATTTTAATACTTGTCTAATTTTTCACTGTTACTTTTGTTATTGTTTATATCTGTAGGATGCCTATAGAAAATATTTTATTAACTTAGAGTTAAGACTTTGATATCTTTTACTCCCCATCCTCATAGTTAAAACAATGTTTAGTTTTATTCAGGAAAGATTTTGAAAGATACTTTTAAGTTATTCAATCACCCAAAAAACATGCATAATTTATTTCTTCATTCCTTCCTAATGGTGCAAGCATTTTTAGATTAAAAATCCATTTACATTAATTTTGTAATAGTAATTTATCTAGATTGCTTCCTCTCTCTTGAAGATCAATTTTCTGAAGGCCCCTAAATTTCAGTTCATGCTTATTGCTATTGTGTTTAAGAAAAAAATGTCTTGCTACACTACTAGTGTCTATTGATAGTGTCTTGTTTATGTGCTATCATTCTTTCCTTTAGCTCTCTGTAGGTTTTCCCTACGTAATAACAAGGACAACTACAGTAGACTAAATAAACTACTCCTTCACTAAGACAATTTATATGTCCCTGAGTGTGCCATTGTTGACCATACTTATCAATGAATTTATTTCCTGTTACCATATTTCTACAAACTGAGCATTTTGTACAGCAAAAGTTGCTATCTGATTTTTTTGTATTGAGATAACCAATTGCTATCTCTATGTAAAACAAAATTACTTTTAACTAATTTGTCTTTGAGATTTGGTGCTTTTCTGGCTGTCATTTGTGGTACTGTATCAACACATTTTGCTATTAAGGAGTCAAGGGTTAAAACATGCCAATGTCTAACAAGAATAGATCTTATTTTTGCCCAGGAATCATTATATGTACTTATAAACCTTTCTACATCATCTTTTGCATTACTTTTAGGTTTATATAAAATTTACTGTCTGTCCAAGTACCTTGTTTTACTATAAGCCTTTTTTTAGGCAATCTTGTGAATTCCCTCATTCCTTAAATCTTTGTTTTAAATCCCTCACCTCCAATTTAAAGGTGTCAATTTTCGTACGGTTACGTCTGTGTTTCAGATATTGACCATGTGGTATATTATACAATAAGTGAGCAGGATGGTAACTATCAGTATGTAGCAGTGTATTCCCTGCTGTTTCTTTTCTATGAGTGGCAGTAATAATAGACTGATTTTCATTCTTTATTATTAAATCCAAAAAACTAATCTCAAGAAAAAGTAAATTTTAGATTATAATCGTTAATATTCAGAGACTTTATAAAGTCCTCTAACTTTTCTTCTGAGCCTTCCCAAAGCAGTAATACGTCATCTATAAAACGTATCCATAATCCTATATGGTCCTTATATATGCCATCCCAAATTACTTATTTTTCCCAAGAGCCTAGGTACAGGCACGCATAAGTAGGCGCACAGCAAGTGCCCATGGCTGTGCCTAGGGTTTGTTCATACATTTTCTGATTAAACGTAAAATAATTATTTCTCAGTAAGAAATTCAGCAGGGAAACAACAAAATGTGTATGTTCATTATATTTCTTACCTCTCTGTTCAAGAAAGAGTCTACATATTTCAACTCCTCTATCATGTGGAATTGAAGAATATAATCATTCTACATCAATTGCTACTAATAAAGTATCTTCAAGAATAGTGAAGCTTTCCATTTTTTAAAAAACATCTGATGTATCTTTTACAAAAGAGGGTAGAGTTTCAAGAAAGGGTCTAAGATTATAATCAACGTATTCAGAATTTTTTTCAGTAAGGTAGCCAATTCCAGATATTATAGGCCTGCCAGATGGAGGCATTTTGCCCCTATGCAATTTTGGTATTGTATAAAAAGTAGGAATAATTGGGAACTTAACTTTTAAATAGTCACATTCCTGTTTATTTATTATACCCTGTTTCAGTGCTTCCATCAGGATATTATCTAATTGTTGAGAGTATAATTCTGTAGGGTCACTTTTTAAACCTTTGTAGCGTATTTTAGCATGCAATTGTGTTGTACATTCCTGTAAATAGTCTAAACATTGTTTTAACTATGAGGATGGGAAGTAAAAGATATCAAAGTCTTAACTCTAAGTTAATAAAATATTTTCTATAGGCATCCTACAGATATAAACAATAACAAAAGTAACAGTGAAAAATTAGACAAGTATTAAAATTAAATGTCAACATAGTTCATAGTAACGATTTATTTAAAAGCTGTTTTTCTATTATGAAGAAATATAAATTGATATAGTTCATATGATCTTTATGATCGCAGTAGTATTTCTTAGGTTTTCTAAGAGTGAATGTATTATAGTTTGTGAGAAGAAATTCACAATGTAACAGGGTGGAGCAAATGAATAATAAATGCTACAAATTTTGCAAAACTGCATAATTTCTAATTGTTGCATATACTGTAATATAGTATGTATAATTAAGTAACAAGAGTTTATTGTTGCAAATTGTTACCATTTTGCCCCAAATATTCCTTTAAACACTTTAAAGGCTTCAGAATGGGAGGAGTTTTCCTCTGTGTCCTTGTCTTTAAAAGAGATTGCAGGTATTCACAGTCATGTGACTTTTACTGGAGCCGGAAGAAGCCCCAAAGCCTAAGGGGTGAAATGCGCGTAGCTGGCAAGTGGTGTTTATCGGAGGATCACAGGCAGTTGCCATCAGCAAGGGATACCGTTGTGAGTGATTGTTAGGTGGCGTATCTATTGGAACACCATTGCATCATCGGACGGAGGAGATGAACACCCTGGAGGGCTTACCCAGGAGGTATTGATCCACGAATAGTGGGACTCCTTCTAGAATCGCAATTATTTACCACTACGGCGGTTGCTCAAGAAATATGCAAATTGTGGAATTGCCATCAAAGTTATAGCTATAACTACCTGTGCACAGGAGACAATGCAGTTGCTTAAAGGGACACTGAACCCAAATTTCTTTCTTTCGTGATTCAAATAGAGCATACGATTTTAGGCAACTTTCTAATTTACACCTAGTATAAATTTTTCTTCGTTCTCTTGCTTTCTTTATTTGAAAAAGAAGGCATCTAAGCTATTTTGTTGGTTCAGAACCATGGAAAGCACTTGTTTATTGGTGGGTGAATATATCCACCAATCAGCAAGAACAACCCAGTTTGTTCAGCAAAAATGGGCCGGCATCTAAACTTACATTCTTGCATTTCAAATAAGAATGGAGACAATTTGATAATAGGAGTCAATTAGAAAGTTGCTTAAAATTACATGTTCTATCTGAATCACAAAAGAAAAAATTTGGGTTCAGTGTCACTTTAAGTAAGGGTAGTAGTAGGTTGATATCACTCCAACTATCCGTTATATTCCTATACAAGGATAACTCCACTTTTGGAAATGAACTTCCTTATTGTAGTGCTGGAAAACGGAAAATAATGCTGTGACTTTAAACAGGAACTGTTGATATTCTTTTCCTTTTTTAAATTTTTTGGATTTGAGAGCTCCAATTATTGATGGTTATCTAAGTATTTATTTATGTTTGGGGATTCATAGTGCACTATGATAGGGAGTGGCTATATTTATAATTATGCTATTTTATGCCTTGTGGTTGCTCCAATAAATGCCTCTTATATGCTCCTCCTGTGTTACTTGTGAAATTACTGGTATTAGAGTTTGGAATTTTCTCCTTTGGTATATTGAGGCCTCTTAGACCTAGGTATTATATCCTCTACATTTTATGGTACTAGTTAGTGCTGGATAGGAATTGCTTTATAATCATCTTCTAGTTGAATATATATATATATATATATATATATATATATATATATATATATATATATATATATATATATATATATATATATATATATATATATATATATATATATATATATATATATATATATATATATATATATATATATATATATATATATATAGATGTCTGTGTGTGTATGTGTCTGCACAGCCTCCATTGATAAAGGCTCTTGCATGAGCCGAAACGTTTGGGCAAGGCCCTTGTTTCTCTATTGGTGTTATCACATATAAAGGAGTTGAACAAATTCACTGTTGTTTGTACCTGCTTTGGGGGTCTAATCAATGCTCTAACTGAGCGTGGATCTCCATGAGAACTCTGTTATATACACACAGTCCAGACAGGACAGCACAATCTTACCCCATCCGTTAGAACTGCAATAAAGTGCATAGAATATCCCAAGAAGAAGCAGGCACTCACTGGACTTTATAAAACATCCTTTTATTCCCAATATTAAACAGACATAACGTTTCGGCACATAACCTGTGCCTTTGTCAAATGTCACCTTGCTAAATGTAACCTAGCACCTAAACCACCTGGTGCTAGGTTACATTTAGCAAGGTGACATTTGACAAAGGCACAGGTTATGTGCCGAAACGTTATGTCTGTTTAATATTGGGAATAAAAGGATGTTTTATAAAGTCCAGTGAGTGCCTGCTTCTTCTTGGGATATTCTATATATATATATAAATAAAAAGAACATTCTGTAATGTACAGAAAATTGGAATGTGAAATATTCATATTTTTATGTTGGATTAACCCACATGAGAATATGTGATCGGGTTTGCGCAAGAGTGTGGGTTTTTTTCACACTTTTTTTCTCTATTGACTTCTATGGGGGAATATGTGAAAGCGCTTGTGATATTGTAAGTTCAGCTTTTTGCACACAGTGGCAGAATTATGATTTTTTCATCTTGTATCCACGCCCCTTTTTATACATGCTGATATTTAATTTGCCTTAGATGCTTCTGCTTGACATTCAGCACTGTTTTCAGTTTGTAGTCTACAAGAAAACTTAAATCTGTTTTACAATGTATTGTCCAATGTATGTTGTATTTGTTTATTTTACTTTCAAAATAAAAAAAACAAACTTAAATTTATCAGTGTTAAAGTGAAGGTAAACTTTGATGAATGAAAGCCAGTTTTTTAAAAATACTATTAAAAACGGGCACTTTCATTCATCAAAGTTTACAAATCAGCCGTTTTGATTAAAAACTTACCTTTTTTTCTTTTCACAGCCAGAGCAGCTTCCCCCTTCTGGAAATCCTCTCTTCACACGTCAGCAATCCGGCTTCCTCCAATCACTGCTTTCCCCCCAGGGTAGTCATTGCCTGAGGCCATGCTGTGATTGGAGGAAGCCGGATTAGTCATTGCTGATGTGTGAAGAGAGGA